>NC_056729.1:12043092-12237592 GCF_019279795.1 Protopterus annectens | reverse complement strand
CGGCAGGAAGAAGGCAATAGGCTACATGGACATCAAGCCAGGAGATGGACAGGTAGTGTGAAAGAAGACCTGTAATAGTCTGAAAATGACTGACAAAGGAGGGAGGAGAGTGTGCTTGTGTTGAGAGACATAGCAACAGTTGACTCAGCACCCTGACCCAATATAAAAAAAGGCAGTAGATGATGTTTTTTGTTGAATTATATCTTGGGTTAAGTTAACATGGAAAACATTAGGTATTTATAATTCTGCTCAGCTTGTATGCTCAGATCACACACATGAATTGCAGTAGCTGCAGACCTTATATGAGAAAATGCTAAACGGAATGTGCAGAGACTAAAGATAAATAATTCCAGACCTGGATTCAGATGCATATTTTATCAGATATTCTAGCTTCTATACAGAGAGTCTTGTACAATGGGTACACTAACCTTTTCTGAATGTAATTCACAAATCTAATTTTAGAAATAGTTAAGTAATATATTTTTGATGGTAATTCTTTAGAAGGAAGATAAGAAGACAAGAATATTTGCATGGTGATTAAGTTGTATAATTTGGCGTATAAAGAAAAAGTATTTAATCTCATAATCTTGAATGTAAAGATTTGTATTCAGTCAGCTCCTGAATTACCTTTGCGTCTGTTTTCTGCAGATAATCTAAATAGCTTCACGAAACTCCACAGTACAATGTCATATTTGCCACTCTGACTACAGACATGGACTGAAGCTGAATCTTTTGACAAAACGTGGCTGTTAATCTAGTGTGACCCTTATAACTGGCCTCTATAGGCCACATTTTTTATAGGTTCATAGGTAGGTACTAGGCTATTGGCCCAAGGGCCTAAGTAAGCCTAGCCAACAAGGTTCCCTGGCTTATGCTACCAAGAAAGTTATTTTCCTGTGTACCTTTCGAGCAGAGCCATCGAAGTGATCCCTGGGGTGTATTTCCTATTACCCATCCACTTATCAAGATTTTTCTTGAAGAGTGCTAATGAGGAACTTTGCTTGACATAGATGGGTAGCTTGTTCCAGAGTATAGGAAGTCCTCTGGGACAGGAATCTATCCCTCCAGCATGTTCTTTTTATTGTGGTGACAAGGTTTAGGTCCCTAGAGCATGTAGCTCGGAGGGATTGGAATTTCTTTAGGTGTAGCATGTGCAACAGCTCTGGGTTTGACATAGCTTTATATGTTAGGCAGAGATCAGCTCGGAGTAAGCAATATGCTACGGAGTAAAGCTGGAGTTTTTTGAGAAGGTCAGTGTAGGGCATCTGTTTGAGGCCAGTAATCCTCTTTGTGAGGTACTTCTGTGGCCTTTCCAACTGCTGCAGATGTCTTGTGAGGTACATTCCAAAAGAGGCATTGTACTCTATAATGGGTCTAATGAGTGTCGAGTAGAGGGGAACAATGATCTCCTTTTTCCTAGATGAGAACCCTTTTGTGATGAGGTGTGCCGCGTAAAAGGATTTCCTGACTACTGTGGCGATTTGATTATCAAAGAAGAGACTACTGTCCACCTGGTCCCCGGGTCTCTTATTACACATTTGGCATTAAGTAGACTGACGCCTATGTGCTAGTTCATGGGTACAGAGTTTTTACCAAAGGGGATGACAGTGCACTTTTTGGCATTGAGCTTGAGGCCATGGCTCTGACACCAGGCATCTGTCTCAGTGAGGCCCTTCTGTAGGATGTCCACATCATTTGGGGACTCAGCTATGGCTCCTAGTTTGCAGTCATCTGCGAACTTCATTAGCCAAAGGCCTTCTGTGTTAGTCTGTACTTCAGAGAAGTAGATACCAAACAGGAGAGGTCCCAGGACTGAACCCTGTGGTACTCCACTTGCCACTGGTTTGAAGTCAGACTTGGAGTCTGCAACATTTACAGTGTGGGTTCTGTCAGTGAGCCAATTGGCAACCCATCTTGTGACGTAGGGATTTTTACCTAGCTTAGTGAGTTTAGCTATATTTCCAGAATGGGGGATGGTGTCAAAAGCCTTGGCGAGGTCAAGATAGGCTGTGTGAACCACTTTACCCACGTCTGCAGCTTTGGTGACTGCCTCAAAGAAGTCGATCAGGTTCAGGAGGCATGATCTGCCTTTCACAAACCCAAACTGGGTGGGGGTCCAGAGTTTGGAGGTTACTAATGTCTTTGTTTATGAGTTCCATGATGATACGTTCCATGGCCTTACAGACCAGGCTCATCAGGCTAATAGGGTGATAGTTCCCACCATCAGTGGTGGCTCCCCCTTTGTGAAGTGGGATAACTGTTGCTGTGCACCATTCAGTGGGCAGAAAGACTGATGTGAGACTATGATTGAACATGATGCTTAGGTGGGAAGCCAGTTTGTTCTGAAGTTTGTGTAAAACGCAGCCTGGGATGTTGTCTGGTCCCATGGATGCTGTGTTTTTGGCTTTAGAGAGTGCAGCTTTTACCTGCGTAGTTGTGATTACTGGGACTCTGCATTCTTCCTGTATAGATATGGGCCCTTTAGGGGGTGAGAGGGGGATAAAGTTAGCACTTAACCTATCTGCCAGGACGTTGGAAATATCAGTTGGTCCTGTAATTTACATGCCATTGTGCTGTAAGTCAGAGCAGATCTGGGTGTTGCCATTGAGATTCTTGACATAGCTATAGAATGCTTTGTGGCTGTCCCTAGAATCAATGGCAATTTTGTTTTCCTAGCTAGCTTTGGAGGATCTTATAAAGGATCTCAGATTCTTACTGAGGCTGACCAGAGAACTCCTTCACTAATTGGATTTTACTCTCTTTTGCAACAGTTTCTTCCTTCTGTTGTAGAGTTTGTTTATGACAGGGGACCACCAGATTGGCTTCCTTTTTTTTTGGAGGATAGCGTCTTGGTTCTGTTTGGGATAGCACGATCCATGCACTCATGTAAGTGCTCATAGAGTGCATCTGTGAAGGATTCAGCAGTCGTAACTGTATTGTCCATCTGCGTGGGTGTCATGAAGTTGGCTTTGGAGAAATGTTTTACCGTAATTTACTTAATGGGAGGTGGGGGCAGGATGTGGATATCTAGGGTGATTAGCTTTTGGTCGGATCTGACCAATGAGGAGTTGACTTCAGGTGTGGAACACCGGTCACTCGTTGTTGCCCCTGGTGGGGGTGTGGATAAGTTGATCCAGGGCATTGGAATTTATGAATTTCAGAAAACGTTGAATGAAGGAGTTGGTACATGAGTAGTTTTCCCAGTTAATGGTGGGGTAGTTGAAATCGCCCATTGTTAGAGTGTTTGGTTGAACCCTAATATTTTCCAGTATATCAAGAAAAGAGGAGTGGGAATCCTGATGCATTGTGGGGGATCTGTAGCAAGCTACAATTTGGATTGCAGTTTTGCCTAGAGTTACTTGCACTTGGTTAACCTAGGATGCATTATGCTGAGCAGCTGGTATGGAGGTGTGGATATCCTTAATGAATATGGACACACCTCCACCTTTGGTTTTCTGGTCCAGTTTAGGTGGCCGAAAAGTGTGGTATGAGTTATAGCCTGGTAATGCAGGGGTGCTCTCTGTAGCCTTGAACTACGTCTCAGTCACTAAACAGATATTGATGTTCTCCATTTTAAGGAGTGCCACGAGGGAGTGCATTTTGAGGTTTAGACTTCTAGCATTGAGTAGCATTACCCTGAGTTTTTACTTGCCTGTTCCTGTTATGGTGGTGAATTTGTCATTTGAACCTTGCCTAAAAGAGGCACTATAGGGGCAGCAAGAGCCTTAGCCAGTATCCAGAATCCCAGGGGTGACAGATGCAGGCCATCTCTGACAAAGCATTGTGGTCTGTCGACCATGTCGTCCCAGGCAGACAGATACTGGATCCCCTTAGAATGACACCAGAAGCTTAGCCAATTGTTGAAGTCAGTCATTTTGCCCTTGTACTGTGGTATCATTCTGGGCGATGGCAGGATGCTACTCAGGGTAGGGTCATACCTGCCTGGGCTACAAGATCGGAGAGCTCTTCCAGGTCTCTTTTCATGTAGTCCAGGGAGGTACATCTCAGGTCATTCACACCAACATGGACAATGACAGAGTAATATTTGTACTTGTTGTGGAGTGACTTGATTGTGTGTGTTATGTGGCAGATCCTGGCACCCGATAGATAGTTGACAGTAACCTTCTCCTTATTTAGCCTGGTGTGTGGGACATCAGTGTGCCTGACTATAGAGTTACCTATGACTAGTGTGTTGGGTACATTGTTTTGCCATATGGGCTGTGGTTGAGTGGTACACTGAGTCTGTGGGCTGTGTGTCATTTGGGTTGTGTTGGGGGGGTGGAGTTTGCTTACGTTTCTACTTTGGAGGTCTCTGTTGCTTGAGCAGATTATTATTGAGAGCCTCCGCAAATGTTTTTGTGTTTCTGTGTGTGGATTTTGGTGGTGTAGGTTTAGTGGGACTATGTGATGAGTGTGGTGTGCTGCAAGTGTTAACCTTCTCCTCTTGACTGTCAAGTTCAGTCTTAGTTGGAGAGAGCTTTACCTCCAGTTTGGCTAGATAAGTGCATCTCTCACAGGTTGTGGTGTTGGGTGGTAGGAGGAGAGGGTTGTCTGTGTACATGAGGCAATTGCTACATTGCCCCAAGATGCCCAGATTCATCAGATGGACAGGAAAGAACAGTGGGAGCTGACCCTTGGACATGCCTGCATAAAAAACTACTTTCCTGTAGACAAGCGAGGAAAGTGAGTACAAGAGCTGTTTTTCTCTAAGCAGTGAGGAAAGTAAGTACAAAAACTGTTTTCCTCTAGGTAAAGACGAAGGTTGAGTGCTGTAGTAATTCGTAGTTTATTTAGTGCTACCAGCAAATTCTGAACAAGTGCTGAGCACGAATAAGCAAATTCAAGTGCTAAAACTAAGAATTTGTACCTGGATCTTGTGGTAGATAGGCTACCTAGTGCTCATCACTCCCACTGATAAGCTAGAATGCTTCCCTCCAACACAGAAAGGCTTGGGGGGCTCAGAAGCTTACAAACAGTCCTGGATACAGCAAATCTGTATCTGAACTAGACTAGTTACAGGAAAGGTGGGAAACAAGCACAAACGCGGGCTTTTAAACCAGAAAGTTGAAAGAGATGGAAAAACTGCCCAAATAGCCAGTAAACTACAATTTCTGGGCCAGAAACCACTCCTGTGTTAGATAGGCTACCTAGTGCTTACCACTCCCACTGATAAGCTAGAAGGCTTCTCTCTGACACAGAAGGGCTTGGGTGGGGGTGCTCAGAAGCTTACAAGCATTCCTGGATGCAGCAAATCTGTATCTGGACTAGACTAGTTACAGGAAAGGTGGGAAACAATCACAAACTTGGGCTTTTAAACCAGAATGTTGAAAGAGCTGGAACAACTGCCCAAATGGCCAATAAACTACAATTTCTTTGATCTAGACTGGTAATATTGATAT
Organism: Protopterus annectens; assembly: GCF_019279795.1. Lineage (NCBI taxonomy): Eukaryota > Metazoa > Chordata > Ceratodontiformes > Protopteridae > Protopterus > Protopterus annectens. The sequence continues at coordinate 12,232,193 of NC_056729.1, read as the reverse complement.
TGTTCTGCAGTGTTTTTCTCTTATGCTTTGACAACTCTATGTTGGATTGGTAGTGTGGTTATATTTTTACATACAGCATCCTTCTAACTTGGTGTCTCCTAAGGGCCCCCTCCTTTTACCACATTTATTCTTACTCAGACATATCTACCCTCTTGCCCACTTCAGGATTTTCTTGATGCAGCTGTCTGTGGGCAGTGATTTTATGTGGGGGTCAAAATTCAGTGTGTGCCCTTTATCAGCAATAGGTTTAATGTTTCTTTTTCCCCATTCATTACTGACACCACAAATTGCTTATAAGTGTAGCTCCCACTGTATTTCATGTAGAAGTAATAGACTGTAGTTTTCTATTTCACCACAAGGTATAGCTCCTTTTCAGGAATATAAAAGACAATTTCGAAAGTGAAAGAAGAGACTGGAACACTTGCTGAATGAGGGAAGACTGAAACATGTAGCTGAAGGGAAAAGGGCCTTGCAGCATGACTGGATTTTCTTTTCTAGTGCTTTGGGTCAGGGAAGTGAATTAGCAGATTGTGTCTGTCTCTTGCTGAAATCCTGAATGATGGTATTTTGTGGAATCAGGAGAGAAGTCTGAAACCAGTAGCTCCACACCTGCTAATATTTCAGCAAGAAAAGGAGTTCCCTTGGGCCTAGTACCGAGAAGCCATAGATGATTGCCAGAGTTCTGGCAGGTGATTTTCTAGTTTTCTCATCAGAGGAACCATGGCGTGTGGTCACTAGGATATTCTCGACGGAGTGGTGAGAGGCTTTGGCCATCATTTTATATTTTTATAAGATTGTGGTCCCCCCTAAATACTTTGTGGATTACAAATAACTGGGATCCATATGAGCTCCAACTTGGGCCCCATCATGCCGGCAGCAAGACTGTAAATAGTCACTGGCCAGTGAGCAGGGTATAATAGCGTGTTTCATAGTTGGTCTGTTTAGAATTGATCAAGGGGGTAGAGGGTGTTAGTACTGCTGAATGACATTGCATTCTCTCATATTTGTATTGTGGCACTATAAATCTTTATTGTTCAGTGATCATGCATTTTGCCATGTTAGTACCGTTGCCTTAAATAATCTTTACTGTTCAATGACATTGCATTTTCTCATATTTGAATTGTTGCATTATAAATCCCTATTGTTCAATGATAATGCATTTTGACATGTTAGTACTGCTGCCTTAAAGAATCTACTGCTCAATGACATTGCATTTTCTCATATTTGTATTGTTGCATTATAAATCCAAATTGTTCAATGACATTGAATTTTGCTCGTGTTAGTACTGCCACCTTCAAGAATTTTGCTGCTCAATGACATTACATTTTCTCATATCTGTATTGTTGTATTATAACTCTTTTATTGCTTAATGACATTGCATTTTCCCATGTTTGTATTTCTGCATTATAAAGCTCTACTGCTCATTGATATTGCCTTCTTTGTGCATGTTTGAATGTCAAGACCTTCTTCTGTTGAGTACTGGGGAAGAGGGTGAATGTATGTTTTTATTGCATGCATATCTCACCTTGCCTTATTTCTAACTGGTGCACTGTTGAGATAATTTGTTTATGGTTGTGCTATTCCCTTTTTAAACTAGATGTGTTACCTAGAATAAATTCTGTCCCTCTTGCTACCTTGGTGTGTTGGGCCTATAGAGGTGTCACCAGAGTCCGGTAGGAAGGAACCCATCTCTTCAGCTACACCTGCGGGTGTGCTACATAAATGAAAAAGGTCACACTTCTAGGCTGGTACTTGGTCATTTGGCAAGATCATCTTAAAGACTTACCAGTTCTAATCTCTCTGCATGGCTGATGGTCACATATTGGAGCAATCACCAGGTATTTGGTGTCTCAGACTAGTTCTTAATTTGCTGTAGATCTTCCGCTAACACACATCTTTATTGCTTAAGCCTTTGAACTTTGTCATTGGAGTACAGCGTAGGTACTTATAATCAGGTCACTGATTGTAATTAATTTGTTAATGTGTTTGAGAAATGGATTCATGAAATTCACCTCATGAATGCACAGTATAATATCTGAGGTTGGTTTATCTTTATCTTTTATCACTTACCTTTTTTCTGATTTCAGTCCCCTATTCAGTCTTTTACATGTTGTATTTTATATTATTCATTTTTTGTTTGTCAAGATCCTTAATTTTAATTCTATTTTTCTCATCAGTTTGTAGCCAGATCGCCTGTTCCTCTATATCAGTTTTCCATCTTCTTGTAAACAACAGCAGAAATTCTGGCTGCCCCAGCCACTGCTTTTACTGTTAATTTAGCCATGATTCTCCCAGTATTGGTATCATGCTGTAATACTTTATTTTAGAAATATCCTAAATTAATTGTGGTGGTGTGCTTTGTTCATTTTTGCATTTACTCCTGCCCAGTTTTGTATTGGTTGCTTTTTAATGTCACTGCAAACTGTGTTTATACTACATTTTCCTTTTTATCATTATTGTTGGTATGTTTTATAAGATTATAATCCTCCCCAGATCATTTTCAGTCATATCCATTATCTGTTTTATCATGTACAGAGTTTATCTATTTATTTACTTGTATTTCATTGGTAATTGAAGTGGTTTGAATACCCTTTTCTACCATAATGCAAGGCAGAGGAAGTCGTCAACAAGAATCCCCAACAAGCCTAGTGTTTGTTTGGCAGTTAGTGTAGAGGATTAAGGCTATGAGCTTCCTGTATTCCAAGGTTTGAGTCCCTCAGCCTCTATTAGCATACTGTGTGACTCTGAGCATGTCAGTTAACTAGTCAGTAGTGCTCTGGGGCAGATGGGAAACTGGGCTAGACTTTTCAAATGTCACCCTGACGTAGTGCCTTGTAACTACCTATGAAGCTATATACAGAGTTAATACAATCACGTAGCAGTTACATGGCCAAAATGCTTACATAATCCAAATGTTACAGTCTGAACTAACATTAGCAAACCTGTGGATATTTGCAATGTAAGAAAGGGTTGTAAGGGAAATGGAAGGGGTTCATATTAAAACAGCGAATGGTGTTACATCGACACATATTCAGTGAACGCAGAAAATGTCGAAACCACAGAACAGCGATTTCTTTCCTATGGAAAGAAATTGCTGTTCCGCCCCCCTCCCCCCCAAAAAAAAAACATTAAACACTTCCAAACACATACACACATATCCTAACCCTAATTATACCCCCCCAAAAAAAACAGTAAACAACTAAATACACATATGCACATAACCCAGTCATACATCTAACAAAAGAAAAAACAGTAAACATTTTAAAACATATGCACTTACCTTAACCCGCACCCTAAGGTCAGTAACTCTTGCACATTTGCATAAACCGTTCCAAACACAAACACACTTACCTTAACCCTAATGCTACCCCCCAAAACAAAAGTAAACAGCTAAAAACACACACACTCGTAACTCAACCATGCATCTAACACAAAATAAAAAAACAGTAAACACTTTCATACATATGCACTTACCTTAACCCACACTCTAACCCTAAGGTCAGTAACTGTTGCACAATCAAGCTCGGGAGCTATACAAGGGACCACGCTACACTCCAGAACAGGCAAAGTAATGAAGCGGTCAAGTGACTTCTTTCCCAGGGAAAGAATTAGCTGAACAGCCTCTTCGCTGTTTTGCCTGTTCGCCCTACATGTGTCGATGAAAACGCATTCGTCAAAATGCGTTTTCGGCATTCTAATATGAACCCAAATGGAAGCTATATTTCTGTGGATGCGTGGCATGGAAATTATCTTGAACAGGAACGAAGCTGAAGTCCCTGATAAAAATCCACATAGACTTAAGAAGGACATGTAAACACATATCAAATACCCAATCTGTGAAGCAAACCCAATAACCAAGCACCCCAAGTCTGTTAAATGCTGTACCACTGCCCCCTCCATCCCAAGCACATCTCACTTGGAAGTTTCTCTCTCTACTATTTAAGTCAGTTGCATATTGACTGTGAATTGCAACAGATGGCTGTGTGTGTGTTTTTTTTTTTTTTTTGTATCACTTACATTTTTGAATCTGTACTTACCCTTGCCTTGTAAAATGGCACAAGATTTTGTGTGGAACAACCGATGACTAAATTGCTAGAAAATAATCCCTAAATATGTTTTCTTTAGTCGTGCATATAACTCAAAGGGAAAATGTAATCATCTTTACTTAAAGTTGCAATATGGTGTTCCTTTTAAAATGATCCAGTAATTTTTTTATGCTATCTGTATTACTCATAAACTATCCTGTATACAATAAATATGATTTAGTTGAGCCTTTTACATAACAGTCTATGTTTAAAACCATATTATTTAGTAAAAGCACCAAATGTTTAGTAACACATGCATATAAAAATTACCAATAACATGGCAACAGTGGTAAGATCACTGAAGAAAAGTTTATTCAAAGGAATATGTGAGGTGAATGGAGGTTGCGTATTATAAACCTGCTGGGTGTGCATTGTTCTAGTCAGTGGTGCCTACTGAACTGAATGTACTTACATTATTTTTGTAAATGTGTTTATATTTGTTTTATTTTATAAATAAATTGTCATGTCCTGCAGCACCATAATGTTTATATGTGCTGTTTGTCAGTAGCACAAAGCATAACCCGAATTTTACAGTTACTGTTTAGTAAATGCATATGTATTTCTGTCTGTGGCATTTAGAATATATGTGATGTCAAGGACCATATTGTTCAGCTAGTCTGCAACCAGGCCTCATTTTGAAAAAAATTCTGAGATCTGGTTATCAAATTAAAGGCAGCATGGATACACAGAAAAAATTCTAAAATGTGCGAGAAAAAAAGAATAACAGCAACGTAGTAAAATGAATAAATATGCAGAGGGTTGTTCACATAACAGTAAGGAAACAAAGTATTTTGCATATTGCAGTTTTAAACTTTATTTTCAGTCCATCGTTAATGTAAAATAAGCAAGTGGATGGCACTGCTACCAATATTATCATTTCTTCCTGGAGTGCATTATAATTTCAAGGACATCAGCAGTAGGAATATCAATGTATCCATTTCTCTTCATATTCAGTATAGCATTTCATTCCAGCACCATTCTGTAAATCCAGATGAATGTATATGACTTCTGCATTATTAATGCTTATGGAAGTTAGAAAAGTGATATTAAAGAATATGATTTTCCTTCTGCAACATTATGGATCTTTAAAAAAATCACCTTAATGTTACAAAATTATTGCCAACTCTGCTTCATTCCTCATGTCAAATTCTTGGTTTCATCCACAAGCTGATCCTTTAATATGGGTGAATATGAAATAACATGACATTTAGGCCAACCCAGAGTTGTATAGCTGAAGCAGGACTTTTCTATATCTTTTCAAAGTTTTCAACTAAATGCTAATTTATTTATTTTACATTTGTTGACCGGGCTAGTCTAACTGGATACATATCCTTTTTCAGTAGAGACCCAGGGAGAAAAGCTCCAAACAGTTAGAAAGACAGATCTATATATATATATATATATATATATATATATATATATATATATATATATATATATATATATTTCAGTTCATTTCTATTTACAGAGCAACAAGTTAAAGGGTTTTAAGATAGTATATGGTTAAAACTCTTCAAGAAAATAATCATTATATCTTGATGACTTAGCTTACATTCTAATTTCTTCAGAAATAAGTAAATATGATTTTCCTTCTGCAACATTATGTAAGCATCTTCAAAAGAAATAATAGAGTGCTTCTTTTTTTATACCCAAATATTGACTATGCTGCAATGCCAAGCTTAACCATCTTATTTTCTACTTTCAAACTGATCTCATTAAGCACTCTAACCATATGTGAACTGCTATAAAATAACACTGATCAGCATCGGGGGTACAGGTGAAGAGTAGTAAGCTACTTGTATTAAAAGTGAACTAAGGTACAATGACACTGATCGGTATCAGGGATACACAGATGAAGAGTGGTAACTTACTTGTGTTAAAAGTGAACTAAGGTACAATAACACTGATTGGTATCAGGGATACACGTGAAGAGTAGTTAGTAACTTGTGTTTTTATTTGCCTTTTTTGTCTAACTTCAGCACTTGTGGGTAAATACCCATTTTTTTACCATTGATTATTGCTCAATTATACTTTTGTTATTGTGTCAGTGCCTTACATTTTTTTTATTTACATAGCTGACTGTGAAGGGCAAATGTTAAACCATATTATTTCCTTATAAACTAACTTTACCTTGTGTACTTTCTAATAATTACACTTGTGCTGTCATGTCTCACAACACCTGGTAAAGTCCATTGTGTCAGGGTCTGTTGGTTGTTTGTAGAATTTCCTTCCATGTAACATTCCTCTCCTGTAGGGAGAGAAACATGAAAGGGGGGGTTTTAAAGATTTTTGCTTTAGTTAAATGTGTGTTTGAATTTTGGTTGAGTCAAATCAGATCTGTAGGTAACAGAAGTTCTGTATTAGCTTAATCGGATTAAGGGTTTTGGAAAACATTTGACAGTTTGGGGGACTGCTTTGAGTTTTTATTTGCTGCAAAATGTCATGGCCTTTTTTTCATTTTGAGAAGAATATTTATATCCTGAATTTATCTGTACCTTGACATATCTTTAGCATACAAGACGATAGAGATATGGGGGAGACTTAGTGGGAAATCTTTTAAGGAAGACAAAGAAGAACAAAGAGGTAAGATGATTTCTTGGGCTACTCATCTGTGTTTGTCTTAAAGGAGCTTCATGGGGCTGTTTTTGCTTTGAAAGTTCTATGAGAAAGGAAGTCTTAAAGCCAGCTAAGCACTTTAGAACTAATTCCAATGGAAGTGATTGAGTTTAAGAGAAGATTGTTGAGCACAAGATCAAAGCCTTCTGTTTGGTTTGTAAAAATGCACTTGTTAAGATTTCCTTTGTGTTTATACATATGGTTTAAAGGTGAATGAGGTGCCCTTGACATAACCAGTGGGCCCAGTGATTAAGTCCATCAAGGCTTAGTAAACTGTCATTGTTTGTTATGATTTTTTTCTTAATTCAGAAGAGTTAGAAGTGTTGGAAGGAGGGAGGGGTTATACAGAAGGAGTAGGCCATAACGATGAAGTTGAGGGGCAAATCGGTAAATTCTTTTAGAAAGTCAGAGAGAGAGAGAGCTTAGGCTAGGGGATGTAGAAGTAGTCCCATTAACTGAATTGCGAGTGTTTGTGTTTAATCTTACGACAGTAAGTTTAACATGTTTCCAGAATCACTTTGTTTTTGGAAATGAGATAGCTTGTGGGCTTTGTATGCTTTGTGGGCTTTGTATGCTTAGTCTTGCCTCTTTTTTTTTTGGTTAAGCTGCACAGCTTCAGAAATCTTTCTGTGTTTTCATTGTTTAGATCTAGTTTTCCATTTTAGCCAGACAGTCTCTCCTTTTGAATTCTTTAGTTATCCATTACTCCTTTCATTCACGGCTCTCATTTCCAAAAGTTAGTAAGGGTGTCCTTTTCAAGTTTTCTTTAAGTGCTTCTAAGTAGAGGATAGCATTTCTAAAACATAGTGGTACTTTTCCGTTATCGGGGCAACACTTCTAATGAGCGCTTTCCATTATTGGCCCAATATCGGAAACGTTCCGGCTTTTCTGAAAGGCATTTACTACTTGGTGAAATCGCTACTTATTTCCTTGTTTTAATTAAATGTATTCTGTCACAGCAGCAAAATAGCAGCCTAAATCCAAACAGTTGATGTTCATGTGAATAGTCTTTGTGTATGTCAGTTTGGAACACACAGAATTAGACCACTGAAGTGGGATCACAGTTTATTAATATAAGCGCGGATTGCATTTCAGACACTGCATGTCAGCTGCAAATAGTAGCTCGAAAAGCCTCCGTAGACATATCGGTGGTGATAAATGCTGCCAAACTAAGGTAGCCTTGCTAAAATAATTTTGCCAGTAAATTATTGCAAGTTTGAGGTGAAGTAATACCTACAACTGGAATGCTGCACCTCATTATAATATCTGTGGGTCAATGCACAGATTTCTTGGGTACTTGGTCTTTACTGTTCAAAACCAGTTTTCTGTTTTTGAAACTAAAGGGTTGTTCCAAAAGGAAGTTTTTAGCTATAACCAACGAACCGCACAGATACATAACTAAAAGAAGGATGATGTTTACAATGAATCACTGAAGTTCATAAAGATTTTACTATGGATAACAGCGTCACCAGCATGTAAATGGAATACGGTCAGTCTATATACTCATCAGTTCAACCAGTGATGATGTGTTTTTTTGGTACTTTTCCGTTATGCATGAAATTTAATAATTATCACTGACAACAACATCACTGACAGGAAAGTAAGTGTGTGTGTGGCCCACTTCAGCAGCAGCCGTGAAATCAGTGTGAGCACCTGCTAAGTTTCCAAGCGCTCATTTTGAGTAAGTGTTGCCCTGATAGTGGAAAAGTACCAACATAGTAAATGTGGCCTTTTCAAGTTATCGTTAAGTGCCTCTAATAGAGGTTAGATATGTAGAACTGCAAGTGCTTTACTGAATACTGATCAACACTTCAGTGATTTAAAAAAAAAATTCAGTAAGAAAACAAACAGAAACATGTTATAATAACTAAGAATAAGTAATTTAGTATTTAGAATAAAAGAACTGCAATCTAATACTCAGAAGATAAAACCAGTGGAGTCATCCTGAGTAATTGTCCATAGCAGTCAACCAGACTTCTTTCCAGTTATTAAAATATCTTGAATTTATTTAACTTTTAGAGTACTGTCAGATTTTTCTTATGGCATTTAACTGTAATTTGATAATTAAATGTGATGAATCACTTATACTGAGTTGTACAGGAGTTTGACTTTTTATTTCTCCATGAATAACTAGTAACTAGAAAATGTAAGTGATGGGGCCTACCAGCTGGGAACACATCTATTTTGTGTGTGTGTGTGTATATATATATATATATATATATATATATATATATATATATATATATACACATATATATATATATATGTATATATATATATATATATATATATATGTATGTTAAATTTATCTAAACCAAATTCATTACACTTTCTCTTTATGAGAAAAAACAAAGCATTTTATTTCTTACTAGAAGTGAAAATCAGCTGAACACCATACTGAAAACTGCATCTGGGATTTGTTTTTGCTGCCATCTCTTATTTTATTTTTATTTTATTTTACATTTGTTGACTGGGAAAGACCAACTGGACACAGATCCATTTTCAGAGGAGGGCCAAGGAGAAAAGCTCCAATAGCAATACATACAAGAAAATTTCATAAAAGAAACAATAGCATACAGAAAGAAATATTACATCCATGTAAACATCAGTGAGGTATAGCTTAACAAATTCTTAAAGGAGACATTTAGTAAAGTACATAGGTTAACATTATTCAGGATTACAACAGTAAGAACTAGATAGAATTTTACTTTATAGTTGTATAACCAAATCTTATAACCAAACTGTGCATGCCTCCTAGCATTAGAGGTAGTTAGGGTCATACCATAAAGTGAAACCACAAAAGAGGAAGGACAAAGGATAAAGACCTCAAAAGCGGTAGCTTGACAAATAGTTGTATCACACTGGCCCGAACGGAACCATGCAAGCAAGAGTCAACTGGCCCTCCTATTGAGGACAGTTTTTGTTGTTGTTTTTCATTTGCACTTGTTTCTGTTTCATCAGTTGTTTTCCATTTTGACAGACATACACAGGGTCTGTGTTTTCTTCCACCCCACTCATTTTCTCTGGGGTTGCCTCCACAGGAAGATGTTTTAAGAATTTACCACGTTCTCCATGCATAAGTGTTTTTTCCTTTCTTTTGTGAATTCTTATTCCCTCGGTTGTATTTTTTTTTAATTTCTTTTCATTACTGTAGTAATACGACATACAGCCACATTAAAAAGCACAATTCCTGTGTTAATCACTTTCAGAGGCTCACTGGGGCATCAGGTACTTAGAAGACAGTTGGTAGCATAGTTTAGAAGTGTAGCATCACTGATACTCAGACTGGGTCTGGTTCAGAAAATAACTTCAGCGTAGATATTTGGCAGTGCTTTCTTGCAGGAGAAGTTCTTGACTACACTGCACATTTTGTAAGGTGGACAACCAAATGAATATTCCCCATGGTAGTTTGTATGACTTATCCTAAATCAGAATATTGTTGACTCTAATAACATGGCATTTTGCCAGTACTGTGGTGAGAGCTTGGTCCACTGAGCACTTTAAAGCCTGGCTGTTATCTATTACGTGCAGCAGGAATGCTTTCACTACTGTAGGAGCTACAGTTGTGTGCACATGTTGAGGCTAGGAAATGCATGCACTAAGTGTACAGTGCAGCATCATTCTGTATGGTGTGCTGTTATGCACAGCATGCAGTGCTGAATGGTCATGTGACTCAGGTCTGCGTGCTGGTGTTTGGAAAGCATTATTGCCATGTTGTTTATAAATAATGTATTATGTCATTACCACATTACCATTGCATACTAATGTAAAATGGTTTCTTGTTTTTGGGTGAAGTTCGATTTGCCAGTGACTAAGATGGTTTACCCATGAACACTGAAGCGCAAGTGGCCGTCACCTGAAGTGGCTAAATGTGACATCACCAATGGATGGATGGTCATTAAGTGGCTTAGCAGGTAGCACTCTTGATGCTGGGAAGAGCAGAAATGTGTGGGCTCTGTACTCCCCCCCCCCCCCAGGTGACTGAATTCATGATCCAGTACTGACACTGTATTGCAGAATTCAAAAAGGTGAGAAACATCATTTTAGAATAACTCTACATAGAAAATGCATAGGTTACAAGGTAGAGTTATTTTAAAATGATTTTGCTTCCCTTTTGGAAATGAGTTTTTTATTTCTGTATGTGTCTGTGTTGAAATAAGTCAGTAGCAATGCATTCTGCATACAGTTTGTACGTGTCCTTGAATATGATGATGGTAGCATGGTCCATTGTTGAATTGCAGTTTGAACTGCTGATGGTGCAGCTTGTATAGTTTCTTTGTTATCATAACGTTTCAGGTCTTTTAAAATGATGTATTGTCAACAGTGGAGCTGCGCCTGCTATTTATTTTTCAATTGTTCATGAGCTTGTGCCACCTGCCTCATAATGACTGCAAGATCAGTTGTTTCATCCTAGTTGCTGAGTGACACTTATGCCATTGGGTGATTGTTCTTACCAGCGGTAGTAATTTCATTGTTTGAAGACTCATTCTACTGGTTTTGATCACTGGCTTGTCAAACTGAATAGTATTTACTAAAATATGTAATATTGCAAATGCTTTAACCATTTGAACTTTCCAGAAAAGTGTTGACGATGAGAGAAGAAATGTGGAAAGTAGAAAGTTTAAATGGGGTTAGAATAAATGTCTAGCACAGATCAAAAAGGTTGTGACTGAAAAGCTAGAAGGGGTAAAGTGGGAGGTGAACAACAAAATATTTTAGCTGATTATTTAGTTTTGGAGGTTGGTCCTTGGCTTAATTCATTCTCAAGCGATTTGTCCTTTTTCTTCTTAAGCTTATGTGTATCACCTAGGATGAAAAAGGTTGAGAAGAGGATGCCTAAATCTATCACACTTCAGTGGAAAGTGCTTGTTTTATGTCTTATCCATAAGTTTCCCCTTTGCCCCATCCTTGCACATGATGTGCATTGACAGGAATGCAGTAAAAGTGCTCATGATTTTAAGTGTTTTTTCCCTCACTGAGAATGTCACCTGTTTTCCCAACATGACTGTGCCTATATGCTTGAAGCACCTCTGGCCTCAACCAGCCAGGCAGCTCAGGGACCCATATAAAGACCCCATCCCTCATATGCTCAGTCTTTTTGCATCCATAATTACTAATCACACTTCAGTTACTGTCATTCCAGGTGGGATACCCTTCTATTCCATATTGTTTGCAGTTTGATATCCCGTTAATGAGATCCTTTAATATCTCTGTCCAGTATCTTCAGTTTTTACTACTCTGTTTAAACCTGCAAAGTGATCTTGGTTTCATCTTATGGAATATTGTAAAGTGGAGTGTTGTTTTCAGAATTCTGTTTTACTTGACTAATACCTTTAAATTAATTAATAGTAATAACTTAATTTGCACTGATTGTTGCTACAAGATCCCTCATGTTATGATGTTTATAAAAGATTTTAAACCTTAAACATAGCAGAAAGTAATAAACAAATCTATCTTTAAGGAAATATAGAACAGCTTTTGCAGTTACCTGCAAACGTTAAGCAGTTAAGGGATTTACATCTTAATTACAATAAAGAACAAATGCTGATGTTTCCAGAAATTGTTCATTTGCTGTAATAAACAAATATATGATGTACTCAGGATTGTTTTCCACATGTAAAGAATGCCATCCCTGTTTTGCTAATTATTATTCAAAAACTGTTCTTAGATTTATCAAGTACATTCACAATGATTGATCATCACTGATTTTCTCCTGCAGAGTGGATTAATGTGGCATGAATATTTAAGTTTTCTTTTGAGTTAATTAGGCATTGTTGCCGTTTTTGGAAAACCCTGATTAGTACTTTAGGGAACAGTCCTATGAAAGTTGCAAACGGAAGGTATTAGTTAACTCCAATCAGATATGTATTTTCACTATGCTGATTATAAAAAATCATGGTTTGGAAAAACATGCCTGTCATTGGTATAGTGTATTTGCAAATGCTTTAGATAAGGTACAGTCCAACTGTTATTTTTGCATGTTTTACAGAATGTCAGTGGTGTGTTCATCTCTTTTTGTTTGAATTGGTTTTACTGAATGCAGAGCTTTATATTATGGCTGTGTACATTTTGTGATTCAGTTTGCATATGGAGGTGGTCTTGTTGAGGTATTTGCGATAATATACTTTTTTATAATAATTAATTGTGGCAATTCATGCTTATTGTTAAGCACTTTTGGGGAAGTCTTTCAAGACATTAATGTTAAGATAAAGTGGACTCATGATTCACAAGGTCTGTATACCAGTACCTTCCAGGAAGTAAACAGTTGAACAGGAGTAATGCTGATTACCTATTTGGTATCACAGTAAAATCTTGGAAATCAGTTATATTAACTTTTTTTTGAGATTGAGAATCTTTTAAGCTACTGTGAACACAGAGAGTCTTTGCTGTAACTGTGATGGCCCAGGAAGTGCATTTGTAGACTGAAACTGCTGTAGTAAAAAAATGCATAAATAATAAATATATGTAAACCTGATTGTATGACTTACTTATGCATGCACACATACATACATGAGCTATTGTATAGTTTACAGCATGTGTGCAATCTGCTCCAGATAAAGGTATAAAAGAATGCTCCAAAAGTCTATACAGAAACAGGACCATACTGTAGAGTTTGCTGGTTGAGAAGTGTACCAAATGCGTGAACTGAACCTACAAGGTGGTGTGTAACGCCGTCACATTGGTGGGTAACAGGGAGCACACAAGAAAGCAATTATGCCCAATAGGGTGTGTGTTGTTGTTCCTCTACACCTCTGGAAGGGTATTTCCACAATGACACTCACCGTGGGGGGCATTATTTGGCTTAGAGAATGGGCAATATGTTAAACTGTTTCCTATTTAGTTTTTTACCTCCCTCTCTCTCTCTCTATATATATATATATATATATATATGTATTTTATATTTTTGATGCAAAATAGTTCCTCTGCATAATATTTCAAACTTGATAAAGTTTTTATAATTGTTGTTAGAGGAAGTATTTTACATCAAAAATATAAGTTATGTAAGTATTCTGTGTGTGTGTATATATGTATATATATATATATATATATATATATATATATATATATATATATATACACATATATCTGTGTGCGTGTGTATATAATGTGTATAAAATAATGTGTGTGATATATAATGTCTATTTAAAACACACACACGTACACAGAAACTCATACAGACATATACATAGAAACACACATTCGAAACATAGACACACACACACATACATATGCACACACCTTACATTTAACATGAACTTTTTGTGAAGGCATCTTCAGATGTCTGCTTGAGAGTAAAGCAGTGAATGCAAGCCATAGCCACTCTTCCACCAAGCAGAAAACCTTGAAAGGTATAACATCTCCTAATGGAATGGCTTTTGCAGTCTGTGATCTCACACACAGTCAAGCACACACAGACGCACACATTTTCTTATTTTATTTTGTTTAGCTTTTATGATTGCTAAATTGTAAAGCACTGTTTAGTGATCATACGAATGGTGGTGGCTTGCTTTTTATACACACTCAGTCAAACACACATGATTTTCTTTCTTCCTCTTTTTTTACTTTGTCTCTTAATTTTACACTCACTAAACAGCAAAGTGCTGTTTAGTGAGCAGAAAAATGCCATCCGTTTGCTTTTCAAATGTCTGAGCTTCACGGCAGCTAATATATTGCTGTGAAGCATCGGACTCATTTTTCAGCAAACATTACTTGCATATTAACACCCTGCTAGAAAATGTTTGTTCTCCAGTCAGGGTACAGGTTGCCCATTCTCTAAGCTTTTCTAAGTGATATTCCCTGGATGCATGTCATAAATTTGTGTGTGTGTGTGTGTGTGTGTGTGTGTGTGTGTGTGTGTGTGTGTGTGTGTGTGTGTGTGTGTGTGTGTGTGTGTGTGTGTGTGCGCATGTGGTCTAATATCTGCAAGAGGCAGATGTTGTGCCTCTGTCTGATGATTTCTGGCAGTTGTAAGTTTGAGTAGTCTAACTACCAAAGAGAACAACTTCTTTTTTTTTTTTCTGCTACTTACCCCAGTGAGCATCTGCTGGTGTCCTGCTGAAAAGAGAGCAACCAGTGCACTTTTCTTAGTCTTTTTGCCACCTAAAAAAATGGTCACCCAGATTAAGATTGCAGTGTATTTGACTAAGTGCTTGCATGTCCAGCATTCTCATTAATCTTGTTTGCTAGACTGTACTTTGAGCTGTAAATACTTTTATTATTATTATTGTTATTACTACTACTACTATAATTTTGTAGATAAATGAAGCTTCTGAGAATGTCACCTTCTCGTTCCCTTGGGTCTTTTGAATTCCTTTCAGAAATGTCCATATTCATTGCATTTTTCATCTGGGGAAGAACATGTCATTCTAAATTGTGTTCATTGTGCTATGTTTATTAAAAAAAGACATTAACCAGAAGATGTAAAAATGTTATAGCCTTTATTGAGCATTTTTATGGTTCTCCTCTCTCAGCTTCTTTGTCGAAGAAATTGGAAAAGTTTAAGTCTACACTGAAGAACAAGTACAGAGGCCCATGGCATCATTTGATTCTTTAGAGAATCACATGGTTACACCAGGGTCTACCTCGTCCAGTTGCATCTCACCTTTGATGGATGCTGGAGTTATGGTTCGTACAACCACTCACTATCATAAAGCTTGTTTGTGCTGTCTTTCTGTTGTAAAAACCCTATGTTTTTTAAAGGGTTTCTAAAGGATTGGAAATAAATTGCAGTTAAGCACTGTTTGTACAAAACAAAAATGAGAAAGACTGAAGGCGCAGAAAATGTTTAATTAGAAAAAGCAAATTTCACTACATGGCTACCAGTTAGCAGATGCCCAGGTTATACCTTGAAATGACAGTTGTGTTGGCTCTGGATACCACCAGTGTTTCCCCCGCTTCCTGTTTTCTTTCCCATTATATTTACTTGTGATATGATCTCGACATCCTGGGATTGAATGCCATTTGGACATGTGCCTCAGCAAAGAACATTTTTGTGCACCAGAGACTTCTGTATTATTATTATTATTATTATTATTATTATTATTATTATTATTATTATTATTATTATTATTATTATTATTAATAAAGATAACACCAAAGTTTTTTGACATAAGCTCCATCTGTATTCAGGGCTGAACAAAAGCCATCTACATCATGGAATGATATAGAGAAAAAGAGACAAAAGGAACCCACACCTTGCTTCCTCATCAGGTTCTAAAAGAGAAAAAAGATGGTGTGTGGGAATATTCAAATCAGAAGTCTCCCATAGGCTTTGATAATGAGATGCTAGTGAGGATTCATTGTATTCAAATTCCACTCCAGATGATGTTTTCTTTGTTGATACTATTGATTTAGTGAAGGAACATGTCCGCTAATCAGCATAAAGGCTTTTAACAGCAGAATTGAGAGATGCCATTCTCCCCAGACCAAGCCTCTAGTTGTACCTTCCCAATCATTTGTTTCTCTCCATGGCATATTTAATGAAATGGTCAAGAGCCAGATGGCATGTCACCTCCTCCTGTTTTTATAAGGTTCTTGAGAAATGTAGTCTTTTAAATAACTGGTTGGATGACTCTGTAAGCACAGAAACTGATTCCCAGAAAGGGTCTTGCATTACCATCTGACAAAGAAAGCAGGGTGCTTGAAAGAGTCAGAAAGAAGGTACATATTTTGGCTACTCTAAATATAAGGGCTATTAATTAGGATACCCATAAGGCCTATTGGCAGTCTGATATCCTCAATGTGATCAATTAACAAGATGTGTCAAATGTCTCCACAGAAAAAAAAAAGTTAAGTCAACTCAAACTGCTGGCAAGATGGGGTTGGTCATATTTCAATATATACATAGCACAGTAAATGTCTGCTTTGTAGCTGTTGTTTCTGGTTCTGTCAGAAGACAACATGACTGGCTTAGAAATCAACCTCTTCCTGAAGATGTGAAGTTTTACATATTAAATGCACGTCTTGATAAAACCATCTTCTTTGAGATTCTATCTGAGAAAGTCAACAATCAAAGGAAAAGGATAAAACTGGGCAGAATATGATGGTTATAAACTTTCAAGACCAGAAAAACAAACTAGTGAAAACCACCGCAAATTCAAAAGCCAAGAACTCGACTCAGGCCAGTCCAAAATGTAAAAAACATGAAAAACAACAAATTTTATTAAGCCACTGTAAAAGCTTTTAGTTAGTACCTTGCACTAACTTCTTCAGACAAGCAAAACATTCACACCATTACAAGTGAGTTTAAATACCAGCATTGAAACACTTAACCACGCCCTTGCTCTCCCTTTAGCTTCTTAAAGGTAGAGATCACAGCTAACTAAGGTGCATTTGAAATTCTCTATTAACGTAATAAAAAATTCATACACAGAGACTGTAATAATAACAGGCTTTGAAACTGAAAGAAAAAAGCCCAATATTTTGATTATTAAAGAGCCAGATGGCATGTCACCTCCTCCTGTTTTTATAAGGTTTTTGAGCAATGTAGTCTTTTAAAGAACTGGTTGGGTGACTCTGTAAGCACAGAAACTGATTCCCAGAAAGGGTCTTCCATTACCATCTGACAAAGAAAGCAGGGCGCTTGAAAGAGTCAGAAAGAAGGTACATACTTTGGCTACTCTAAATATAAGGGCTAATAATTAGGATACCCATAAGGGCTATTGGCAGTCTGATATCCTCAATGTGATCAATTAACAAGACGTGTCAAATGTCTCCACAGAAAAAAAAAAGTTAAGTCAGCTCAAACTGCTGGCAAGATGGGGTTGGTCATATTTCAATATATACATAGCACAGTAAATGTCTGCTTTGTAGCTGTTGTTTCTGGTTCTGTCAGAAGACAACATGACTGGCTTAGGAATCAACCTCTTCCTGAAGATGTGAAGTTTTACATATTAAATGCACATCTTGATAAAACCATCTTCTTTGAGTTTCTATCTGAGAAAGTCAACAATCAGAGGAAAAGGGTAAAACTGGGCAGAATATGATGGTTAAGCAGATGCTGCATATTTCTTTTCAGAAGTATGACATAAATTACCCTACTGAAAACTGACCATTTTATGTAAAACCTAGACAGTGAAAGTTTTGAAACAGCTTCAACGAAAATGGTAGGCAAGGAAGGGGACACACAGCATTGACAGTAAGGGACTCTTTCCGAGCAGGATTGATCATTCCATTTATGGTGCACATTGCCATCATCATCTGTCCGCAGCCCTTCCCTCTGCATTGCAAATGGTGACAGATAATCGTGGAACAGTAAGTTAGTGTGGTAAAATGGTGGCAGATAATGGTGGAAGAGTGAGTTAGTGAGGTAAAATGGTGGCACATAATGGTGGGACAGTGAGTTAGTGAGGTAGTATTAAAGGAGTGCTTTCAGACACCATCCATGCTGCAACTAATCTACACATGTCCTTATAGTACATTTACTGCTGCAGTATTTGTAACTTTTGGATATCCCTACAATGGAAGCCAGTCAACTGACCAGTATACGTAAGACTTCCTGTTCCATATAAAAGGTACGCCTGAACGTAACACAAACTCTCCTTGCATACTGTAGGGCATAAAGGTGATGTTTAGGCTTACCATGAACAGAACTTCTTTGCCATCAGTTTGAATGCATTTTCTTTCACTGTTTGTTTGTTTACCTGGGTCCATTTTCCCAGTTGAATGTATTTTCGTTCTCCAGTGATTACCTTGCTTGTTTGCTGTGCAGATAAGTGCCCCATTGAAATTTTTTTTTTTTTTTGTTCACCTTCGGTTAATGTCATCCAGGAAGAGTAAATTTCCTTTGAGGATACAATGTCTAGGATGATGGATTTTTTTAAGTGGGACTGTGTTCAGGTCTCTGATATCCATAAGAAGTATTATGAGTTGCTGCAGTTGGAATCTCCAAACCTGTGGGTGTGCCTCCTGTTTTGGCTTCTTTGTTGGATATTTTTTCCAATGCCTGTCTTGCTCTTGATTCTTTACCCCCTGCTCCCAGGAAGCCTGATAGGTTTTATAGGGTGCCTGAGGTTTGTTTATTTTTGTATAAATGTCTTGCTACTGACCCTTTTGTGGTCTCTGTAGCCTCTAATACGCCATCTCAGTTGCTTCCTTTGCCCAAGTTATTGCTTTCTAACAAAGATAGCAGAACTATGGAATGGTTGGGTAAGAAGGTTTACACTTCTAGACTCAGAACACCAAAAAAAGAGAACACGAAAGCTAAGAACTTCAAAGTGCTCACAATGAAGGAAGGCAGGAACCACAAAATGCTTGTAGAAAACTTTAATAGACCACAAAAAATATTCCAAAATGTCCAATGTGTCAAGCGCTTTCGCTCGGTCATTACCGAGCTTTGTCAAGATAAAAACTACTAACATTATTCTCCTTAAATAGAGGAAATAGTAAGTCATGTGATTTGTTGATTGAATTATCTTAAATCAATTAATCTATGACCTGTTTAAATAAAAAACTAAAACTAAAACAAAAACTGTAACAAAAAACTGTCACTTTCCAAAATCTAGCTTCAACTTGAGTTCCTCAAAACATTATATGGTTTGTGACATGCCTACAAAAATGCTAAAAATGTGACTTACACCAGAAAACTCGTCATTCCTTTACTACACCAATGTTTTGTAGTTTAACATTGTGTAATAAAGATGGTTATATACTTGAACAGTCATTCAAATAGATATTAATATAAAAAGTGTAAAAATAATTTCTTTAACAATTTAGGGTATGAAAAACTTGAGTAAATACTTGTAGAGTTACATTAAGTCTATGAATAAAAGTTTTTGAACCAAGAAGTTTTTTTAAAAAACTTTGTTGAAAACATTTTTAAAATGCAGAAAGGTTAAATAAAAAGTGGAAAAAATGTGGGAAATATATACAAAGAACTTCTTTGGCAGCTTAATTTAGATGCTGCCAAATTTCCTGGTCTCAATGATAGTATTAACTTGAGTAGTGTTCTAAAGTTGTGAATGGCCCGTTTATAATTAGGTACGAATACACACATCTTTTTATATATTTCCCACATTTTTTTCCATTTTTTTATTTAACCTTTCTGCATTTTAAAAATGTTTTTTAATAATGTTTTCAACAAAGCTTTTTAAAAAAACTTCTTGGTTCAAAAACTTTTATTCATAGACTTAATGCAACTCTACAAGTATTTACTCAAATTTTCCATACCCTAAATTGTTAAAGAAATTATTTTTATACTTTTTATATTAATATCTATTTGAATGATTGTTCAAGAATATAACCATCTTTATTACACAATGTTAAACTATAAACATTGGTGTAGTAAAGGAATGACGAGTTTTCTGGTGTAAGTCACATTTTTAGCATTTTTGTAGGCATGTCACAAATGAGTAACTCAAGTTGAAGCTAGATTTTGGAAAGTGACAGTTTTTTGTTACAGTTTTTGTTTTAGTTTTAGTTTTTTATTTAAACAGGTCATAGATTGATTGATTTAATATAATTCAATCAACAAGTCACATGACTTACTATTTCCTCTATTTAAGGAGAATAATGTTAGTAGTTTTTATCTTGACAAAGCTCGGTAATGACCGAGCGAAAGCGCTTGACACATTGGACATTTTGGAATATTTTTTGTGGTCTATTAAAGTTTTCTACAAGCATTTTGTGGTTCCTGCCTTCCTTCGTTGTGAGCACTTTGAAGTTCCAAGGTTTACACTTCTGCTACCCTAGGTTTTAGGGCTATTAATTATTAGACCCATATATCTAGGTATGTGTTGACTCTTCTTTCTCAGGCCTGTCAACTTATTTCTGATTTTCCTGAGTGTGAGGGTAAAACTTCTGTTCGCTGCTTGCTAGGGACTTCCTCTCAAGTTATTTGCCATTCTATTAAATGTAGTTATGATGCGGCAGATGTCTCTTCTAGGGCAGCTGTTTTTGATTCAGTTATGAGGGGATGTTCTTGGCTTAGGCTCTAGCCTCTACCTGATAATATTCAAGCTAAGTTGATGGATGTTCCCCTGGATTCTAAACTTTTGTTTGAGGAAGTTGTTTTTGGTATGTTTAAGTCCCTTCAGGATAAAGGGAAGGCTTTACATGAGTTTAAACATGTTTTGTTTTTCCTGTGCCTACATTTTAGAGGAACTATCCCACTAAGCCTGCCTTTGTTTGTAGACATTCCCGCCCTTCTGCTAGAGGCAAGAAGAGTGGCAAGTGGGCTGCTCCTGCTAAGGCTACTCAGTTTTCAGGGTTTCCAAAGCCTTTCTTTTCAGAAAAATGAGGTATTGTATGACTATCCGTCTCCTCCCATCCACATTCATTTTTCTCTTCACCTTTCTTTTTCTCTTCCTGTTTGGCTTCAGATCACTTAAGATTCTTGGATTCTGTTGATCAATCATCAGGGTTATTTCATTGTGTGGAAATCCCTCCCTTCTATTATGGGCATTCCTCAACCTTCTCAGGAACAGCTTCCCTTTTTCCCAGAGGTTCTTCAAAGTCTCTTGATTCAGGGTACCATTCAAGAGGTGCTTGTGTCCCAAAGGATGAAAAGGTTCTACTCCAGACTGTTTCTAGTGCCAAGAAAAGAGGGCACTTGGAAACCTATTCTAGACCTCTCTTATCTAAACACTTTTTTTTTTAAAAGTGCTTTCCTTTCGGATGTTCTCTCTTCAGATTCTGTGTCCTCTACTGCTCCCTCAGGCCTATATGGTGTCTCTGGATCTCAAGGATGCTTATCTCCATATTCCAATCCATCTTCTTTTTAGGAAGTTTTTACATTTCTCAGTTTCTTCCTGGCATTTTCAGTTCTCTGCTTTGCCCTTTGGCCTTTCTACTACTCCAAGGGTGTTCACCAAATGCCTTGCTCCTGTGATTGCTTTTTGCAGACTTAGAGGGATCAACATTTTTCCTTACTTAGACAGTCTGTTGACTCAGGCATCCTCTTCAGAGACTCTTTCAAAATCTTCATTTTGCCATTTCCCTTCTTCGGAGCCTGGGGTTCACAATAAATTTCACAAAGTCTTCTCTGACTCCTCAGGATCATGTCTTGCTGGATTGCAGGATTCACTCTGTGCCTTGTCCCCTCTGAAGGCCTTAACTCTCATTTCTTTCTTTCATACTCTTCCTCTGGCTTCCATTACTGACAGAGAATTTTTGAGAGCTCTGGGTTTCATGGCATCCATCATTCCAATGCTCCTTGTGGCCAAACTTCACGTGAGAATGTTTCAGTGGTTTCTGAAGTCATTGTGGCTTCAACATGCACATCCTCTAGACTTTGCAGTTCCTCCTCTTCCTCCTTGCCTCAGACAGGAACTTCACTGGTGGATTCGTCTGTTGTCCCTGAACCCAGGGATCCCTTTTCACCCCCTCTTCTCTCTCGGGAATTGTTCACAGACGTTTCAGACATGGGTTGGGGGGGATTTTTGGTTCCCTAAAAGTACAGGGGGTGTGGTCACCTCACCAGTGAAGGATGCACATCAGTGTCAAGGAGATGAGAGCTCTTCTGCTGGCCCTTCAGGCCTTTTATCCTCTTTTCTGTCCATGGCCTCTCAAAGTCTTCACAGGCAATACCACAGTGATGTGGTTATCAACAAACAGGGAATAACGAGAGCCTACCTTCTTTGCCGGTTGGCACTTCTGGTAGGGGATCTTGCTGTCATGTATCACATGACTCTTCAGGCAGTTTATATCCCTTCCAGTCAGAACATTATGGCAGACAACTTAGTCCTATGAAGGGATGCATCACAGGGATGTGTTTCTGGACATTATTCACCAGTGGAGTACTCTTCAAGTGGATCTTTTTGCCTCCCCTCTGAACAGACACCTTCCTCTGTTTTGTACCAGGGTCCAGGTCCTCTGGTGTGGAAGGTGGATGCCCTTTCATTCTCTTGGAAGGGGATGTTTCTTTATGCATTCCCTCACTTTTCTCTCATTCCAAAAGTCCTGTTCAAGATTCAACAGGATACTCCCAAAATATTGTTGGTGACTCCCTTTTGGCTGCAACAGCACTTGTTCCCTCTACTTCTGCATCTAACTAGGGGCAATCATCACAAGTTACCTCACGGGGTGAATCTCATCACACAAGACAAGGGATCCCTTATCCATCCCCACTTGTCCACACTTCAACTGACATTGTGGGTGATAGGGTTCTGATCCCTCATAGACACCTTTTTTCTGAGGATGTGCTGCAAGTCCTCCAGGAGGCCAGGAAACCTACTACTTGGAAATCCTACTTATCCAAATGGAAGATGTTTTCTATTTGGTGTTTGCCTCGTAATCTGAATCCACCTTCTGCGGACGTTCCTTTGGTTCTCTCTTATTTGTTTGCTCAATGCTGGTTTGGCCTGTTCCTCTATTAAGGCCCATTTAACTGCCATTGCTGCTTGTCTGCCTTTATCTCCTCCTTTAGCGTCTAGATGCAAGGTTAACAATTTCTCAAAGGTGTCCTTCATGTTAGACCTCCCAGGAATCCTGTTCCGCCTCCCTGGGATCTTAATTTTGTTTTGGAGAGGTTGACTCAGGCTCCTTTTGAACCTGCTGTTACGGCTTCCTTGAAACATTGTTTTTGGAAGACTGTTCTGTTATTAGCTCTTACTTCTGGTGGATGGGTGTTGAGTTGCAGGCCATTATGGCTTGTCTTCCTTTTTTGATTTTTCATGAGGACAGGGTGTCTTTATGCACTAATTCCTCTTTTATGCCCAAGGTGGTTAATGAACTTTCCCTTAATCTGTGTATTAATCTGCCTACTTCTCCCCCTCCACAGTCTGACAGTGAGAGGGTGCTGTATACTTTGAATGTGCATAGGCAACTCAGAATTTATTTGGATCAGACTAAGGCTATTCGTAAATCTCATCAGTTGTTTGTTTCCTTTCATCCTAGATCTTTGGGTCTAGCTGTATCCAAGCAAACTATTTCTTCTTTAATTTCTAAGGCTATTTCCTTTTGTTACACCTTTCATGGCAAGAGCCTTTCTTCTTCAAGTCAAGGCTCATTCTGCTAGAGCAATGGCTTCTTCTGGTGCTTTTTTCAAGGGTTTAGATACTAATTCTATTCTTGAAGCAGCTACCTGGTCTTCTGTGCATACCTTTACTAAGCACTACAAGTTGGATGGTACCTCTAGGGCTAGAACCTGTTTTCCTAGTGCCATTCTCCATGGCTTCTTAGGGGTCTCTTCTCCTTCCCCCTCCCAAGTTTCCTCTTGAACTTTGGCACTCTCCCGAAGGTTACAAATACTGCAACACTGAATGTTAGGACATAGTACAGTTGTGTAAAATCTTATCATAATGGTAGATGTCTTTGCCTTCACTGCTGCAGTATTCACTCCCTCCCTCCTTCCCCCTAGTCCTTTCCTTCCTGAATGTACAGGTTACCTTTTGGGTTCCTTGGACTGGTGTTCCTAGTGGGGCAATCAGTTCTGTTTATGGTAAGCCTGAATATCAGCTTTATGCCCTACGGTACACAAGGCATATTTGAGTGACATTCAGGTGTACCTTTTAAATGCAACAGGAAGTCTTTGGTATACTGGATGGATTATGGCGTTCCACGGTAGGGAAACCCAAAGATTCCGAATACTACAGCAGTGAAGGCCAGGACATCTACCATTATGATAAGATTTTACACAACTGTACTTTTGGATTTTATTCAAGAGCCTTCTGGTTCCAGAAGGGAGAAACAAATTGGAGAACCATCCTAAACCTGTGAAATCTAGGAACCTGACAACTTACTGAATAGTGGTGTACTGAATGTCATAATACTAAATGAAAAACCCTAAAATGTCAAAATGTAGAAAGTGTACAGCGTTGAACTCAAAATTCCTCCAACTAGCTTAAATGCAAACTATGAGCTGCATCAGTACATAGCCAGTCAACAAAAGTATTGCCCTGTTACTGAAACTTGTAAACGAGCACTAACATGGGTCCTGCAGGTGGACAAGTCTAACTCTGTATATACATAGGGAGCAGGTATTTTGATTGCACCATTTTATCATTTTGACATCATACATTTAGTATTATGACTTCCAGTGTGCTGTTTTACAGTAAATCGATATGAACCCATCTAATCTGAGTGACTATATCAAAACAAAATGGTTCAAGATGTTAACATTGCAGATGATCTTGCCCGTCCTACAGCAATGTGCTTTTCTTATGACGTTTAAAATGCAGGATGCCTGCTTTCACAGCCATGTCATGAAGTCCCAATGGAGATTTCTAAGGTTCTGTGAGGAGACTTCAGTTTTAGGTTTGCTGGTAAAGCTAGACTTGCAGATGATAATACTCTACTAGTCCGAAGCCTGTTATGTGCTTCAGTTATTCTAACCAGCATTCAGAAGCCATACTTTCTAAAACGTGAACGATCTTATAACAGAATTGATGTTGGTCTTCCAAACAAAATTCATAACTGAGTGGCATTACAGAAGAACATCTGGCATGAATTCCAAAACATCATCTTAACAAACATTAATTTGCCGCATGCCGTTTTATTCTGACAAATATACAACAATAATAAAAAAAAAGAAATCTTTGTGCAATTTTTCACTCCAGCCAGACCATTAAGGTCGGCAAAAAATCTGTTTACTGTCTGTAAGCCAAATAATAATTTGGAGACTCTGTCCTCAGTTATAGTGTGAACAACTTTGCAATTCTGGGCCATCAGATACACTAACCTTTTTCTAGAAAAACTGAACAATCTAACAGCTACTTGGATCTGTAAGTGCATTAAATGATATTTACTTCCTGAACTGCAGTCTCTTCTGTTGTCCATTATCTAATTCCATGTTCATTCAAATGTGTTATGCTGATCTATTAATATGAATGAATATTTTATCTATGTATGTGAATATGTACTTATATGTAACTATGTGCTGTGTGCTTGCTTTTTTGTAAATATTTGTGTATAATGATGTCCTTTGTACTTGTATAATATGTTTGAATTCTGCTTTAATGTATATTTTCTGTATATACTGCTGTAATCAAACTAGATTCCTGTTTTTATGTATATATTCTGTATATGTTACTATATTTACTATCTGTAACACTGTTTCTGCTTCTGTACTAATTAATGTTTATATTTTTTCTGTATCTCGTTGGAGCTTTTCTCCCCGGGCCTCCACTGAAAATGGGCTCTTTTAGGCCCAGTGGATTTATCCCGGTAAACAAATGTAGTAAATAAATAAAATTAATAATAATGTTTGTAATGATTCCCACTCTGATTACATATGTAATAGCTATCATTTTAATTCAGGTCACATGTAATAATTGTGTTGTGGAGCTTTTCTTCCCAGAATTTGTCTGAAAATGGTCTTTTTGAATGCCGTCAAATCAATGAACTGTCAAACAAACAAATACATAAGTAAATATTACTTTCTTGCCTTTTGGCTTTCTGATCCACCCACATTTTTCATAAAATGTCTGTCTCTGGTGTCTGCTGTTCTTAGATTAAATGGGGATTCATACTTAGCTTTATTTGGATGATTGTCATATTCTAGCATCATTTCTAGAGGCCTCCCAAACTGCTCTTTAATAGACTTCCTATACATTCAGGATGTTGGCATACCCCTAAACATACAGAAGACAAGTCGGAAGTAGTACCTTCTCACAACAGAAGATTCCTATGTGGTTATATGGAATAAAAAATGTGTATTGTTTCTGTCTTACAAGACAGGATTTAAGTAACGATAGAACTTTCAGTCAAACAATGAAAGAGAAACTCATCAGGTACCCAGGATATTCCTAATGATACTTGTGTTTGTGGCCTTCTCCACTCTTATAGATTGATCTATATGCAAAGCTTCCTGTAAGGAAAATACAGTGGTATCTAAGAAATTTAGGCACAACATAGAACCTGCCATTTGAATTCAGCTTTTCTGTTTTTCCTTCTTTACCAATGGCTATACAGTGCTGGATCCAGCACCTCTCCTTGTACCCAGGGTTCGCACTCTTACCTCCCATGTCAAACCAAAAGCAGGTAGCTGTCTCAGTTTGTGTTTGGGGAGTTCCTCCTAAGAGCTGTAAATGTGGGAACATGATCATCTTAGGAAGAGAGGTATATAAATATAAAAGAGATGTTAACTGTCCTGCTGTCCATGAAAACCTTTCATTCAGTCCTTCAGTCTAGAGACAGAGATAGTGATAGACAATATTTCAGTAATTTGTAACATAGACACACAAGGGGGACAAACTCCTACCAGCTGTGGAGGGTAAGCATTAATATCTTGGACCACATAATCAAGGCAAATCTAATCTTGGAGGTAATCTACATTTTAAAATAGAAAAACAAGTTTTATGCAGATTAGCAGATTAATATCTCTATCCCACAAATTGACAAGGGACAGAAAGTTTTATTTATTAATTTTTTCTGTACATAGTAAATAAGGGGAGCTTTCCATTGGTTGTTTTATTTTCATAGCATCTGAACAAACATCTAATGTTTTATAGGTTGTCTCATAACAGTAGTAATGAATACCTTCTTAATATCATGGACCCAGGGGCATTCTATACACATTTCCTCCAGCCTCTGATCCCAAAACTTCCTCTAGAATGGTTAAAAGACATATAGAAGTTGTAATTCTCTTTGCCTACTTCTGGATAAGGTAGCCAGGGTTTACTCTGTTAACTCAGATATCAATAGTAGATATCATGACTGTCCCTCTGAGTAATAAGCTGATTTCCCACACTGAATGTGCATTTTGTCAACATGGCAGATCACAGGTTAATCTTAAACAGCCATTTATTCTGTGCTGAGTTCTTACACATTTTGAAAGATGGTGTCTCTTTGGCCTGATAAATATAATTGCTGTATAGGAACCAAAGTGCATGACTATGCATGTGCTTTCTTATACAGAAGCAGGGCACACAAATACATCCATTATGTGCTGTGGTTCTGATATTTTTACTGAATATCAAAGATCCCCATGCCACCTCCCAGATGAAAGAAGGCAGGAGAATTTCCTTAGTATCTTGTTCAGATTCCTTCACTAACTAAAACGCAAACTCAAGTCATCCCTGAAAAGAGCAACTTTGAGGATCCATTAGAAACAGAATCAAAAGTCAAAGTAAATAAATGCTTGCATCTATGTGACGCAAATCTTAGCACTATAGCTTCACAGAGCTTGACTGTCCAGTTGTATATTCAGCTAGGATACTTTCTTTGGGGAGGTTTACATATATTTCTTTTTGTTACATGGGTTACATTGGGGTGTTTGGTTTCCTCCCAGTTGCCAAAGAAATGTTGGGTAGGTGGATTGGCAGTGGACTGACTTGCTTCTTGGTGTTTGTAAATGGGAGCATATATATTTAATATCCTATCCAGGATTGATTTCCTCTTCACATAAGTTGCTTGCTAGAATAGAATTTGGCTCCCTGAAATAGATAAAGGGGTATTGAAAAAGAAATAGATGGTTGGGTGTGCATTGATATTTTTTCTGTAGGATAATATTCCCATTACTTTATGAAACCTGAACATCTGCTGCCTTTTGAATGTAAGAGGGTAGGGTTGCAGGGAGGGAAGTTTTCATTAGTTACCATTATTGTAGCTAAAAAGCCGCGGTGATGTAGCGGTAGCGTTATCGCCTCACAACAAGAGGTTCTCCTGTTCGATTCTCAGCTGGAGCACCTTCTGTGTGGAGTCTGCATGTCCTCCCCGTGGTCAAGTTGTGTTCGAAAGACATGCGTGAATGGGCGTGCCTTCGTTGAAGGTTGGGCGTCGAGCTGGCACCTCGGCACTGTAAAAATATACTGCCAGTCAATAGCGGACCGGAGTTTTGCTGTGGCGACCCCTAACTGGGAAAAGCCGAAAGAAGAACAAACAACCATTATTGTAGCTAATATGTTGCTGATGATCTACATTTTTTCTGGTGGCACAAGTAGTTCCTGCTGCAAATCTGCACAAATCATACAGATAATTTCAGCATTTTCAAAATCAGAAAGTCACCACAGGAAGCCAGGGCCAATATGCTAGATGGATGTCCCAGTTGTCATGACACCTAGGTGGCACACACTGGACTTGCAGTCCATGAAATAATAATTTAAAGTAGATAATACATTTGAGATACCATGAGGAACAGTCCTGCAAAGCAGTGTTTTACTAGCCAAGTTTACTTATGGTCTTGTATAAACACGTATGTCCTGGGTGCAGGTGTGCAACATTTCAGCAGATGTTGATAAGATGCATGATCATTTTTTTTTTATTGTATTCCCAATAGGGTCTAGCCTGATAGCACCTCTACCTACATTTAATTGGGCCATTTATTCCATAGGGATAAAAGATGAGCATTCTATGGAAGAAAGGAGCATCTCCCCAGCCTATTTGTTCCTGCTGAGGATGCACAATGAGTGCATTCCTTCCCCTAGCATTAAGATTCAGGTGGTAGGGAACAGGGCATTGTATTGGTCCTGCAGAGCAGTCTGGTTTCTCATTTAATGACTGTCCAAGCTCAGCTGCTTGCTGCCTTTTCAAGGAGCATGCCTTCACATACTGAATGCTTTTGGGATGTCCCACTGCACCATGACACTATGTGCTCCCCAAATATAACACCCAGTGCTATACTAGGTGTTCCCCAAAGCACTCCAGTCCATTTGTTCTTGACCATGAGCCCATTGAGTCTTCTTCTTCCCCTAGGTGTTAAAGCTGGGTGGTAGAGAGCAGGCCAGTTTGTTGGTCCACCAGGGTGGTCTACCCATCCCTGCTGGAGCTCCCATCTCCCCTTCAGTGACTTTCCAAACTCCACTGCATGCTTTGTATACTGAATCCTTGCAGAATGTGCCTCTGTGCAATGGCAGTGTATGTTCCATGGAGGTAATACTCCGTGCTTTTGGTAGGTGTTATCCAAGTGGTGTCACCCCTCCCCCACCCACTGGATGGTCTTGGTGACAATGGCCACTCACTGTCATTCTTCCCTGGCCAGCTCCTACAGATATCAAGGCCACTATTTGATCCTAGATCATCTGCACTGTCATGAGGGTGTTATCTCTCTACACCACAGAGCTGTCAGTAGTTGCTCAGTTTTGTGCATCAAGAATCATTACTGTAGTGAGTTGGAACTCATTGTTGGGTCATTCTCTCTAATGTTTGAGTATAGATTTTCTGTACTGCAAAATCAGACAGTTGGCTGATACGAGTTAAGTGGGTTATTAGGGTTGTGTGCTATTATAAAAGTAAATGTCCTATGAACTATGTAGTGGACAGAATTAATAGGTTATGCTTTTACTGGCGAGTGTATATTCCTTAATGTAGCCCCATAATACTTTAGTCTTGCAGCTAAGCGTGGGAGCACTTGTACCACACTGACATTTGATACTGAACATTGGTGATGGAGAAAAAAAAATGCAAAACTCCTTCACAAAATGTTGCAGTCACGAAGCAGGATAAATATATTTCAACTTTCTGTTCCCATCTGATTCTTGACCTGGACTTGGGTATCATTGTTTGTGTATTAACTGTTTCAAGACAAGGGATCCTCTTATCTTGCTGACCTTGTGCTGAAATAATGCACTGCAGTGTCGGATGTGCTTGTAAACCATTGTCTGCTGATTTAAAAGAAATGGCTATCTGTAAAAGAAGAGCGGCAGAGGTGTTTTAAAAGTGCTGCAAGTGAAAAGCAATGTGTAACAGAAGAAAGAATGAAGGTTCTATATTGAGGACAAGTTGACAAATAACTGATAACACCTGTCTGCGGTTTGAGTATGAAGTCTTATGACTGACAAAGCACCAGCCATAAGCGGTATAGTCATTGTCATATTTGTCCTTGAACAACAGAACTTCTGAGCATGATTTTCGATAACTACTGTCAATGACAGATCACATTTTCTGTCTCACATCAAAGATCTGTTTATCCTTGCATGAAAAACGGGGACAGCTTTCATTTTCTTTGAAGACATGAAGATGTTTCCCCAGAGCAGTATGCATGGAATATTTGGAAATGAATTCTAGCAGGTCCTGAAATCACAGTCGAGTTTTAATTCTGTTTTTACTGATAACTGGCACTCAGACAATGATAAATGCTGATTATCTTCCTTGCATGTAATTAACAGCTGAAGTTGTATTTGTAAGCTACTGCTGTGAGATTCGATGTGTCCTAAAGGTTTTATATGTTTACTACTCACATCTGGGCCTGGAGTTCAGTAAGGCTTTGATTATCAGTCAGAAATTTGGCTTCTTACCCAACGTGGGCCCTTTAATGCAAATAAGAGAGTACAGATGCATTGGGGTTCCATCCTTTGGAAGAGATGTACATCATTACCTTTCTACCTATGTTTTGTAGTGCTTTCTAGAAAGTAAAACATCCCTTGTTGCTTACTGTACAAAAGAGAAAATGAGTGCATACAACTGAGACCAACCCTTAGTTAGAAATGGGGAAAAACAGGTCATGAGAAACTTAGAAATTCAAAGCTTTATTTAAAAAAAAGAAGAAGAAAGCTAAAGGTAAATGAAACAGAATCCTCTGAAAACAATTTAGGGTTATGCAACATCCATTTTCTATAGGTAATTGGCACCATGTAGAATACTGAGTTGCTCAAGCAGATAGCTAGCTCCATCCATCCATCCATAACCCCTTTTTCCCATTTTGCACATGGGGGTCAGGTGTCACTTCAACACTGACAATCATCTCTAGGTTTACACTGCCGGGTGGCTAGCTCTGCCTCGGTAGTTCATCCGTACCACTCACTTGCACCTATGACCAGTTTAGAGTGTCCAGTCCACCTACTGCATATCTTTGGAATGTGGGAGGAAACCGGAGCACCCACAGGTAACGCACACAACCACAGGGAGGACACGCAGACTCCTCACAAAAGGTACCTCTTGCTGTGAGGTGACAGCACTAACCACAGCACCACTGCGGCTGCCCTATCTGTCAAGAAACTATTTTTTTTCTTTCAACTAGTGAGAGATTACAACATTTGTAAAAAAACAGAAAACTTGCCTGCTGAATAGCCTGTTCAGAGATCACTAGCATCTTCTCTAAGGTACACCATTCCCCTGCCTCTATAAATGCCTCACACACACACACACACACACACACACACACACACACACACACACACACACACATAAAATGTAGAAAAAAAATAACAAAACATTCTGCCAGAAAGCCTACCTTGGCTGCTGTTCTAAGCTCTAGTCTCCACCCTCATGCTTTCTCCAGTGTGACACCACCCCCAACCCCTGAGCGAGAGACAGAGACAAGGAAACAGAGTCTCATCATTCCTCTCTACCCCTGAGCCTGAGCTGCTAATCAAACTTGGGTCACCTGGGTCAGAGTTGGGTTTTATCCCTTTATGCCAGCAGAGGTGGCATATATTGTTTTATATTACCTGTGTGTCATAGTCCTATGGAGTTGCTGATAGGAGTCTGTAGACGAGTCCTGTTACCCAGATGACAAACAATAAGACAAACAAATGAAATAGCCAAAACTCTCAGTTGTCACTCTGCTATGTTTATACGGATATCTTCAAGAGCTGAAAATGTCACATTGGAACTTTAGTCCTTGCCATTCTGCATCCCCCCCCCAAAAAAAAAAATGACTGCTTAGAAAATACAGGATGCAGGCACCTCAATAGGGTCTAGAATTGCACTAGGTTTGAACACTATCCCCAATGACACTGAGATGATGGAGGAAATATTGCAATAAGATGTATACCTCAGTCAGCCTTGGAGTGCTAGAAGTCATTTGTCAAATTCACATGTTGCACTATCAGATGGATATTCGCTGGCAAATGGAAGACTTTCCCAAGAGTACTCAGGATGATTCCTTGAAGGGTAAGGTGTTCAGGCTATATCAAACCACTGCTAAGGTGGGCAAACAAACTATGTAATGTAAATTGCATTGCCCTTAACATGTGATGTTATGTAGTCCTAGCTCACTGTAATTCTTGCTGGATGGGTTCGGAGCTGATACTTGGCTACGACTCATCCGATACTAAAGCTCTAGAGCTTTTACTGGCTCGTGACTAACCCCTATCCCATGTTGCCTCATGGCAATTCCCCACATCTCGTTTGCCGTGAAAGCTTCAAGGTTGTCGCCTTACTGGCTCATTGGCTAAGTAGATTTTTTGATAAATCTTGTATTTTCCGTCCCTTTTTCTTCACTTTTTACTCTTAATAGGTATTAGCTTTTTCTTGTGTGATTGATGTTGAGTTCTTGATCCCTTATTCCCCCCTAGGATTGTATGGCCCGTTTTAGTTAGAGGGCCGTAGTAGCCCATTTAAATTAGAGGGCCTTTCCTCCCTGAGTGTTAGTCCTTTTATCAAAAAAAAAAAACTTTCTTCTCTTCATAACTTTACTGTTAGTTTAGTCACTATTGTTGTTATAGTTAGTGCTGTTGCTCTTGTAATTTGATAGCATTGTTTCCTGTCAGCATGTCTAAAGAAAAAGACAGAGAACATAAGGAAAACCGCCCCTCGGGGTTCAAAAAATGTGTTAAGTGCTCACAGAAGATGTCACTGACTGACAGTCACACTAGCTGTGTGTGCTTTCGATTCTTTTTAGTTCCAAAAAAGACAAGGGACTGGAGATCAATTTTAGATCTCAGCAAACTCAAGTCTATAAAGAAATGGAAGTTCCGAATGATCACTCTGCAGTTGATATTTCCCTTTATTGGAACAGACAATTGGATGTGCTCACTAGATCTTCAGGATGCGTACTACCGCATCAAAATGGACAGGCGCTCCAGAAGACACCAGCGCTTATGGGTGGGAGCAAGTCATTTTCAATTTTGAGCACTGCCCTTTGGCCTCAGTACAGCCCCCAGAGTGTTCACCAAATGCATGGCAGTGGTAATGGCTCACCTGAAACATCAAGGATTCCAGGTGTTTCTGTACCTAGACGACTGGCTCCTCACTGCCACCACCAAGCACCAACTAATCAGAACCAGGGATGAGACTATCCTTGTGCGCCAGATTAGGCATTGCAATAAACTTAAAAAAATCAGCCTTATCTCCATCACAGCACATTGTATTCTTAGGCTCAGAAATAGACTCAACCACCATGACAGCAAAACTGACATCAGAAAGAATAGAATCATTAAGCGACCAAGTCAGATCTTTGCTGAAGAGACACAAAGTGCAAGCCAGGGTAGTCCTTCAGGTCCTAGGGACTATGGCTGCCTCCATTGTTTTAGTTCCCCTAGCCCGTCTGCACATGAGAGAACTTCAGTGGCTACTATATGCCCAGTGGTCAATGCAAGATCTCCCCCTGTCTCACCAAATTCTCATCACAAACCCCTGCAAGAAGGATCTGACATGGTGGTTACAAATGGATCAACTTCATTTAGGTCACCCACTTGTTAAAACTTAGTTTTAACTTTAGTTTGTGTCCAGTTCGTGCTATTCTGCAACCTTTTGGGACTGCGATAAATCAACAGCGATATTTTCATCTTTTGTTTGTGTTCAATTCCCGGAGGAAGTGGTGGACTATACTTATGCTGTCTGACCTGGTTGTAGTTGTCTGTCCACCTGGCATGGATAGTATTACACAGTGTTCTGTCTGTATGTACATAGTTATTGATAGTTTACTAACTATTCGGTACCTCTTACTTTCTTGCAAACAAGATCTGGGGAATTGCCGTGAGGCACCATGGGATAGGGGTTAGCCTCGAGCCAGTAAAAGCTCTCGAACTTTAGTATTGGCCGAGTCAGAGCCGAGTATCGGCTCCGAACCCATCCAGCAAGAATGTAGGCGAGATGGACTACAAACATGTAACGTTATGGTAAGTACATAACTTCTTTATTTGTTCTATGTAGGAGAAAAACAATAGGAAGTTGCGCAACATGGTGTATGAACATATATTTAAGAATAAGAACAAAAATATTAATAAAGCATTAGCAAAGCATTCTGTGATTTGTGATAATTTTAATACATTTTTGTTTTCTGTGTTGGAGCATGCTACAGAAAGTTTTAGAGGTGGAAACAGAGGTGGCAAACTTGACTGTGGAGTATAAATAGCAGTTAAAGTTAAAAGCATGCCCCAGATTTGGTCTAAATGCAAGTGTTATAAGGCATACCTTAGACTGAAAAGATTATAGGTATTATAAAGTTTGATGTGTTTTAACAAATATTACTTAAATATATACTTTTTAGGTAGTCTGTTTAAAATTATGTAAGTTTTTTTTTTCTTTTAAGTAGTGAATTTGTCATCATGTGACTTTTGGCATTATTTAATTGGAGCTTGTTATACTTTGTTACAGGTCTAATGAAGTCTTCTCTTATTTGTTTGAGACAAAGGTGCTTACTTGTTTTTATAATAAGTGACTTATTTTTAGTGTTTTTATGGGGGGGTGTATCCTCGTTTTTTTTACAAGCTTTTTATTTGTTTTTATTTATTAAAGCTTGTTTTTTGGGGGTATATTTTTCTGTTTGCTGTTTTTTACTGTAGATTTTTTTGCCTGGAGTGACTGTTGTCAAAATACTTAATTTCTCAACCCCTTTTAGAGGAATTTTAAGCACAGGTTTTAACATCACCCTTGTGTAAAAGCTGTGTTTTCCACCTTTTACATGAAGTTTTAAGAAGTTAGAAAAAATGAGAAGACCATTCATTTGGTAAAATAGCTTTTCTAGCAAGTCTCCTTGGTATTGTAGGAAATCTGTAGCAGATAAACTAAGAATGCCCAGTACAAGCAGAATTGTCAGTTGAAAAAAGGCAGTATGCCTGGAAAGACAAGAAAGGCCAACTAAAATAGTAAGGGCATGGGCCAGCGGGCAAATGTGCTTCAGCCTATAATGTGTGTCTGACTTCGTCTTCTTCAAAAATCTTCTGGGTAGGTGAATTTCTTCATTATGGGAGTAGTGGCTCGCTCTTTCCTCAGAAAAAAAGGGTAAGGTAGATTGTACTGTAAGTTACACCGTAGAATTTGCTTAGTTCCAAGTCTGTCTTAATATTCTACTTGTACTTGATTTATGTTGAGATCTTAACAATTCTTTCACTGAGTTGAGACAAACAACTGTTGGTGATCTTTGGAGGTTCTTGTTTTCAGGTGAGCAAGCCACCACTGCACCCCCTAAATGTATAGATACCTGCACTAAGGTTATGCAACAGTGGAGAAAAAAAGAAAACTCCACTGTTAGTGGAAAGTTTGGCTGAATTACTTCAGTCTGCTATCACTCTGCAAAAACTGAGAGCTGTCTGCAGTATTACAAGCTTCTCCTGTACAAAGAAACCAGCTAACCAGTGCAGTACCAACTCCATAACAGATGCTGAAATATGAGGTATTAGGATGTATCCCAGTCCCAGATAGGGGGGAGGGAGATTATACTCAAGGTTGTTCCTAGTACCATAGATGGAAAATAAATGTAAGCCTGTTCCAGAGTTGTCAGCACTAAGCAGGTATGTAGCAGTAAATTTAATGAGGAATTCCTTGTTTTTGTTGTAGATATGAATGATGCCTACCTCCACATCCCTTTTATCAAGGTATATAGACAATACCTCAGCATGAGAAACTCACATTGAGAGTTCACTTCATTGCCTGGCAGCATGGCATAGAGGGATAGACACTAAATAGGTTAGTACTAGGCTAACTGCTTTTCTGGGCCATTTTAAGCCTACCCAATTAACCCACGTGAGAATCAAACCCTGTGCCTTGTTTCTGTAAGGCACCATTATGCCAACCACCCACTCCCTGACTCTGACCTTGGCTACCTGAGTTCATTTAGCATCCCTGGTACTGAAGGAGCCAGGCAAAGTGGGGGGGGGGGGTAGGGAGTGTTGGCATATTGGGTAAGTGTAGATTCCGTGGTAAAGATTGGAGAAAACAGCTCGTGTGCTTTGGGTGCAGATCAGGACCGCATGGAGGGAGCACCCCTTTGCAGAAATGAGGGGACATCATTTACTGTTAGTCTGTTGTACTCCAGTCTCTGTGATATTTTTCTGAGCATGAACAGAGATAGGGTTGTGAAAAAAAAATTATAAACTACCCCAATGGCTGTCTGAAAGATAGCTCCATTTGGATGAACCGGGCAGATTGGCTGGGAAGGGATTGATGACTGACAGGCAGTGGGGGCAAAATGAGTGCAAAAAATAAATAAAAAAATAATTCACTTGTTTGCCCTGTGCTGTCTGGTTTGCCCACAGGCTTCATCAGATACTTTACTCTATTGTCTGCTCACCTGTGGTTATATAGCAGCCACAGCTTCTATAGTTAGATCAGTTCGCTGGTTCAAGAATGTTTTAAAGAATTTCATCCAGTGATAGCTAAGCATAAAGGATATTTATGACCCTCCCAAAGTCCAGCCTGATGCCTTTTCACTGGATGTAGTTCTTGGGTTCCATTTTGGATACCAAGGCTTGTAGTATTCCTTCCAGAAGTGAAGGTATCAGTCATGAACTCCTTATTTCTGTCGTCCTTCTAATAGTCTCACTCAGCTGCCAAGACCATTTCTGCAGTCCTTCTGACTCATGACATCATCGGTGTTGGTGGTCATTCATACAAGGTTACACATAAGGAAGATCTGGTGATACTTGAAGTGTATGGGATCAGCACTACCAGTCCTTAAATCATGTGACTCCCTTTGGTGTGTGTTTGAAGTCTATATTTGGTGGGCATCACAGTTGAATAGCCAGATCTCAGTGGTAGTCACTAACGTCTTCTGTGGCTGAAGAAACCAGGACCTTGTCTATGCCTTTCCCTCATCTGTACTGATTCTACTGTAATGTTATACACATGAGTTCCAGGCTAAGACATCCCTATGTCCGTCTCTCTCTCTCTCTCTCTCTGTATATGCAGTTGCATAGTTCATGCCCAGGCTACTACCACTGAGACTGGGGCAGAGTTGGATAGAATACTTAAGAGTATTTGTGAGGAAATTCAGCAGTACATAGGAATAGTGGCGGCAGGAGACAATGCCATGATAATCCTTAACTGCAGTACGGTGTACACATGACATCTTTGTTAAACTCCAAATACAAACTAGCTAGAACTTACCAGACAGAAACTGGGGACATGGGTGGGCATGGAAGATTGAAGATGTTCATTGTGTTTCACTGTTGCAGTCATTACTCTTGGGTTATCCTGCTGGCAGGCTACCCGCAGTCAGCCAAAATTCCAAAGTCTAGGTCCAGCGTTGGTTGCTGTCGCCTCTTCCCTGACGTCAGTGCGTCAGGGGTATAAACGATGCAGCCGACGCCATTTTCTTCAGTCTTTCTTGCCGCACAGTGCCCGAAGCGAAAGCAGTTCGCAAGTGCCGGTCGTCTGACTCAGGAGATTTTCAAATCTGAATTTCAGAACCGAAGTCTTCATTAAAGCTAAGTACCCCGTTGGGGAAACTTTTTTCTTGCTCCCGACCTATGTCAGAAAAAGTTAACAATTGTATTTCTTGTGGGAAGCAAATACCTCATAAGGATTTTCACTCTTACTGTATTCCTTGCCTAGGCCCTGACCACAGCATTGCTAGCTGTCGGTTTTGTGCTAGATTCAACCAACGCACTATCAAGTGTCGGTTTGATTTTGCTTTTCATTACTTTGGCCAAAGATTTATTTATATAATGCCGGCGGAACAGCCGACAACCGGAGTTTACAAAAAACGCAAGGACAAGGATAGGCATCCGAGGTCCAAAACCGACGACGAAGCCTCTTCTAGGCCAGTCGCCGGTTCTCAGTGAGGCGCTTTTGCAGCCCCTGGCATCCGCTACCTCAGAGCCACAGGCCGCTACCGACTCCCACATGGAGCCAACTGGGCCTCAGGAAACTCAAGGTATTGGACACTCGGGTATCAATCTCTCAGATGGGCCCGGAGCCGCTGAGCAGGCATCAGCTTCTGAGGGTGTCTTCAGACCTACACAACTATATATTAAGCCATCCTCAGCTTCAAAGACAAAGGCTAAAGTAGCTCTAAAGACAAAGTAACAAGTACAGCATTCTCCTATTCAGACTTTCATGCCTAAAAAAAACAGATGCTCAAAATGGCCGAAGACCTAATTACTTTGATCAGGGGCTCCCATCCCCCTCCTGATAAGAGGCCTAGGAAAGAGACAGAGTATGACTCTTCTTATCAGGTATCTATTTCCCCTGA
This sequence comes from Protopterus annectens, assembly GCF_019279795.1. Taxonomy (NCBI): domain Eukaryota; kingdom Metazoa; phylum Chordata; order Ceratodontiformes; family Protopteridae; genus Protopterus; species Protopterus annectens. The sequence goes on along the minus strand of NC_056729.1, from coordinate 12,193,541 downwards.
TTCCTCTTCTGAACAGAATTACTCCATGCTTCCCTATGAGGATTCTGATGCTGAAGAATCCATTCCTTCAGCCTCTCCTCCTGAGGGCTATTCTTTTGGGGAAACACTGCATACTATGAGGGAGCATTTCCACTGGGAGAGCCAAGAATATTCTGAGTCTAAGAAAAGGCTCAGAGACTTCCTGCTTCTTCCTCAGCACAGACCCCTTGCCATTTCACCTGTCCTAGACATTGTAGATGATGTATTTTCAGAGTCCGGACTGTCCCCTGACTCTTTACCCCCTGCACCTGCTAAGCCAGACAGATACTACAGGGTCCCGGATTCTTATATAAAAACCCCGCTGCTGACCCAGAAACTATATCTCAGGGTCCCAAGGGGGTTAAGGCTTCCACTGCAAAAAACCCTGTCCCCTCTGATAGGGATTCCAGGGCTCAAGACAGATGGGGGAAAAAGGTATACACTTCTTCCACCCTGGCCGTAAGGGCTTTAAATTGTAAATTTCATATGCTGAAATATCAGCAATATTTAATGTCACTACTTAAACAGAAAATGTTGACAAATATTGAATGTTCAGAGAACAAGGAATTGCAGGATTTATTGCATGCAACTGAACAACTGGGAAATCATACTTTGCAATGTGGTTATGATTCACTGGAGGCCTCTTGCAGGGCCGCTGTTACAGGTTCTGTTATTAGAAGGCAAGCTTAGTTAAAGGAACAAAATCTGGTTGATCATATTAAAGCAAAAGTATTAGATGCACCATTACAGCATAATACTTTGTTTGGTACTAAAGCAGAAGCGGTGTTGAAAAAAATGGAGGATAAAGCAAAATCCATGCAGACAGTCAAGGATTTCTTACAGGTACAGCCACCCATGTTTATCAGGAACTGGCCTTCTAAAAATTGGTCTTTTCCAGTCTCAGACAGACCACAAAGAGGCAGATACAGGCGTCCCAGAGGCAGATCTCAGCCCCAACGCTCATACAGGCCTAAACAATGGGGTGCTCCTACCTCCAAAAGCGGAGCAGACAAATCACAGCCTTACAGGAAACAGTCCCAATGACTTTCCTTTATCAGTTCCAAGCAGTTTTCTTTTGACAATGCCCTTAGGGGGAAAAGTAGCACTTTTTTCATCAAATTGGCAAGTGGTTACCCAAGACAAATGGGTTCTGAACATAGTGTCCCAAGGCTACAGGTTCCATTTTCACACTCTACCAAGGTCAAAGGGCATGCCAGACCTCCCACACAATCAATGAGCAGAGGCACAAAAACAAATTGCAGCCCTCATGGACATGAGGGCCATTCAGCAAGTACCACAACAAGTACAGGGGCAAGGATTTTACTCCAGACTTTTTCTAGTACCCAGGAAGGACAAAACCTGGAGACCAATTCTGGACCTGTCTATACTAAATACGTTTCTGGAAGTTCCAAAATTCAAGATGTTGACTCTTTAGCAGCTACTGCCCATGCTGGGCAAGAGGGCTTGGCTAGAAACTTTGGACCTAAAAGAGGCATACCTGCATGTCCAAATCAAGCAATCTTGCAGAAGATACCTCAGATTCATAGCTGGCTCAATGCGTTACCAATTCTCTGCACTGCCCTTTGGTTATCTACTGCGCCCAGGGTCTTTACAAAATGCCTGGCACCAGTAATTGCATTTTACAGACAAAAAGGAATTCAAATATATCCCTACTTGGACAACTGCCTAATTCAAGCAGAGAACAAAGACACTCTTCTAAAGCATCTGGCGTTTGTAAAAAGATTACTAATTGGCCTAGGGTACACAGTAAACGAAAAGAAATCAAAACTAGTGCCCTTTCAAGAGATAATATTCCTGGGTGTAAGCTTAAATACAACTGCCCAGATGGCTTATCTCATGCCAGACAAACAAAAACAACTGACTACTTACTTCAAGAAATTGTCAACAAAAACCCACTTACCTGCAAGGAAATTCCTGCAGGCCTTGGGTTTCATGGCATCCTGCATTCTACTAATTCCATATGCCAGACTGCATATGAGGAAACTACAATGGTATCTGAAAAGTGTTACCTTGAGACAGTAATTGCACTCATTCCCTACCTACAACAAGAGTTTCGATAGTATTCAGAAGCCTGTCACCACAACAAGAGTCTGCCATTCAGTTTACCCACAGCCAGACAGACACTGACAACGGATGCATCAGATTATGCCTGGGGGGCCCATATGGCAGGAAAATGTATTCAGGGCACATGGCCTGCAAACCAGATGCATCTTCACATCAATCAAAAAGAGATGCTAGCTGTTCAAAATGCCCTGACAGCTTTCAAGGACCTGCTTCATCCAGGACAATTACTGATAAAGACAGATAACACTATGGTCATGTGGTACATAAACAAGCAGGGAGGTATTCATTCCTACCCCCTCTGCAGACAAGCAATGACTTTATGCGACACAGCATTGGCCTTTTAAGTTCACCTGCAAGCACAATTCCTGCCAGGAAAAACAAATACCCTGGCAGACGAACTAAGCAGAAACCTCATGGATCCCCACGAATGGAAACTGGATCCACAAGTCTTTAGGATGATAATAAGGAAATGGGGATGCCCAGACATAGATCTATTTGCCTCCCCTCAGAACTGTCAATTGCAGAGATTTTGCACAAGGATTTACCACAAGCAAGCATGGAAAGTGGACGCCCTATCATTCAGCTGGAAAAATCTAACAGTATATGCCTTTCCTCCACTGCCTCTCCTTCCCAGGGTACTCCTAAAGGTCAGACAAGAGAAGCCAAAAATTATTCTGATTGCACCAGACTGGCCATGCCAGCACTGGTACCCAGTCCTAAAGAACTTGTCTCCAGGCCCAGCATGGATATTGCCTCAAACTTCACACTTGCTGACCCAACAAGACAATCAGATCCTGCACAGCCAACTCGGGACCTTAAATCTGGCAGCATGGCAGATAATGTAACCATTCAGAACACTTCTCTTTCAAAAGCTGTTATGGATGTTATCTTGGAGGCCAGGAGGCCCAGTACCAGAAAATTTTATGCAGAAAAATGGAAGAGATTCTGTGCTTGGAACCAGGAACAAGGCATTGACACGTCTGTACCAAACATTCCTCAGATTTTACAGTACCTGACTGAGATGCTGAACATAGGCCTTTCTTTCTCGTCAATTAAGATTCATGCCTCTGCCATTTCTGCACATTACAATACGGAACCACCTACCTTTTCTCTTCCTTTAATAAGGCAGTACCTCAGAGAGGCCAAAAACATTAGGCCTCCAAGGAGAGCACCAATTCCGGCCTGGGACCTCAATTTTGTTTTGGAACAACTCACACTGCCTCCTATCGAGCCAGCATCAACAGCGGATATTAAATTCTTATCCTGGAAAACAGCTCTGCTCCTAGCCATAACCTCTGCAAGGTGAGTCTCGGAGTTACAAGCACTCATGGCTGTAGAACCTTTCATCCAGACAGGGTTTCTCTGAGGACAAACCCTACATTTATGCCTAAGGTGGTGTCCAGTGTGGCCCTCAATCAAACCATTCACTTGCCTACCTTTTACCCAAATCCTCAGAACAAGGGTGAGAAAATTCTGCATTCTTTGGACATACACAGGCAGTTACACTTCTACTTGGACAGAACTAAAGCTTTCAGAAAGACTGAGCAACTTTTAGTGTCATATGCTGCAGGATCACAAGGAAAGGCCATCTCAAAACAGACTATTTCTAAATGGATAGACCATTGCATCCATTTCTGCTATTCTCAACATGGCAAATCAGTGCCTAAGGGCATTAGGCCGCATTCCACCAGAGCAGCAGCCACCTCTGCAACCTTCCTCAGGGGAGTACCAACCAAAGAAATCTTAGAGGCTGCAACTTGGAGTTCAGTGCACACCTTTACAAAGCACTACCACTTGCCTCTCTACTCTAAGTCCAGAGCAGGCTTCGCCACTGCAGTTCTGCAGGGCCTCATAGCCTCTCCTAATCCTATTTAGCCCAGCCACCCTTCCTTAGCTTTGGACTGCAAAAGTGAAACACGATGAACATAGTACAGTTGTGTACCTACCATAAATGTAGATGTTCGAGTGTATTCACTGTTGCAGTCCAGGTTACCCACCCACCATCCCCCTTCTTTTTGCTGGGACTTATCTGCACTTCTCTATCCTATACAACCTTTTTGGTGTATTTGCTTGTAGATGAAGGAAATGTTATTTTTGTTCATGCATTTCTTTTGATATATTTTTCAGCCTACCTATTTGGGGCACCTGACATCTGGGGCAAGAAAAACTGAAGAAAATGGCGTTGGCTGCATCTTTTATACCCCTGGCGCACTGACGTCAGGGAAGAGGTGACAGCAACCGACGCCGGACCTAGACTTTGGAATTCTGGCCAATTGCGGGTAGCCTGCCAGCAGGATAACCCAAGAGTAATGACTGCAACAGTGAATACACTCGAGCATCTACATTTATGGTAGGTACACAACTATACTGTTTTCATATGTGATGGACAAGTTAAGTATGGTGTACAACGCATGTATCCCAAGAAACTGCTGCAGGCATTCATGTTCATTTCTCTAAGTAGAAGAAGAAGGCAGTTAGACCCTGTCAGACATTCACCTGATAGGGTACTTTCAGCCAAGATTCAAGTCTTTCACTATTATGTCAATATCAGAAGGTTTTCTTGCATACAGCAGATCCCAAAATCAGACCAACTCAGCTTCAAGCTTATATGCTAGTACTTATTCTCGATCTCTTGAACCACCACCAACACTATCTTTGGGGAACATTATGTATTACACTTTCCAAATGTAAACGACATTTTGAACATCAGTAATGCAGAACAGGTGTAGATGAGTTCACATCACGTGCTTCATCAGAGAACTGCTGCCCTTCTGGTTCCTGAAGGAAATGAAATCAGCAACAGAATAAATAAATAAATAAGGCAGCTGCAGTAATGGTACATTTTATGATGGAAAACAAAATGCATTTCCTTTAACAGGTACATACAAATTCAGTGACAAGGCAGTGAGTTACTCAGAGTATAGCACCAAAGTTTTTACATTAACACCTGCTCTTTTACTATTTTCAAAGGGAACTTATGTGGACATTGACCTAACATTTGATCAACTTGTGTCTATTGTTGTAAGAAAGTCCTTCTATATTACATAGTGTATAAATAAAGGGATTATTTATCTAAATCCAAGGATGTCATTTTCTTCCTTTACTTTGCCCTCATTAGACGAGCTACTGCATTTAATGCATCTTTTAGCATGCATCTGTCCAGACACATGCAACAACTGGAACCCCCTCAGAAATACCTTACTAAAAGCATACAAGGCCTAAACAACATTCTTTATATGAAGGCTGTTAAGTTTTTTTAATTATTTTGTATATTGTACATAAATTACAATACGTGTTGCATCACTACAGTTTATTGCAGAGGATTGGAGGACTTTTAAATAGGAAGATTTTTTTTAGCTGTATTGCACTTTTAAATATGTGTATTTTTAAATATATGCAGTCTTACAGTCTATATTACAATTACATTTGGAATGTGTTTTTAGTTGTACTGCACAGTATCTGTTTTATTTCCTGTAGTAGGAAGTAGTGTACCATTGGTTGTTTTCATCATGTGATTGGGTTTAGATGTTATTTAAACTAGCAGGAGTGGCATAGTGGTTAACGTGTTCACCTTACAGAAACAAGGTGCAGAGTTTGAGTCTCACATGGGTAATTCTCTGGGCTTCAAATGGCCCACAAGGACATTTAGCCTGGTACCAGTTTATGTGAGAGGTTGGCTTAATGGTTAAGCTGTTTACCTTTTAGACACAAAGTGCAGGGTTTCATTCTCACACCTGGGTAATTGGCTAGGCTATGGGCTTGAAGTGGCCCAGAAGGGCCATTAGCATAGTACTAATCTATGAACCTGTGTGTTTTTACAAAGTTTATTCTGAAGTAGTCCAAGAGCAGGATGAAGGCTTTTAGTAAAACATTCTTTTGCAGTAGCATTTTGTAGTAGTTTGCTGGGTGATCTCCTAATTTTTCCAGTGAAAATTTGTATTGGGTTAGTGTTTCCTTTTCTTAGTTTGTGGTTTTCTTTCTGGTTGTAGTTTATTTATTTATTTTTGTTACCGTCCTTTTATTATAAGTTAACTTTCTTGAACTGGGCAAGCTGTAACCATCACTTGGGTAACTGGCCCCCATTAGCTGATTCTTATTAAATATATATCCACAACGTCTTGATAGTGTTATCTCTGTAATACAGAAAGTACTCTGACTATAGTTTGAAACTGGGTGAAGGATAATCTTGTTATAGAATGCTTGTATTTAAGAACCCTGCTATAACAAGCTTTTTATAGTGAGGTTTTGAGCATAAACCTCACTTTCTTACATTACTGAAATCTCTCTGTCACACAGATGGTAGTCACCAGAAAACTGTATCCGAAACCAAACCTGTACCTACATTAGATTTTGTGTGGCCGAATACAATTTCTGTAAATTTGTCATGTTCCTTCATCAAATACTCACACTTTTCATGGAAATATTCACAAGAATTTCTTCACACCGTGATCAAATTCTCTGATTTGTGGGGCAATCTAAGCAAATCTGTTGCTGTGAATGTTGAATCCTCTTAACACCTTTTTTGTTTTTTGTTCATTTATACGTTACTACTTACAATCCTATGTTTTATCACCTCCAGTTGGTGTATCTGAGATTGCCTATACAAATAATAAGTTGTGTGTTTTAAGTATTGTTTAATTATTTGTTATTGTCCTGCAATTTGAGATCAGCTCATATTTTATAATTTTATTATAACTTTTTTGCTTCTCCGTGATTTTTATGGTTGTTTCTCTGTTGAAATTTGCTGAAAATAAAAACTTTCAGTATTTAAAAAAGAAAAAAAGAAACCAACATGTAGCTTTTAAAGTAATAACACACTTTGCACTACCATACAAGCCAGAAGTGTTGTGCACCTCTACTCCACTAGCAGCTTTAAAAACTGTTTGCGCTGGTAGTAAAATTCATAGTCTGTAATATAAATGTTCTGGTAAAATGATTAAACCATTCCAGCTTGATATAATTATGCAGTAGTAAGAAAGTTAATTGTAAGAAGGCATGATGTGATCAGAATTGATGTGATGGAAGGGTTATATAGACTGAGTTTGCATGTGTGAGGCATAGATTAGGTAGATTTAGGATAGTGCAGAATGTGAAGGAGTCTGTTTAATCATAAGGTGACTAATTCATGTGTATTGTGATAGGAAAATAATATATTTTCAGTTGTAATGTATTTTGTGGTATTTTGCTGCAGACTTGTGCAGTTTTAGTTGAATGCCAAGTAGTTTTCCATTTTATGTCTAAAGAGTTGTGTGTGCATCTCCGCTGGAATGTCTATTGGTAGAATATTCCATGTGGAGTATAACAAGTCACGTTTGTGATGGGATGATTTTGCTATTACAAGTAGTTGTTTCTGTTGTGATCTTAATGATGTTAAGGTTATAAAGTCAAACTAGTCTTGATACACCAGGTCTACAGATGTGCAGATTTTCTCATGCCATGTGTCATGAAAAGAGATACTGCCAACCCAGCTAGCTGGAATTTTGTAAATAATTATATGCCATTGGTGAATATCAACATGATTCATATACTTGTGTTACAAATGTAGTAGAACTGTATGTCATATTAGATGGTTTGTACAGACGTGCTGAAGAGGTATTTTATAAAGTGCTGTTTAATAATGGATCCCCAGCATAACCTGCTAGAAGGGAACAGAAATGTGCATGCAGTATTGTAGCTGTTTGAATGTATATATTTTAACAGTGGAAACTGGAACACGAGATTAACGTAAAAAAAAAAAATAGCTAAAGTCAAATTACTTTTTGGCAGCAAGGCGACATAGTGTCTAAATCTAGGGAACTTTCTGCATTATCTTGCAAGTGTTTTATTGTTTTCTGCCTTCCAGCAAGTACCAAGATTTGATGAAAAACCCTTGTGTATGTATTTTCACAGGTAGATGCTAAATGATACCAACTGCATCAGTGATTTTTTTCACCTGGGATAGAGCCAGATGACAAGAAATTATGTCATTCTGCAAGCTATACCAACAGTAATATTTGAGATATTAATCTGGGAAGTCTCTTAGTGAGAGACAGTATTCTGTATTTGCTTTGACCTGACAACATCAAGATCCACTCAACAGATCTGCCTTGCTTGCTCTGAAGGAAGTTATTAGGATACAGTAATTCTCTTAGATACAGTCAGGAATATAGCAAAGCTTAGCTTAGATGTTTTTCTTTCTTTATTTGAGACTGTCCTGCAATGTTGTTTTAAATATTTCCTGTGATTTTTGAACTCTGATATTAATGTAAATGTATATTTAGTATTGTCTTGTTCTTTTATTATTTATCATTAAAAATATTTAAACCTTTCATTGTGGCTGGTCTGTCTAGACATATTTAAGTTCTGAGAGTACTTGCATATTTATTTGGTGACCTTGTGTAGTCCACTCCTAATAGCCTTGCTCTTGGTCAAACTGCAATTTGTATTGATAGTAGTAACATCACACAGTAAAATTGGACACCCTTTGTTAAGGGCCTTAAAGTAGCTGATAAGCAGTGACTGCTGGCAGGGGAAACTATCTTATAGTCTGGGCAGAAGGGGGCATAGCTAGTAAACTTGTGCCAGCCTTTCCTAGCTGTGTGTGTGTGTGTGTGTGTGTGTGTGTGTGTGTGTGTGTGTGTGTGTGTGTGTGTGTGTGTGTGTGTGTGTGTGTGTGTGTGTGTGTGTGTGTGTGTGTGTATAACTCAAACCTCACAGTGTGTGTCAACTACTTGGGCAGGGACACAAAGCACTGGTTGGACAGAAGGGTGCTGGAGATCTTGGCTTGGTCACTCAGCTGAGATCTCAACTCTATGGGGATCTGGATAAACAGGAAGAAACCAGCCCTGGACTGACTGTGGTCTCTGTGTGCTCTTGTGGGAAATTATACCTGATGCAGAGAGCTGCATTTGGAAATACTGTGTGTGTACTTGCCATCCTCCCAATGTACGTCCCCCACTAGTTCTAGTGATGAGGATTGAGGCTCCTTGATTACTGGACCAGATGTAGGACACCATGGGATATGTTCAGAGTCGGCTCCATCACTAGGCAACCTAGACAGTCACCTAGGCCCTGCTGACTGGAGAGGGGCCTGCAAGCCAGGGGGCTGCCACAACTTAAAAAAAATAACCTACTTGCCTTCTTTAAGTATGATCATCTTTAAGAATGCAATCTGTATGCAATGCACATTTACATTCCTGTCTACGCTGACCCCCAGACATTCCTGCTATTGCTGCTGCTGCTTCTTTTTGAACATGGAATTTGAACTCTCTTGCTGACAAGATATTCCTGCTGCTTCTTCTGTCCACTGGATTTTAAGCTGACAGACATGAAATAGTATGTTCTTCAGTTGTGTCTGTATATTGAAATGCCCAAGTTAGGGGTGGCAGTTTAGTCAATTATTTGCTCAGTCTCAAGCTCTGTACCTTGGTTACAGGAGACAAATGCCTGAATCCTCTACACCAGTTACTGGACTGCTCAAAGAATATGAGTTTCAATATATTTTCAAGGAATTGTGAGGTTCAGTGCATTTGTAAGGACTTGTGAGCTTCAAGGTAAGAGGAGTTTACTTCTGTTCATGCTAAGTCTGTTTTCAATGTGCTCATGTTTTATTTAGCAAAATAGCATCACTGTTTGTGTTATATAATTTAAAAACCGTGTTAGCAGCACAACAGGTTGCATACCTGCCATTGATGCAGAACGCTATGGTTTCTACTCCTACACCATGTAGATGGATTGCTAATACTGTGGCGTACTTTAAGGGATGGAAGTGTTGCAGTCCTAAGTGTGTCCTCCTTTGGATGTGATGCCTAGTAACTATGAACCTGTTGTCAGTTTGCCATGCATTCCCTATTGCAATATTATCAGTTTACTATTTTTGTAATGTAACATAGGCAATTTATTCTTCAAGGGTGGAAGGTAATTTGTAGATGAAACACTGAAATATAAAGTTGTTTGCTAGCAGCAACCTTTTCATTAGTTACATATATCTTTAGTGTGGAATTATTCAGATGACTTTTACTTCTGCAGATATTGTGCATATTGACTGATATTGGTGGATTGTAATGACAGAAGTTTGAGTGGACTTTCATTGTTGAAATGTTCTAAAATGAGCAGTTTTCTCATTATTGGTTTATACCTTTCATTTCATTGCTTACTAGAAAAGTGTTCAAAATTACACATTTAAAACATAAGGGTGTGCTGTATTATACAAGTAATATAATTTAATATAACCAGGAAGGTGAATCAAAGAACACATGCATTTCTTTATGTGCAAGGGGCATACTGTTTGAAAACCCAAATGTAAACTTAATCCACCACTGGTCAGATGCATTTTCTTTGAATGTGGGTTTCAATGCCATTTCAATGAATGCGAGTTTCAAGGGCAGAGAAGTTTACTGTTCATGTTAAGACTGTATTGTTTTGTTTAGCAAATCGCTATCAGTGTTTGTGCTATAAAATTTTAATATTAAATCCAAATATCTGTAATCATTGCGGAAGTAAAGAAAAACAGCATGCCCACTGACAGGTTTGAACAGTGTTTATTTTAACTGGGGAGAAATAGCCAAATAATAGGACACTGGAATGGCTGCTGCGGAGGTGAGGGTGGATGGGTTGCAATCCATTATCCTGCCTAGGACCCCATTTGACCATGATCCGGCTCTGGATATGTTATCAACTAGATGAGCCACTGAGAGTAAAATACTTTTTTTGTGTGGTGATTGCAAATGCCTATGAAAAAGTACTGTTTTCCTGCTTTATATGAAAAGGTGTCAAATTAGTATTCTGTCTGTAATAGTGGCTTGAAATGTCCGCACTACCTAATAAGTTGCTTTTCTGCTTTTGTAGAAATGTATTCTTACAGTCATTTCTGCAATGTCAGTGCAGTCTGAAGAGCCTGCTGGAGATGGAGTGAACACATTTAGTAATTACAGCCATCTTTGTACTCAGCATTATCTTCTTTCATTACTATTATTCAAGCTTTCTTTTCAGGTGAATGCATGTTGTTTCTTATTTCCTTTTAACTGTGAGGAAGGAACAAATATGCCTGCACATGTTTTTGTGACTGTGTGTTTGGGAGGTTGGGTAGACACTGTGTTTTAGTCCTTGGAGAGAGAGTTGGCCGAGCAAATAACAGTTTGAACAGCTATAATGCTTTATCGTGAAGCCTGCTCCTATGTGGTTCTTGTCTATTAGATGGTCTGTTTGTGTGCGTTAGCAAGTGCATTGATTTGTGCCCCCCCCCCCCATTTTTTGGTTGTGGTGTAGGAAGTTTGCCTTACACTGTTAAATTAAAGGTCAGTGAGAGATTTCATGTTTAGACTTTATACAGTAGTGAAAATAATACTGGGAGTTTACAAATGTGTTTAGGAGGTAATGTCATATATCTGCTAATTTATAATTAAATGGGATCTCTGGCAGGACAATCACTAGCTGTAGTGTGCTGGAGGTGTTTGTAATGTTTTTAGAATTGCTGATAGACATGCATCTACCATGTCTTAGATGTGTCAGAAGAATACTTCTTAAATATAACCAAGGGCAAAAAAATGTAATTTGTTTGGGTGAGTTTTATTATTCTTTCTATTATATTCTAGAGGCAAAGGTATATAAATCAAACATTTTTAGCCCTGCTTATATCTTCTGATAAAGATAAAGTAATAAAAGGAGAATGTTTCCAGAAGATGTGATCTGAAAATGAAACAGCTTTTTCTTCTTCTCTTCCTTCATTCCTTTTTGAAAACATCCAGTATGTGCTGCACTCATTTTATTTTAAATTTCTTTCAAGTCAGACTGAGAATCAATGTTGTTCATGTCGAGTAAGTCAGATTTGACCATCAAAAGCATAAAGAACCATTACAAGAGCGAGACATGTATTTTTCTTGAAGACATTTGAAAGACAGCATAGCAGGAAGCCTCACTAAATGTTTAAGTCTACCTAGGGGCATTTGCTGAAAGAGTACTGTCACACCACCCTTTAGTTTGGAGATACGTGATCATTAAACATTTGCATGTACAGTTAGCTACAAATAAGATAGAGTAGGATTTGTGGAAGGATGTATTCAGTTTCAGCACAAAACTATAGAGGCATTTAATAGAATTGTAAATATAAACTGCTAAAAGGTAAAGTTCTTCCAGGTAGAATTCTGTTTTACTTTCATTTAGCGTACACCGTAAGATGAAAGCTTTTTTATATTGTTCAGTACATAGCAAATTCCTTAAAATTATTTGTGACAGTTATGCACAACAATGCGCTCATTACTGAAAAATATAAATAGGTGCAGAAAAGTTGTTTTATTGTTGAAGTACTGTTGCAACTTCATAATTTTGCTGTAAGAGAAATTCAGGTGGTACTGCAAAGCCATAACAAATTGACAATAGTTGTGTACTGAGAAGTAATTGTAACATGATTGTCAAACATTTTTACTAATTACAGAAAAAAGGAGTAGGGCCATGAAGTGTTTTACAGCTTTGCAAGTTGTAAAACACTTAGCTCTGCAACACTGACAGTGGTCAGTGCACTTATGATTGATTAAGGTTAAGCACATCAGTCTGCGTGCATGTCTGCTTATGTGTGTGGGCATAAATATGTATATGAGCAAGAAGGTGTTACAGATTTCAAAACTGTTTTAGCTTCTCACAAGTGTTCTGTGGTAATTGCTGTGAGTGCTGTAGAACAAGACTACAGAATAACAGAATGTATTGCGTACCTCTTTGTTGTTAGAGAGGTGCATAATGAGGTTACCTCCCCCCACTATCAGAACATGATTTGTGTGCACCATGTACCGCTAACTCCTGAATTCCGTATGTAGCTTGGCTTTACCAGCACATGAAGTGCTTTAAGATAGTAAGCAGCCTGACTGGAGAAGAACTGTTTCATTGTGTCAAATGGAATTGTGAATAGATAACAGAGGGTTGCGTAAAGGCTCAGTGTGACCTAAGTGACACACGGATTTTGCTGCAGGAGCTGAAGTGCATCTAGAGTAACTAATCAGTAATACCTAACAGGTTAAGTATTACTGAGTAGTAATGGATTACCAAGTATGTGATGTTGGCAGATGGCCTGTCAAGCCATATGAAGTCCATCACTGCCAGTACTGCCCACCTTAGGGAGAATTATTGCAGTTAGCAATGGGTAGTGACTGAAAAAATACCTAGAATAGATCAGTGTTAGAAAAAAATATATAGATTTTAAAATAGTTTCTCATAAAATTAAATAGTTTATAAATAGGTTTGAAAACGTTTGCTAGAACAAGAACAACTAGTTACTGAACAGCAGCCTGTATAATAGTTTCGTAAAAATAATGCCAGTGTCACACCTGTATGTACGTTTCTGTGTTGGGCATGGCAGTCGGCAACAGGTTTTACCTAAAATGATAAATAAGGAGTGGCATAATTCAACTGTTTGTCTTTTCATACACTTCTGCAATATATGTTGAGCGTATTGGATTTCTGAATACCTGTGTATCTCTGCTTCATTCCTTTTGACTCTGGTTCTGAGATAACACAGATTGCAGAACCCCTTACTGATATTCTGAGTTCATTTATTAATTTATTTTTTGCTTTCCTATCAGGCCTGTATAGTGCCCATCACTGAATGTTGAGGATAGGTTGCTTAATCTCACAATTCTATTTTTTAATGTAACTTTATAGCTCCATACTGCCTTTGTGAGCCTGAGGCTTCTATACCCTTTTATACCCATTTGTTCTTCCTGGACCTAAAGTCCTAGGACATTAGTAGAGAGAGAGAGAGAGAGAGACAGGTAAGAGCTGAAGATCATGAATCCTATACAGCAAGGTCAGGGAGATAGTTTTGTGTGCTGCTTCACTTTCTGGAATTCATAAACTCCAATGCCCTGGATCAACTTATTCACACCCCCACCAGGGGCAACAATATCCTAGACCTAGTCATTACCAATATGAGTGACCGGTGTTCCACACCTGAAGTCAACTCCTCGTTGGTCCAATCCGACCATAAGCTAATCACCCTTGATATCCACATCCCGTCCCCACCCCCCATTAAGGAAACCACAGTAAAAAAATTTCCAAAACCAACTTCATGCTTCTTAAGACAGAAGTGGTGAACTTCATGACACCCATGCAGATGGACAGTACAGTTACAACTGCTGAATCCTACACAAATGCACTCTATAAGCATTTACACAAGTGCATAGATCGTGCTATCCCAAACAGAACCAAGACGATATCCTCCAAATAAAGGAAGCCAATCTGGTGGTCCCCTGCCATAAACAAACTGTACAACAGAAGAAAGAAACTGTTGCAAAAGAAAGTAAAATCCCATGAGTGGAGGAGCTCCCTGGTCAGCCTTAGTAAGAAGCTGAGATCCCTTATAAGATCCTCCAAAGCTAGTTACGAAAACAAAATCGCCACTAATTCCAAGGACAACCACAAAGCATTCTATAGCTATGTCAAGAATCTCGATGGCAACACCCAGATCTGCTCTGAGTTACAGCACAAAGGCAAGAAAATTACAGAATCAACTGATATTGCCAGCATCCTGGCAGATAGGTTCAGTGCTAACTTTACCCCACTCTCACCCCCTAAAGGGCCCATATCTATACAGAAGAATGCAGAGTCCCTGTAATCACAACTACACAGGTAAAAGCTGCACTCTCTAAAGCCAAAAACACAGCATTCATGGGACCGGACAACATCCCAGGCTGCGTTTTACACGAACTTCAGAACAAACTGGCTCCCCACTTAAGCACCATGTTCAATAATAGCCTCACATGAGGCTTTGTGCCCACTGAATGGCGCACAGCAACAGTTATCCCACTCCACAAAGGGAGAGCCACCACTGATCCTGGGAACTATCGACCTATTAGCCTGATGAGCCTGGTCTGCAAGGCCATGGAATGTATCATCATGGAACTCATAAACAAAGACATTGGTAACCTCCAAACTCTGGATCCCACCCAGTTCGGGTTTATGAAAGGCAGGCAGATCATGCCTCCTGAACCAGATCGACTTCTTTGAGGCAGTCACCAAAGCCGTAGATGAGGGTAAGGTGGTTAACACAGCCTATCTTGACCTCGCCAATGCTTTTGACACCATCCCCCATTCTGGAATTATAGCTAAACTCACTAAACTAGGTATAAATCCCTACGTCACAAGATGGGTTGCCAACTGGCTCACTGACTGAACCCACACTGTAAAAGTTGCAGTCTCCAAATCTGACCTCAAAGCAGTGACAAGTGGAGTACCACAGGGTTCCGTCCTGGGACCTCTCCTGTTTGATATCTACTTCTCTGAAGTACAGGCTAACACAGAAGGCCTCTGGCTAACGAAGTTCGCAGATGACTGCAAACTTGGAGCCATAGTCAAGTCCCAAAATGATGTGGACATCCTACAGAAGGGCCTCTCTGAGACGGATGTCTGGTGTTAGAGCCATGGCCTCAAGCTCAATGCCAAAAAGTACAGTGTCATCCCCTTTGGTAAAAAGTTTGTACCCATGAACTACCACATAGGCAGCAATCTACTTAACACCGAATGCATGATAAGAGACCTTGGGACCCAGGTGGACAGTAGTCTCTCCTTTGATAGCCACATCACCACAGTAGCCAGGAAGTCCTTCTACGTGGCACACCTCATCATAAAAGGGTTCTCATCCAGGAAAAAAGAGCCCACAGAAGTACCTCACAAAGAGGATTACTGGCCTCAAACTAATGCCCTACACTGACCGCCTCAAAAAACTCCAGCTTTACTCCATAACATATCGATTACTCCGAGGTGATCTCTGCCTAACATATAAAGCTATGTCAAACCCAGAGCTGTTGGACATGCTACACCTAAAGAAATCCCAATCCCTCCGAGCTACACGCTCTAGGGACCTAAACCTTGTCACCACAATAAGCAGGACATGCTGGAGGGATAGATTCCTGTCCCAGAGACTTCCCATACTCTGGAACAGGCTACCCATCTATGTCAAGCAAAGTTCTTCATTAGCACTCTTCAAGAAAAAATCTTGATGAGTGGATGGGAAATAGGAAATACACCCCGGGGATCCCTTTTGTGTCTCTCGACAGTGGCACTGGAAAATAACTTTCTTGGGTGGCATAAGCCAGGGAACCTTGTTGGCTAGGCTTACGTAGGCCCTTGGGCCGATAGCCTAGTACCTACCTATGAACCTATAATCCCTTGTATGATGGAAAGTTCAGTGCAATGCCTACTGTACTGGACCCAGGGCACATGAGCACGTTTGGTAGGTCTGGACAGTCCATAGTCTCAACCATAGCTGCGATCCTCAACCTTTCCACAGCTGATTCTCTTACATCAGAAATCTGCCATCACCATTCCCCAGAATCTAAAGTCACTGTTGGATGCCCTGGCCCATCCCTCTCCAGTACCTGTGATGCTAATCAAACCTGGGGGCATGAATTCAAAATTCTACTGAATTCTATGTTACAGTGCATTTGACTTACTTTCTGAGAACAAAGGCCTGTCATTTAGAAATGTATTTGCCTAGACTAAGAGAAAAATGTAAATATGGGGTTTGTAACTGCCAGGAAGAAGCTTTTATTAAACATTATCTAATTTTGGGTGTTTGTGGTATGTGTGTGTGTGTGTGTGTTGGGGGGGGGGGATTTTGACTTAATTGTTTGCTGAATTGTGGTTAACAAAATCTTCTGTTTAGTGCCCAGAAAAAGACACTGTTTGCTGTGTAAAGTGATTGCCTTATGGGGGATGGATTAACAGTTTAACTTGCTTTAGACTGGTTAGCTGATAATGAGCATTTACAGTACTTGATAATACATCAGTGGTTGCTTTCCTTTTAATTTTGGCCAGTGGTTTGGGCATGAGTTTTAAATAACTGAATGGCAAATAATCTGTAATCTTGAGTCACATTAAGTACATAGCAATCCTGTATTTTAAGTGAAATACAGATGATGTGAAAGGGAAGGTAGACATTCTTTTTGTCCCTAAACTGTAAGCTGTGTATTCTGTTGAGAAATATTTTTTTTTTGTTTTGTGCCTACTTATACCTTATGTGCACGTGGGTAATGTTTCAAGGCGTAGGCATGAAGATGGACCAGGGTACACATCTCTCATTCACACAAGTGCTGTATCTCTTTGAGTAGCCCTGCCACCTGGCCCTGCTGGTGATTGAGTAATGAAATGCAACACCGGGACATACCACTCTAGGATAGCTAAGTATACAAAACCATAATGACCTCCCCCCTCCGGCTAACCCTGGGACACCTGGGAAGCTGGGTGAATACAAGTCGTCAGTGGTACAATGATTCTTCCTTGCTTTTCTGAAAATCAGGTACGTTGTGATTAAACTGACACAGATGAAGCAGATGCTGGTTCCTGCTTCCTGATACATATCTGAACCCATAGCATTTAACATACTGCTGTGCTGTCAGTAAAGTACTCACCTAGGTCCATCTTCAAGGAACCAGCTCAACTCATAATACTGACTGGTGAAGCAAACAGTGATGTCTGACTCAGAATCCTGTACAGACAAGTAAGTTATTAAATCACAGAAGGTGATAGCTTTCTGTCATTTAGTATGTTCACCAGAGCAAATACACAACACCCAGCACTGGCCCACTTCCTATTAACTGGCACAAAACATGATGCTGATCTGTGAAGCAGACAGTGCAAGGCTAAGTCTGTTACATAATTGGAGACAAATGCTTTTAGTCAGTCATGTAATACAGAAAGCATAAAAACAAATCAGTGGTACATGTCTATCAAGTTCTGAAGACAGTAATAGCTTAAGAAAATAGTTTTCAGTCATTCAGTGTCACCAGTAAAGCAGACAATAACTGAAGCAGAAGTCTGCTTTGTATTATAGACAGATTGGACACCGTGTTCTGTGAAACAATAGCCCAGAAAGTACATTGAAGTAAACTGCATTTCTTCGTTGATTGAAGACGATAGGTAAATCCAGCTGTTTTTCCTTCCTTGGAACTACAGCTCAAATGGTATGAATTAAATGGATACGATGTGGATAACAGAAACTTTGCAACAGCCAGAGCCAGGAGTCCTGCAGAACTGTTAGTGAAGACAGTGTGGTAATAGGGTTGAATAAGAGATCATAGGTTCATACTAGACGATCAGTCTACAGATTATTACATGGATTGCTAATAACCAGTGACCAATGATGAGAATCTAACCAGTACCTTGTGTATCTGAGATAAACACTTCAACCATTATGCCAGCTTCCAACCCCAGTTATGGAATAAGGATTAACAAAATGGTCAGAGGTCAGGAAAGAAGGACAAGGTGATCTCCCATCGATTGCTGTAGATCAGTAAAGTGTAATAAAGGAAGCATCGTAGAAGAGTTAGAAAAGACTGGAAATCAGTCTTGTGGAAACAAAAGCAGTCTTTTCAATGGCTCTACTTATGTTAATTTTAACTGTCAGGAGAAAAATCTTCAATGTCTAAAACTGCACTAAAATTGTGTCAGAAGCTGAGAAGAAAAATATCTTCAGAAAGAGGCATAGCAGGGGCCAAAATGACTACCAAGAGTGTGAGAAAAATCTTAGGAAAAAATGTGTTGAAAAGGAAGGATGATGAGGTGTCTGAAACAGAGATGGAAAGTACTAGGCTAGCTGCCCTTGTCAGCTCTTTCGGAAACCCTGTATCTGCAAAGAAAACACCTTAATAATTATGTCATCTCCCAAATAGTGTCAGTGATGCAGTGATGAAGTAAAACTAATAAGTTAAGAAGCAAATAAAAAAAATAAATAAATAAAATAATTTCTGACAATGGAATTCACTATTACCAATTCTGAATTGAAAAAAATACTGACACATACTGATTTGAACCAAGAAAATTAAATTAAGTCACAGAACAAAACTGGCTGAGAAATTAAGTACATTACTGTTAACAAAGAAGGGAGCGGCGGTTGTATAGTGGTTAGCGTTGTCGCCTCACAGCAAGAGGTTCTCCCATTCGATTCTCAGCTGCAGCGCCTTCTGTGTGGAGTCTGCATGTCCTCCCCACGGTCGAGTGACGTTTAAAGATATGCAGGTAGGTGCGTGCGTGAATGGGTGTGTCTTCTTTGAAGGTTGGGCATTGGGCTGGCAACTCGGCACCGTAAAAATCCACTGTCAGTCATTAGTGGACTTCAGTTCCGCTGTGGCAACCCCTAACCGGGAAAAGCTGAAAGACATTAGTTAGTGCTAACAAAGAAGAGAGTTGAAAAAGTAGAAAATAATTTCCCAAGTAACAAAATATATGCTCAGATAAAACAATATACCTCAGATTTGACAAAAGCAGCCCTGAACAATTTAAAAGTCTTGTTCTACCTTTCAACAGGAGAAACAGGCAGATGCTATCTATTATGGTGCAACAGGGTGGAGATAGCAGAATTGGAAAATATGATGAACTGAGCAGTCATAATGAATACTGTCCTACTAATGTTGCAGCCAGAGTTCTGTAAAATCAGATTCATGTTTCCATTTGCTGCAAGCAGCAAAGGCAATGAAAATGGCTCCTTTGTTTTCTAGAATGACACAGTCCCAGTTATACTGTAGCCAATGTATTTGAAGGTCTCAACCAGCAAACTAAATGCAATTGGGTTTCCAGCAGTTGGAGGCCTGTCTGTATTTAAGCTACTAGCCATTCTGCTTACTACTTCTAGACACTTGGTTAGCTTTTATCAACACAAAGGTATATGCTGCCACACAGGGATGTTCTGTAGTAGATCTGGGTGCAGTCAGTATTCCGAGGGAAACCAGTGTCAGGACTAATTTTTTCAGGATAATCCCCACACATTTGCAGACATTATTCAAACATGATAATGACTTCATGACCAATATTTACATTATGCAAAATAAATGTAAAATTATATGACTGTCTCACGCTGAACATACATAAACCATGAACTGTAAAATTTATAAATGACCAGGAATTGTTCTGTAGGCCACTAAAACAAAGCAGGACTTGGTTATAATGTCTTCCTACAGCAGCAAATTCAAGATGAAGTCTGCATCACTTGGCATACACCAATCAAAAAAAAAAAACAATAGTACCTTCAACAATGCCAAAGTCAGCAATTATGACAAATCTCCAAAACAAATTCCTTCTGTAAACAAAAGTAAGTAGGATTGCAAGTGAAAACACTTAAATGACAGCAAAATTCCAGCTTCAGAGTCATTGTACAAATCACTGAATTAATAATATAACTATCATCTGCAGTGGCAATCTTTATGTGATACGGTGCTTTGTTTTGCAAACATGGCCCACCAGGCCATGCACTTCTATGCAATGAATCCCTGACAATGGCAACAATTCCTGGGCCACCACAAATAAAATTGTAAACAAAGTAACTCCCAGCTCCAAAGTGTCAGTGTTACAGCAGCAGTATAGATGAAAATATGTAAACTTCAACTGTAAAAGAATATGTTCTTCGCGGATGCTTTGTCAAGGACAGGGAAGAAATGCGAACACAGCATTCAAGTCGCTTATTAAAGGACTCATTTCATAACCTCGCAAATGATCCTTTAGAAAATGATATTGTCTTGTTGAACCATCCAAGATCCAATATTTTCAACAAGCAACAGGAAATTCACTAAGTTTATAAAGCAAACACAGCATAAACTGGCAGTTACCTGATGTCATCTTGCATTACACCATCATTATAGCCAAGATACTTTTGGAGAAAAAGACCACCCTAAAAATGTGATAATGAGGTAAAAACTAATTTCCTAGAAGTTGACATTCATTGGTTTATACTTGGGTTGTTATTTAGAGAAAGAACAAAAAAAAATATTAACTACTTCCTTGCATACTCTTTTTGGACCTGTAGATTTAATTTGACTCTTGATGACCTTCTTGCCAGTCTTCTCTTGTACAGCTTTGCAGATTTGAGAAATTTGGCTTATACATACATACAGATATATATATATATATATATATATATATATATATATATATATATATATATATATATATATATATATTTATTTATTTATATACAGTGGATATAAAATGCCAGGTTTGTGTGATATAAAAAAATGAGACCATTTCAAAACAATAAATAATTTCAAAACTTTTCCCACCTTTAATGTGACCTATAACCTGTACAATTCAGTTGACAAACAAACAAATCTGTTGGGGGAAAAATATAAAAAAATAAAAAATGTACAATAAGCTGGTTGCGTAAGTGCACGCACCCTTAAACTAATACTTTGTTAAAGCACCTTTTGATTTAATTACAGCATTCAGTCTTCTTGGGTAGGAGTCTAGTAGCATGGCATATCTTGACTTGGCAATATTTGCCCACTCTTCCTTGCAAAAGCGCTCCAAATCTGTCAGATTGCAAGGGCATCTCTTGTGCACAGCCCTCTTCAGGTCACCCCACAAACTTCCTATTGGATTTAAGTCTGCGCTCTGGCTGGGCCATTCCAAAACTTTAATTTTTTTCTGGTGAAACCATTCTTTTGTTGATTTGGATGTACGCTTGGGGTCATTGTCGTGTTGAAAGGTTAAATGCCTCTTCATCTTCAGCTTTCTAGCAGACACCTGAAGGTTTTGGGCCAAAAGTGACTGGTATTTGGAACTGTTCATAATTCCCTCCACCTTGATTAAAGCCCCAGTTCCAGCTGAAGAAAAGCAACCCCAAAACATGATACTGCCACCACCCTGCTTCACCATGGGGATGGTGTTCTTCTGGTGATGCAAAGTGTTATTTTTGCGCCAAAAGTACCTTTTGAATTGTGGCCAAAAAGTTTTATCCTTGGTCCCATCAGACCTTAACACATCCCACATGCTTTTGAGAGACTTAATATAATGTTTTGCAAATTTTAGCTGGGCCTGGATGTTTTTCTGTATAAGAAAAGGCTTCCATTTTGCAACCCTACTCCTTAGGCCTGACATATGGAGAATCCAGGAGATTGTTGTTACATGTAGTACACAACCAGTACTTGCCATAAATTTCTGCAGCTCCTTCAGTGTTGCTGTAGATCTCTTGGCAGCTTTCCTGACCACTTTTCATGTTGTCTTTTCATCAATTTTGGAGGGACGTCCAGTTATTTGCAACATCACTGTTGTCCCATATTATCTCCAGTTTTTGATGACTGCTTTCGCTGTGTTTCATGGTATATCTAATGCTGTAGAAATTTTTTGTACCCTTCTCCTGACTGATACTTTTCAACAATGAGATCCCTTTGATGCTTTGTAAGCTGTCTGTGAACCATGGCTTTTGCTGTAACAGGCAACTGAGTAAATGTCAGGAAAATCCTACTAGGACAGCTGAACTTTATTTGGGGTTAATCAGAGTCTCTCTAATTGATGGCAGGTGTGTACCCAAGAAGACTGATTGCTGTAATTAAAGCAAAAGGTACTTCAACAAAGTATTAATTTAAAGGTGTGCACACTTATGCAACCAGCTTATTGTACGTTTTTTATTTTTTTATATTTTTCCCCCTAACTGATTTGTTTGTTTTTCAATTGAATTGTATTGGTTATAGGTCACATTAAAGGTGGGAAAAGTTTTGAAATGATTTATTGTGGTCCCATAATAGGGGTGTGCACACTTTTTATATCTACTGTATATACTATATATACAGTATGTATGTATATATATATATATATATATATCAGAAAATAAGGAATTATTTTTGACTTTTGGTAAAAATGTATCATGAAGAAAAGTGGCATAATTTTGAAAGATTAAGCAGTTTCCTAGCAATAAGGGTGTACATCTGTCTGCTTCATGACTATTGCATTCCCTTGTATGTACAAAAGAAGCACATTGACAATAAGTATAGAAGTTTAGGATTTTTTTATTCATGACACAGGGAAAATGGTTATATATCAAGAGCTGCAAAACTATACAGACCTAATAAAGCAGCATGTGTTAGGTTGCTATTACATGCATACGTTTCTTACCTCTAGGTATTGCTACTCTTAACTGCTCCACTAACTTGAGGCACACACTAACTGATTGTTTCTGCTGTGGTCTGGCAAGCTGCCTCAACGTTTCCAGGGATCATTTCTGTTCAGTCAACCTCTCTTTCCCCTTTCCTTTACAGCCTGTGTCCCATTGCTAGTGTACTCTAACCAGCACTTTAATGCTAAAGACACAGGTCATTTTATACATTTATCTGTCTAAGCCTTTACTATAATTGTGATGAGTTTTGCCAAGAAGGACAGCTGCATAGCCTTCCTTCATTGTTTTTTTTCCATTTCCCTGTATACTATCCATCCCTCTACTCAAAGTAAAAGGTATTTTATTTAAAAGGCAAAGAATTATGGTTTACTGAAGCGAGTCTAGCAATACAGGGTTACCTTACAGACTTTCTGCTAGTGCTAAGTTGTATTAGCCTGTTGATTGGTTCCAGCTGATATGTTTCTGCCCGCTATGCTTGCTTCGCTCCCCTCCCTACCTCCATATCCCACCTGCCCCAACACACCTACACTTATTCTAGCCAAACGCACCTCCCATTACAATCACAACCAACCACACCTGCAGCACCAACTCTAACCGCACCTCCAGCCTACCTGCAGCACCAACTCTAACCACACCTCCAACCTGCCATCAACCTCCCACTTTGAGTACCATGATCCTACACACTCTTTACATGCACCTTTCTTGCACACATTACATCTTACCAAAACAACATTATACCCCCACCAGACAACTTCCACTGCACAACTACAGTCACCATCACTCATGTCACACCATCACACTACTCGTACACCTCTCAAAACAAATACATCCCAATGCACTACCCACTTAAGCTATCACCTCCACCACGCAAACAAAAAGCATCCCTAATGCCTTACAAACTATCCCTCAACCTACGTTATCTATCACCCACTTCACCCAAACAGAAAGCTACCCCAAAACTTAAACTAATTTTCTCATTACTAAAACTAACGTCCTTAGCCATAACAATACTTGCCCTCAGTGGGGACATCCACCCAAACCCTGGACCCCACAACTTCTCCACTGATAGTCAGCCTAACAACCTCACCCACCTTCAAATTACATCCAATAGGAAACCAACTGACCTTATCTTAAGCCTAAATATCAGAAGTATAACCAATAAAATCCATGAACTCCACGCTACCATAGACATATACTCCCCTGATATTATCCTTCTAACAGAAACCTGGCTCAAACCTCACATTACCAGTGAGCAAATTCTCCCTTCAGGCTACAATATCCTAAGACAAGATCGGCGGCACAAAAAAGGGGGTTATGTAGTTGTAATGTGTAAACAGAATCTTAATATTCAAATTCTAAACTTATCGACCCCCCCCCCCCTAATTGACAAAGAAGAAATAATTTATGCCAACCAAAAGTAAACCAAGACAAAACCATTAACATAATAGGATGCTACTTCCCACCTGGCAACAATATCCCTTCACTAGAAAACCTCCTCAGTTGGGGAAATCATCACCTTCCACAAGAAACCATAATATTAGGTGATTTTAATATAAACTGGCTATCCTGTTCCACCACCTTCCAGCTCAACATCTAAATCTTCATGTTTTTTTTTCCAACTTATCCAGACACCCACCAGAATAAATAAGAATTCCAACAAGCATTCTACTCTTGACTGGATACAAGTCAGCAAGAGCCCCCAGTCATACACAGCTGGCTGCCTACCGGAGAGCCTCAGTGATCAAACCCCAACTTTCCTACTCAAACAACACACATATCAGGCTAAACCCATTACCTATCAGCAAATACGTGATAAAGTAAACTTTAACCCTGACAACTTCATCTCAGCCCTACAAAACTGCAACTGGACTTCACTAAAATACCTCAACCTTGATGACGCTGTCCAATTTTTCAGTACCACCTTCCTTAAAGTCCTAAACACCCAAGCACCCACAAGATTTACTAGAGTTAAAGCCCAGTCCTTCCCATGGCTACAAAAAGCCACTAGATCAGAAATGAAAAACCGAGATAGAGCCTGGAATCACTGGTACAAGACAAAAAACCCTCTGATAGACGGAAATTCTGTGAATTACGTAACAGAGTCAAAAAATGAATAAAACAAGACAAAATCCTATATTACCAGTCTGCCCTAAACTCCACCCAAAACAACCCTAAACAATTCTGGTCAACCATCAACTCCATTCTCCACCCTGGAAAAGTAGGAACCCCTCCTCCACACAAAATAAACTCCTCTGAAAACATTGCCACCTCTTTCAACACTCACTTCACACAAACCGTTCTGTCATTAGCAAACAACACAACCCCTCTCCCCTACCCCCTCCAACTACACCTATAAACCTGCCCACTGCATTCACTTTCTCTCCTATCCCTACCTCCAACAAAAAAAAACTCTTATTGAAACTAAAGCCCATAAAACTAGCAGCTGACAACCTCCTAGCTGAGTACCTTAAAATTGCAGCTGAAGCCCTAGCCTACCCAGTTGCAATCCTGATTAACCAATCTATATCTGAAAGCAATGTCCCTTCACAATGGAATATATCCCACATTATCCCCCTCCACAAAGGTGGTCCTCCACAGAATTCACCAACTACTGGCCCCTAGCAACTCTGTCTTCTCTATCAAAAATACTTGAGAGATGCATTCACTCTCAAGTTCTAAACTACCTCCTTGCTAACAGCCTCTTATCTAACACCCAACATGGTTTCCATCCATACCACAGCACAACCACTGCCTTACTTGCTTTCACTAATACAATCCATCAACATAAAAACAATGGTTATTTCACCTCTGCAACTTTCCTAGACCTGTCTAAAGCATTCAACATGGTCTCTCATAAACAACTCATCACTGTCCTCAATTCTCTATCCTTCTCTCAATCTGTCACAAACTGGTTCCAGAGCTACCTGACTGACCACCATCAATCTGTTGTTTGCATAATGATATATCCCCCCAACTCCCTTTCTCAATAGGTATTCCCCAAGGATCCATCCCTGGACTCTTACTCTTCTCCATATTCACTAATAATCTAGCCTCTGCTACCAAACAGGCCACTCTCATACAGTACGCAGATGATTCCACCATCATCTACTCAACCCACTCTCTACCTTAACTTCAAAAGACCACACAGGAAGCCTTTTCCTCGGTTGAAACTTGGCTTTCAGATGCACAGTTAATACTTCACCCAAACAAAACAAAACTCCTCATCTTCCAACCCACCAAACACAATTTAAACACCCACCAATTTAATATTAAAGCCAATGACAACACCATTATTCCCCAATAGACCACGCCAAACTACTTAGAGTTGAAATTGACAATAACCTCAAGTTTGACATCCACATCTCGTTAACTATGAAAAAAGTACACAAAAAAACTAGGAGCTTTATACAGTAATGAGCAATTCCTCACCAGAACCGCTAAGATTTCAGTTGCAAATAGCCACCTTATCTCCACCCTACACTACGCCTCTCCAATATTTACCAACTTAAGGCAAAGTGAGTTATGTAAATTCGAAGCATGCTACAACCAAATAGCAAGGTTTGCCACTGGTGCAAACTACCGTAGCCACCACTGCACCTCACTTACTGAACTAGGCTGGCTAGAACTCCCTCACCTCCATCAATGGTACCAACTCTCACTCGCCCACAAACTACTAAATCATCCTCTAAAAGTCCACTCCCTCCAAAATCTACTCCAACCCTATCATACCACCAGACTACTATGCTCCAGCAACAAAAATCAATTACAGGTAACTAGAACCTGGAACTCTGCTGGAGAAGCTCTCTTCTCCTGCTCCATAGCAAAATTATGGAATACCCTTCCTCACACTATAATTTCTGTGTCATCACACACTAACTTCAAGGCTGCTCTAAAATCTCATCTAAAAGAGCACTGGGCATGCCCCTGTAACAATCCTCAACATCTTTACCCCAACCTCTCTAATCCCTTTCTTCCATTCCTCTAACTACCTCGGATTGCAGCCAAATACATTGCTTGTAAACCTATATTGTTTGCTTTAATTAGCTGTAATCATAGCTACTGTTATTTAAGGTTAATAGCTGCTAGCTCATCTATTGAAATACTTGCTAGTCTTTATGGCACCAATGATATAAGTGTTGTACCATGTAACTACATACTTAATTTCATTTTGAACTATTAACTGTTTACTACTATTGTTAAACAAAACCTACCTATACTTCTTGTAACTTGTAATTAATTGTTGTTTTTATTGTGGAACTTTTCTCCCCACGAGTCCGCTGAAAAAGGACCTGTGTTCAGTTGGATTTTCCCGGTCAACAAATGTAACTAACTAAATAAATAAATAAAATCAACTGTCATGTCTGTTCTTTTAATCTGATCAGCTGTGTGGTGTCACTGTCAAAGAGTATAATTTACAGTAAAACAACGTTTGCAATGTAACAACACAAGCAGTAGTTGAGGATTGTGCCAGTGCACTGTATCATTAGGGTTCACAAAGCACACATCAGGTCATGGCACAATATTTTAATATTAATAAACACCACAAATGGAAGACTTTCTTTGTACAGGAGATGGAGAAAAATACACGTGCACTTTATAGAGACATCTGCCAGTCATCACTTGACAGAATACTTTGAATTGCAGTTTAGTTCCCAAATAGACTACATTGTAACAGTCCTACAGCAATTTTACCTGGGGTGTATAGATTAATTAATGCTTTTGCACCTAACTTGCTTATTAATTAATGCTTTTGCACATGGCTTCCATTTCTGTGCAAGGAATCACAACTATAACACAAGATTTTGTCAAAGAACACTACAAAAGGAGTACCCAAGTGTGAGTGTTTGTAAAGCAGCCCACTTGCCACTAGAGTAAATGTTGGACTTCTGTTCTGGGTATAACTCTCCTGCACAGACAACAAGGTACCAGAACCAGTGGGACATTCATTCCTTCTAGGGGTGAGTAGCAGCCATTGGGAACAATGCTGTCATCCTTCTTAGAGCTTCTGTTTGTTTTTTTCGTTAGACCCTACCATTTCCCCCTTGTGCATGCCGGCAGTATTCCAGGGGATCCGGTATGAAGAGGTGTATGTGAGGGGCATGCCTCTCAAATTCCTTGCATTCTTGATCTCAAAGCACATCTGGCAATCATTATTCTTTACCGTAGATTTTCACAAGGACAGAGTCCATAGTCCAAGCATGTGACCCCCCAGAAAGAAGAGAGCAGTCTTGTCCTCATAAATTATTTATTTATTTACATTTGTTGACTGGGAGAGTCCGACTGGACGCAGGTCCATTTTCAGCAGAGGCCCGGGGAGAAAAGCTCCACACTGTGTTACTGACATTATACAGTTTGCGAAAAATAGCATTTAAAAATTATATACACTGTTCCAGCTGTAGAAAATAATACAAGTTTAAACCATAGTGACAGATGTTGAACATAGTTACAGGTGATACAGATAATGCATCAGTGGACAACTGAATCAGTTTTGTTTGTGAGGTATATAACAGATATTAACACTTAAATTCACACTTCCTGGCCAGCTTCAACAGCACCTATGCTGTTAACTGAACTCCGATGGGCATAGTAGGGACTTTATCCCTTTAGTCCATGCAGATGGCTAATAGTCAACATTTCTTGAAGCAGTTGAATTTATTTGAAATTTGAATTGGAAGTTTCTTTGTTTTGCACATTACACAAGGAATCCGTTTATAGTTCATTTTCCTTTTATGCATTTAAATAATTGTGAAATATGTCTGTTATGTTCACAACCTTAGTAAGTTAAGGAGAACATGAGTTGTATTTCAGCTTTCAAACAATTGCTAAAACAAGAATCATTTTCATATGTAAATCGTTTGTATGGTAATAATCTGAATAATGAATTAGACCGGAAAACATTGGTAAGGACCTTATTAGTAATTAATGTAAATAACGTATGGAGAACTAATTCTGCACTGATTAATTATATATGCCCTTGATTTTAACTGCTTGGTTCTGATAAAAAAATATTTATTAAATGGTAATTTACATACTTCAGAAAGCTGTTGAGCCAAAATGTTATACACTGCATCTCTGATGATAACATTTTGAAGAGTTCATTTATTTTTTTTTCCTGACCCTACTTTTACTTATTCAGAAATATTTTTCTAGTAAAGAGGGTCAGTCAGTCTAAAAGTTAACAGATATGTGAGTACTCTGCATATGAGATGTCTTCAGAAGAGTCTGCTGCACTGAATATTTTTTTCCTTTTTTCTAACTCTTTTGCCCTGGACATTTAATCTGTCACCTGTCGTTTTCAATCTACTCTTTCAGAAAGTTAACTAACAAGTTTATATGTTTAAATCCTTATATTTCATTATGTTTTCTTGCAGTTGGAATTGTGCTGAAAAACATGACAATGATCTGGAGAATGCAGATGTGTGCATGTTCTTGCCTCTTGTGCAGAGTCACCATTATGGAACAAAGTTGGCATGTCCAGCTAACAAAGAGACTTAGAAATTTTTGAAGAAACCCATGACAGTGCCTTACATGGATATGCCAAAATATTCCTAGGTATAAATTAGGCTAACAACCACCAGGACCTTTATAATACTACCTGTACAATCCAACCCAGCTGTGTCCCTCTGTATCATGTCCGTTTATTAGGATGGGATATATTAGTTAAGAAGTTTCTAGAGGTTATGTGGGGGTGTATTTCGGCATTATTGTCTGCCCCTGATTATCAGAATTCTGTTTAAGGGCCTTCTCAAAGGTCACATTGTGCAGTGACTGACCCTAACTTGTCTTGTTTTCATGCAAGCATATGATGATGCTGGCAGGAAAAGCTCCATTTTTTTGGCCATCTGATCATTACCGTCGTCCGCTATGTAGCTGCCTTTCTCCTTACCCTGCCCCTGGCTGTCTTCCTTCTGCCTTTTCTAGGCCTTCTTGTACCCTGCTGCATTCTATGGTTCCATCTGGTTGCGCATTCTGGACTGGCTTAACCCGTTAATTAAACAGCATTGTCTTAAATCAGCGTGACATCTTGCCCGTCCAGTAGCTCCCTCTGGCTCTGCCTCTGTCACTACATGTGTCCATGCTAAGCTTGGCATATAAAGAAACTTTGTTTCTAACCTACTCAATGCCAGGGCTACAGTGGTGGAGCCTACAGCAAATGCTTACATTATTACTTTTTGTATTAATAGTATACTGCATACAGCTTTACTATATCACGGCATTTTCCTTTTAGACAGCAAAAAATTTAATAATTATTTTACTTATTATTTATTTAACATGTGTTGAACTGGAAAGTCCAACTAGGCTCCACCAAGCCTATTTTCAGTGGAGACCCAGGGAGAAACGCTCAATGTTTAAAATATAATATACTCCAGGCCTTCATTCTGTAGAACAGTTTTATTTTGTTCCTCCTCAAAATGCTGAAATACCTTCTCAAAATTTTTTCAAGGTAACAGAAAAAAAAATCAGATGTAGGAAAATAATAGATAACTAGTTCTGGAGATTGTTTCTAGTTCCAAGTGGCACATGACTAATTTAAAGGACAGCTTCACCCGAAACACAGCTTTTCCTCTGTTCAGAATGATTTCTATGTTGCCTGTGTAAGTAAAGCATGTCTTGCTGTTTTTCACTGTCTGGGATGTTTATGCTGTTCAACTTCTCCGGTGGTGCTGGGTTTGCCAGAAATCTCATACTTTCTTTAAAAAATTGTCTCCCAGACATTTGTACCTTATTGCCTTCTACACTTAAGATTCGGTGCCCTGGAAAAGGCTATTTAGAAAGGTGTTTGTAACCCTATCTTTTTCCATCCACAGCAGAAACAAAATGGGCCCATTTAACTTTTAGAAAATAAGAAAAACAGATTTCTGAATCAAAGAAAGCATTGACTGTACGCTGTTCAAATACTTTCCCCAGGAATTCTTAAATGAAACAGCAAATTTGGAGTAGTACCACTTTAAGCAGACTGAACAACCTGGTACAATAGGACAGCAAAATGCCATATCATGGGGACACAAATTTCATTGTTGGGGAGTGACTTTATTTGAAAACCAAAATGATATCCCTCCCTATGCCAGCCTCCTTCAAGCCATCTTGGTATAGAATAAATTGCAAAATAATAATGACTACCCTACTCATGTGTTGACACAGCTGCTGAAATCAAATATCAAACCAGTAAAGATAGTCACAAAGAAAGTAGTATATGATGGTTGGAAGATTCTAGTAAAAGGAGGCGAGATCAGGCACAGTAATCGGATGCAGAGGTTGCTGATCAGGTGCGTTCTGTGACTCCCTTGGACAAGATGTTGCGCAGAGCTATATGACATGGCAACATCTAGACCCATTTAAAATGCAGTGGAGGGAGGCAGCTGCCAGAACTGCCTGCTCATGGGTGGGGGCACTGAACAGTTCAACAATTTTTAACCTGTCAGTATATATATATTTTTTCTTTTAAATGTAGCAGCAGTTATTAGAGTGCTATGTGATACCTTGTTTCCTTAAAGGAAAAAAGAAAAACAAAATAGTGTACCAGTTTAAACCTGTCATTAAGTAATATGATCACTTATTGACATCATGAGAGGTGCCAGATGACTGCATTGCCCAGTGCATCAAAATCCCTTGGAACTGGTCTGGTAAGATCCATCTCTTCTCTGTCTGTCTCTTTCTATTGCCACTGTGTATACTTTATCATTTAGTTTGTTGTGGCGACCTGTATGGTTGCTTTAACACAGTATAGGAATGTGTAGTCATTGTGGAATTGTATAGGGTGACTAGGAGAAAACCGTGCACTATCTATCATTTATATTGCAGTGTAAGTGACTGCAGAAGAGCAAAGTATGGAACAGTGCATTGCAGTCCTATTTTTATGCCATAAAGTAGCTATATCTGCAGGCATAACCAAGTATGTTAGTTATATTGGTGTTGTATGGGGCGGATAAGAAGTCTGAAGAGAAGGAAGACTGCATTGTATATTCAGTAGTATCTGAATGATAGCAAACTGATTTAAAATTTATTGACATTTATGGGAAAGAAAACAGACGAACTTCATTATGTTTATATGGAAATAGATTGTGATAGCTAGCACGATGCATTCCAAAGACGTGCATTTGGAGCGTTTATCCCCTGGATTCAGCTGTAAATGGGCTCTGTCCCAGTCTGACTTTACCGGTTAACAAATGAAAATAAAATAAAAATAAAAAAAAATAAAAAAGACAAACTAGATGGGACAAATGGATTTGTTTGATATCTGCTTCTCAGATAAACTGTAAATCCCGCTTCAGTTAACTTTTTTTTCCTGGTCTTGGATAAGAATTCCAACTTGCTTGTCCAATGCATTCCTGCATTCCCTCACTATGTTATGCCCTGCTGACATTTCTGAGAAGCTTTTTCAGCTTTCCACCACAAAAAAGCGATCTGTCTGTCTTAACTGACCTGTTCACGTTATATATCCAGATATATGTTTCTCTCTTGTACATCTTTTTAAATTAAGAATGGTGCCTACTTCTATTATGTGTAGGTCACTAAAGTACTTAAAAGTGTCATTAATGAAACCTATGATGCAAAACACTGTAGTACCATGCATACCTCTGCAAGCTGCATTGTCGTGTTGGGTGAATATATGTTGTGTGCTGGGAGTTGGCTTGGTGTGCACTGTAATATCATGCATACCTTGGCAAGCTGCATTGTCGTGTTGGGTGAATATTATTTGTGTACTAGGAGTTCAGTGGGTGTATAATAACAGAATCTGTAAATAAAGTGCCTTTGGTAACAAGTCATTCATCAGAAAACAGTGTTTGGAAGGTGAATCATATTATGACTAGAGAGGACAGATATGGATGGAGTCAAGTTTGTTTTCGTTTCCTTAGAAAGGTGCTTCAGGAATATACAGTGGCAGATATTTGAAATGTATGAAGTTCATATGTTGCAGTGCATGTAGGTAACCCACAGTAGAGGCCAAATAGTAAATGTTTACATTTACTAAAACATTTACTATTCTCTATAAACTGGCTACAGTTTCCCTAAATATTAAATCATTGCCATATAAGTTATATCTATTTGTAACCAGTGTTTTTACATTATATCTAATCTGGTATAATTATTTAAATTGTAGATGTTTTGTATTATTTTTGAAATTTGTAAAATTATCATTATTAAAATGCTTTTGTTATACTTTAGAACTTTTCTACCTGAGCTACCGCTGAATAATGGGCACTTACCCAGTCAGATTTTTTTGGTAATCAGATGTCAATAAATAAAATACATATGATGTTAAGTTGTCTATCTCGCCTTCATTCTTGCTGGATGGGTTCGGAGCCGATCCTCGGCTCCGACTCGGCCACTCTAAAAGCTCGAGAGCTAGTTCCACTGGCTCGAGGCTCCCCTATATCCCACAATGCTAGGCGGTAAATCCCCAGATCTTGTTTGCCGCTACAGCGATCGAGGTGCGTTCCTACCGGCTCAGGTTAGTTTTTGAAAAGGAACTAGTTATTTCTTAGCTTTTTTCCCCTTTTTAAGTTAGTTTTTCTAAATAGTTTTATACAGTGAGTAGTTCTATCCCATTCCCAGTAATCCCCCCCCCCCCTTTTCCAAAAACTCACTAGAAAATTTTCCCTTGGGCCTTAGGCCCAGTCCCTCCCTTCCTAGTAGTGAGTGACTGTGTTTATAGGGATTTATTTATCTAAATTACTTCTAAACTACTAACTTAATTTAATTTAGTTTAAATTATTTTTCTAATAAGTGTAATCGGTGTGTGTGTGTTTGTGTGGTTACACTTCTCTTCTTAGACATGTCTAAGGACTCAAAGGTCTCAGGCTTTAAGAAGTATGACTCGTGCTGTCAGAAGATGTCTCTGACAGACGGTCACACTACTTGTGTGTACTGCCTGGGACCTTTGCACCTGCAGGACTCGTGCTGTTTGCCATGGCTTCAGCCCTAGAGTCCTGCAGGAGCGAAAAAATAAACTTATATTAAGGGGCTTATTGAAGCCTGAGGGTCCCTCGACTCAATCCTCGGGGAAACCCTCTAAGCCTTCCAGACCTTCGGCTCCAGTCTCTGAGCCGTCTTCTGGGGGTCCTAAGGCTATTCGAACATCGGCTCCAGCCGGAGCCGATGAATCTCGAACACTTGCCCCTACTATTTCCTCGGCTCCGGCCGGAGCCGAGGAAGACATAACTGAGTCGGCTCCGATCAAGTTGTCGGAACCGACATCTAGAAAAAGGTCCCGATCTCCATCTATCGGCTCCGTTCATTCGGCTCCAGCATCACCTTTGCTGTCTGAACGGAGCCATAGATCTCACTCCTCTAGGTCTTCCAGACTATCGGATCATGACCTTCAGAGAGTAGTGAGTCGACTTCTTAAGTCCGAGGCACTAGCCCAGATGCTTCAAAGTCCGACTCAACAGTCGAGAACTATTCCCATTACTCAAAATGTTCCTCCTCTGACTCTTGAGTTCGGAGCCGGGGCGGCTCGGACCCGAGACTGTGGTGGCGTCGGAACCGATACCTTTGTCTTCGGTGCCGTCGTCTGCTCCGATGTCTTCCCTGGAGGCACCTCGGTGCCGGACTTCCCTCGTCGGCTCCGAGGGGGCAAGTGGCATCGGACCCTTGTCCGACCCCGCTGTCCCTCTCGGTGCTTCGGCGCTGGTGAGTTCGGCTCCGACATCGGCCTCGGAGCCATCACTGTCGGTGCCGGGGGAGGTTTTCAGCTTTTCGGAGCGGAGACCTCCGGCTCTGCCTGACAGGGGTGCCTTCGAGGTCATGAGGAGTGTTTTAGAATCAGGTTCAACTCCACAGTCGGCTCCTTCTGCCCCTCCCTCCACCGTGCCTCCGGTGATTTCTGCTCACTCTCTCATCCCCGACCGTAGAGAGCCAGCTCCTCAAGTTTCCCCAGTGGGGATCTCCTCCTCTTCCGAGGCCTCTCTTGACCCGGTAGGAGAGCCCCCTATGAAGAGGCAGTGTAAGAGGAAGCACATTGACTCCCCTGAGTCTGTCACCTCTGACACTGATTTAGAGGTTTCTGAAGGCTCCCCTCGTTCCCCCTCTGAAGATGTCTCCTTTGCAGACATCCTCAAGATCCTAAAACAGAGGGGGAATTGGCCAGCCCTCAACCCTTCAGAGGATGAATCAGTGTATCTTGAGGCGTTTAGCTCTCGCCCTTCCACCTCCTGGGTGTCCCCTCCCTTTGACCCCCTTATGCAAGTGGTGGCAAAGAAGGCTTGGGCGGCTCCTGATTCAGTGGAACCCACCCCTAGGAGACCATCAAAATTCATCACTGCCCCCAAGAACAAAGAATTTTTAACCAAAGGCGTCTCTGTTGATGCTATGGTGGTGGCTGTGGCCACCAAGAAGGAGTTAGCCGATCCTTCGGTGCCTGTTCATCCTCCTAACAAGGAGTCTAGGTCGATGGACAGGTACAGGAAGCGGATGTTCTCGTCAGCGACCTTTACTATGCGATCGCTGAATTACCTGTGTCATTTCACTCGTCTTCAGAGGGATTTGCTCAAGGAAGAGAGCGAAATGTTAAAGGACCCAACAGCTGCGGGTTTTCAGGATAGAATGACCTCTCAGCTGGCAACTCTTAATTCTATAACTAACTCCTCCATGCGCCTCCTTTCATATGCGGCGGATGGAGCAAGTAGAGTGGCAGGTACAGGTGTAGCCTTGCGTCGGCACGCCTGGATGCGGCTATGTAACTTTGCAGACCCTTTCAAGGCGTCCTTCACTAATTCCCCTTTTGATGGATCATCCCTCTTTGGTCCTCAAGTGAAGGAAACCCTGACTAGGTGCGAGACTGATGGCAAAACTCTCTCTGCCGTCGGAGTCTGTTTTTCTACTCCTTCTAGGCCTTACCCCAAAGGCCAGAAGGGGGGAAAGATGTGGTTCCGCAAACAATCTCAGGGAGATTTGCCTGACGCACAGAGTCGATTCCCCTCTAGAGGCAGAGGGGGGAACAATAATGGTAGACGCCGTCCTAGAGGCAGAGGGCGCCCGCCGAATCAAGGCAGTCGAGAATCCTTTTCCGACAAGCCCTTTCAGCATCCCTGAGGTGTTGCCCGACTGTCCACCTTTGGAAGTAGTCGGGGGAAGGTTATCGCTGTACCCAGAAGCCTGGCTTTCCCTAACTCAAGACAAGTGGGTACAGTCTATCATTTCCGAAGGCTACAGAATCCCATTCCTTTTCATTCTGAAGCAATCCAAAAAATCCCTTCCAGACGTTCCACCCAGTCAAAGGGAGCAAGCAGCATTAGAAATTTCAAAGCTGCTCGCAAAAAGAGCCATTCAACCAGTTCCAGCAGACCAAACAGGATCCGGAATCTACTCAAAATTCTTTTTGGTTCCAAAGAAAACAGGGGACTGGAGACCCATTTTGGATCTCAGCAACTTGAACAAGTTTGGCAGGAAAACAAAGTTCCGGATGGTCATGCTACAGTCCATTCTACCCCTTTTGGGGCGGGACAACTGGATGTGCTCGATAAATCTCCAGGATGCGTACTATCACATCAGAATGAGTCGACGCTCCAGGAGGTTCCTCCGCTTCAGGCTGGAAACCAGTCATTTCCAATTCAGAGCCCTGCTCTTTGGTATCACTACAGCCCCTCGAGTGTTTACTAAATGCATGGCAGTGGTAGCCTCTCATCTGAGACGACAAGGATTCCAGGTGTTTCCTTATTTAGACGACTGGCTCCTTACAGCCCCCACCAAGCATCTCTTGCTTCTCGCCAGAGACTACACCTTTCACACATGTCAGGCACTAGGCATTTCAATAAATTATGAAAAGTCTGTCTTGTCGCCTTGTCGTGTTATTACCTTTATAGGCGCAAATCTAGACACAGTCAACATGTCAGCCAGACTCACAGAGCAGAGAATAGCAGACATCCACAGACAGGTCTCTCTTGTCTTGCAGAGCAACAAAGTCAAAGCCAGATTGATCCTGAAAGTCTTAGGGATTATGGCGGCGGCCATCCCTCTTCTACCATTAGCTCACTTCCATATGAGAATTTTACAATGGATGCTCTTCACACAATGGTCTTTCCAACACCTTCCAATGTCCCATCCTATTCGGATAACTCAATCGTGCAAGAATCATCTCTCTTGGTGGATCACATCTCCCCAGCTCCACCTAGGGAGACCTTTCGTCCCCTCCCCTCCGGTTGCTACAGTGACAATGGACGCCTCCCTGATCGGGTGGGGGGTGGGGCATTACCAGGGCAGGACAGTCCAAGGCGTGTGACAACCTTTCGAGTGCCACTTGCACATAAATGTCCTAGAGATGAGAGCAGTGCTTCTAGCGTTGCAAGCCTTACAAGACTCTCTTCCCAAGGGAACTATAGCAGTTCGACAGACAATATGTCTGTAGTGTGGTACATCAACAAACAAGGCGGAACCAGATCTTACCCCCTATGTCGAGAGGCACTCAGACTGTGGCAATGGGCGATTTCTTCTCAGCAGTTTCTGTTAGCAACACACATTCCCAGGAAGTCCAATGTGATTGCAGACAAATTGAGCAGAGCTATTCTCATGCCTCACGAGTGGTCTCTGAAGAATTCAGTGTTGGAGAAAGTTTTTCGAAAGTGGGGCCGGCCTTGCTGCGACCTTTTCGCTACTCCCCAAAACAGCAAGTGCGACGATTTTTTCACCCTCTTTCCCCAACCAGGCCACCCCAGCAGAGACGCTCTAGTACACGATTGGCCCCGGGGACTTCTGTATGCTTTTCCTCCCTTCCCACTGATATCTCAGCTAATACAGGAAGAAATCGCTCAGAAAGCTTCCTTGATCCTTATTGCCCCTTACTGGCCTCGACAGGTTTGGTTCCCGTTTCTCCACTGTTACCTGTTGGAGCAACTTTGGCATCTGGACCCAGTTCCAGACCTCTTGACCCATCAGTCGGGTCAGTTGCACCACTCCCTTCCTTCTCTGAACCTCACAGCGTGGTTCCTCCAATTCCAACTCTAGCCAGGCTTCCTCGGATATCTCGCTCAGTTAGAGATATTTTGATAGCCTCTCATAAAGCTTCCACTCGGAAGATTTATCATAACAAGTGGAAACGTTTTTCCTATTGGGCGCAGTCAAAGAATATAGATCCTTTCACTGCTTCCATTCAATCAGTTCTAGACTTTCTAGCCGAACTTTTCCACTCAGGTTCGTCTCCATCTACCATTAGGGTTCAATTGGCAGCAATATCGAACTTTCATGTTGGAGTCTCAGAGTCCTCCATTATGTCTCACAAACTCTGCAAAGCCTTTTTAAAGGGAGTTTTTCTCCTCAAACCACCA
The DNA here is from genome assembly GCF_019279795.1 of Protopterus annectens. Lineage (NCBI taxonomy): Eukaryota > Metazoa > Chordata > Ceratodontiformes > Protopteridae > Protopterus > Protopterus annectens. The sequence goes on along the minus strand of NC_056729.1, from coordinate 12,155,330 downwards.
ATCAGGGATCCTCCTCCTCAATGGGATCTCAACTTGGTTCTGACGTCCTTAATTCTCCCCCCCCTTTGAACCTCCGGCTTCATGTTCAATAAAGTTACTATCTTGGAAAACGCTCTTTTTAGTAGCTATCACTTCAGCTAGAAGAGTCTCTGAACTCCATGCTCTGTGTAGTCGACCCCCTTATCTTGTGTTTCATAAGGATAGGGTGTCCTTACGTACTAACCCGTCCTTTTTGCCCAAGGTAGCTTCACTGGCAAATTTGAATCAAACCATTGAGCTTCCTGTCTTCTTCCCTAATTATTCTAATAGGTCAGAACAAACTGTTTAGATGTTCATCGCCAACTTAGATACTATTTAGACAGGACCAAACAATTCAGGAAGTCTGATCAACTGTTTGTTTCTTATGCAGAAGGTAGAATGGGCCTTCCAGTTTCTAAAGTATCTCTCTCTAGATGGCTTACTTCGTCGATTACCCTTGTGTATGAGATCAGACATCAACAGTTGCCATCCAAACCCAGGGCTCATTCAACTAGAGCTTTAGCCACTTCTATAGCTTTCCAAGATAGGCTGCCTGTTGATTCGATTTGTTCTGCAGCTACTTGGGCTTCTCCCCATACCTTCATTTCTCATTATAAGTTGGACTTGGCCTCTAGAGACCGAGCCAACTTTGGTTCCACTGTACTCAAGAGTCTGTTCCGATAGGCCACCCGGGACAAGGTGCTAGGGATGCGGTCCCATCCAGCAAGAATGAAGGCGAGATAGACAACTTAACATTGAGAAGTTATGTACCTACCATAACGTTCCATGTTAGTTGTCTTCTTTTCGCTTTCTTTCTTGCGTCCCACCCTCCTTCCCCCTAGCCAGGACAGACCTAGAGGGGTTTTCTTTTGTTCCTTTTATGGAATTTACTTGCTGGGCTTAGCTTTCAAATGAGATCTGAGGAGTTACCGCCTAGCATTGTGGGATATAGTGGAGCCTCGAGCCGGTGGAACTAGCTCTTGAGCTTTTAGAGTGGCCGAGTTGGAGCCGAGGATCGGCTCCGAACCCATCCAGCAAGAAAGAAGGCGAGAAGAAGACAACTAACATGGAACGTTATGGTAGGTACATAACTTCTAATTATGCATTGTTTGTGTGAGAGAAGACCTGTGACAGTCTGGCATGACTGTTGAAGAAGGTAGGAGAGTGGCACTGAATTTAGAGAAATGGTGACAGTTACGGGATACCTCAACCCCATTTAGAAAATTGAAATGGTGGTGGTGGTGGGGTTGATGGTGAATGATTATGATCTGCCATTTAAGATCTCTGACACTCTCTATCCTGCATGTTGTATTTTTGGGATTTTAGTCTGACAGGTATAGTTTAATATTGAATATTTATCCTAGTACTTTTTCTGGGATAAAGAAAAGGGTCAGTTGATTTTTAGAAAAGATATGTAAAGTGCTGGGAAAATTTTTAATTATTTAGTTGTAATGTATAGTCTGAACAATGACTGAGATGTAATGTTAATATGGGATAATAATGGGATGTTTGCGTCAAATATAAAAAAAAAAGCTTTGCATGTGCATATTTGTCATCCTACAATTGTGGCTTAATTGTAAGAAAGTAAATACCATTCAAACAAATTGATCTGGTAGGTACAGAGTAACCTTTCTTTTCTACAGGCTTTAATGTGTCATTCATGAGACTTGTTTTGATTGGTTTTACATTTGTAGGTAGCAGTTCCTTATCGTGAGAGCACCATTTGAGATGTATTTGTAGAGAAATTAGTGTCAGGGCAAGTTATCCATACTAAGAAACAGAAAATAATAGCTATCGATGCAGCCTTTTATTATGGGTCAACAGGTATGTGGGCAGCACAGTGGTTAACAATGTCACCTCACAGCAAGAGGTTCTCTAGTTCGATTTTTGGCTGGGGTGCATTCTGTGTGGAGTTTGCATGGTTTTCCTCCGGGTACTCCGGTTTCCTCCCACATTCCAAATACATGCATCTGGAGTGTTTCTTCCCAGGCCACCGCTGAAAATAGGCTCTGTCCCAGCTGGACTTTCCTGGTCACAAATGTTAAATAAATACATTTCAGTGAGAAGTAGGTCCATTATGGACTCAATTTATACAAAACAAGCAGGGGTGAGAAGAATGAAGAAATCTAGGAAACAAGGCAACATTTCTCTTTTCCCTCCCCTTCCTTTTAGTGTTCTTGTAACAGAAAATCTCTTATGCCGCTTTGCCATAATGCAAATAGCTTGATGGTATTGCACCAGCACTCTTTCCTTGGATTTTCCTGAATTTCCATACAAAGTTAGGTAGAAGTGCAACACAAGTGGCTTATTTTATATTGAGCAAACATTTTTTCATCCATTGTCTTCCTGTTTTGTTTAGCAGGACCTTTCCACAGCTGGGCCTGTGGTACTGCTAGATAGCTATGTCTGGTGATAACCCCTGCACTACATGATTTCAACAAGTGCAAGTTATATAAAAGGAGCTAATTTATCAAATTAAAGTATTTCGGAAAAGTGTTGTTGCTTTTAAGTAATGCTCCTCATCTCTCAATTCTCTGCTCATCTGCTGAATGCGATGCAGGTTAAAACGGCTAGCCTGAATGTTACTATGGGGTGAAGTAATAGAACATGGAGAAAGGGAGTTGAAATGAAATTGTCCTTCAGCAGATAGTTGCTCCTTGTAACAAGTGCAGACCACTGTCTTCCAATAACATTAAAAACTGACCATGTAATTAGTTTTACTACATTTTTCTTGAGCAGAAACACTTTTTCTGAAGTCAACCTGAGCACAGTATATATGTTTCCTTGTTAAAATGCTATTTTGGTTACCAAAGAGTTTGTGCATTTGCAGGTATGAACCATATGGTGTTAACCTCACTTCGTAACTCTACAGCCTTAGAGTTCTGTAACAGAACTACACTATACTTTGTAATACAGCCTACATGCATTATGCATGTATTATGGATATGCATACATACATATTACCTTTTGAATTCTGTATATGAAGAACAGGAAATTAAACCGGCACAAATATTTCATCTGACCAAGGATACTTCAGTCACGATAGTCTTTTCAGATCCGTTACTGAGTATAGAAAATCATAGGGCTAAGTACATTTCCTCATTTGTATCAATAAATACCTGTAGGCTTGCGATCACGTCTGCAATTTTATTTCAAGTAAATGCAGTGCAATTAGTGTCACCGGTCTGTTGCTGTTCTTGCTGCGTTGTAGCTATATTTACTGTTGTTAAGACAAGACTGCTCACGCGTAAAGTATAACTTTAGGTAATAAATTATTGAAGGTAGTGCACTTCAACAAATATTTCTGTTGCATACCAATGAGTTGCTAGTTATTTAAGTCTGCAGGAGCACAACATCTGTATGTCAGCAGACACTAATTATCTGAACTGGCAAGTGCTGTGACACCTGTTGGATCGGTGCTTGTAAGCTACTGCAGTGAAATTAGCTTCATTTTGCCACTAGTTAAAAGACAAGATTTTAAAGAGTTCAGTTTATTACATAAAAAAAAAATATATATATATATATATATATATATGAAATTATCCTTAGCTCAGCAGTTATGTTTGTAGGTAAATTGTTAAAATGTATTAACACTGAGTAGAAGTTGCATTTTTATAGATTTAAGGTGACATTGATAGCCTTTCTTTTATAAATTACATTTGGAGCATACAGTATTTTTAACATATTCTGTTTCAGTGGTTAATCTGTATTCTGGCAGTGCTGCGTGGTAGGTAAACATGTCAAAGTCGAAAGCTGCAAGGCTTGCTTTATATTAATTTACTAATACACAAAGCAGACAATGCTCCCCTATTGTTTCTGTACTGCTTAATAGGTATTCGCTAAGAAAGTATACTTGAGCAATTTCTTAATGACACCAGCTCATCATGGTTAAATTTAGTATACATGAAAACTGGTTTCTAACTTGAACCTGAAGGATGTCATTATAGCAAGACTGCCCTAGTTTGCTTTTCACAGAGAAGCAAAATTCATATTTTGAACTGCAAGGGCATGGTAATACCAGTTTGAAGTCTGAACTTTACAGCATTTTTCATTCATTGTATGATGCTAACTGGTTAAAAATGCAAATGCACAGACACATGGGAATTCTGTGACTGCCACCTTCGCTGACACCCTGGCACAGTATCAGAGAGAAGGACAGACAAATTAAGCCAATGTTGACTCATTATTGACTATATGGATAGTTGTCCTGAACTGTATTATTTCTTTATTCAGCTGACTCATCATTGAGAGAGAGGCATCCATTACCGCAGCTGTTGTATCAGTCCATTGCATTGTGGGCCTTCCTCTTTTATGTTGACCTTCAACCTTCCTAAGCATGATGTCTTTTTGTAAAGACCATTCTCTTCATGTGATGTGTCTGAAATGTGAAACTTTAAGTTGTCACCTGAGCTTCCAACTTGTACTTGGGTTTTCTCTCCTGTATTACTGACTGATTTTTCTTTTCATATAGTCTGTAGTATATACTCTATTTCTCACCAGCACTGTGACTTTTCATGCAGTCTGTAGTATATGCTCTATTCCTCACCAGCACTGTGATTCAAATGCATCATTTTATTCCTGTCTTGTTTCTTTTCTGTCCTGCTTTCTCATCCATATGCCTTGCTGATCTATGAATAATCAGGAACTTAAAAACACATTGCAGTAGCTGTGGTAACCTTGCCATTAGCTGAAATACACCAGGCCCGAGGCAAAATTAAACCCTGTATAATTTCTGTGGTGAGACTTTAGCCAGTGACATTGGTACTTAGTGGTGAGTAGGAAATGCAGTTGAAGGCCAACGCTGGAATGTGGAGCTTGTATCAGGCTGTATTAAGCTGTCTGTGGCACCAAGGAAAAGGGTGCACTTTCTAGAGCAGTATGTTGATAGTCTTACAAGTGTGCAGGGTAGCTTACAGGGCCCTTTTTTTTGTTTGCTTGTTTTGTTTCATTGATGGACCTTGAACAGGTTTGAGGATTTGAAAACAGCTTCTTTAGGAATAGTTGGAAGTTCTATGGGGTTCCAGAAGTGGCTGCTAATTTAAGTCTCCTGGCATGCTGTATATATTACTTTATGGGGCTTACATTCAGACTCACACACAAAATTATCCACCTGTGGAATGGGTTGCAGATGTTCAATAGCCACAAATCCTACCTTGACAAAATGTAGATTTATGGTCTTCAGACAGTGTGGAGAGGTGTTTGTCCATCCCCTTACCAATAACTGACTTTGTCCTTTACAACAGTGTAGGGATGGCTTAGCAGGCAGTGGTCACAAGTCTTTGAAGTTTATTGTAGATATGGCACTGCTATATCATAGCATGTATATACACAGTATTAACTGACTGCATTCAAACTTAAGGGCAGTTTGGAAAGTTGCCAGTCGGCTCACCTCATATCTTTAGCAGGTGAAGGGGAAATTGGAGGACCTGAAAAAAACCCATAGAGGGACAGTGGTGGGCATGCAGAGTTTGAACAAAAGGTGCCCTACCTGAGAATTGAACTGCAGGACCTCTTGCTATGGAGTGATGATGGTGCTTACTGTGCCACTGTTCTGCCCAAAAAGAAGTACACTCTGTAGAAACAAAAAGGTGTATGTATGCAGTGACTTTTATAGTGCAGTAACTGCAAATAATCAGGCAGACAGTAACTAGGCAGGCAGAAGAGCTAAATGTTAAAACTGAGTTACTGTTTATTCTCTTCATTTGCTTATTTGATGCATTTCCATTTAAACTGTGAATTGAGATGCAAGTTGCACAGCATACAGTATTGCTACGCCATCGTGCTTAGTATTGCATTTTGGTTCTGTCTGGGGTGCCTGCTACACAGTGTCTGCATGACTTCCGTCTGTTTTTATGGGTTTCACCAAGTGGTTCATTGTCTTCCCACTTCCCAAAGACATGGTGTAAATGAATTGCTAATCCTTTGAATTTTCTTATAGATCTGCAAGTGACTGAGAGTGATTTTGTGAATGTATGTGTGTTGGTTTATCTTGTGATGAATCTGTGCTTCATCCATGATTGGGTCATTGCCTTATGTCCACTGAATGCCAGGATTAGACTGCTGCTGCCCTATGACTATATATATATATATATATATATATATATATATATATATATATATATAATATATATATATGAATGATAAAACAAGCATCTCAAAATCGGCAAAAGAATGAAGAAACTCTGGTCTTTTAACAAAGAGGGCATTAAAGTCCATCCAGTGTAGTTACACAGATGGCCTTTGTAGGGAGCTCACACCGGAGGCCTGCAGGAGAGTCAGTGGCAGAAGACAGGAAATTCTAGCCACATGCAGTGGAACAGGATATGTCATGGATTTGTTTGGAATGAAGTTGCCATCGAAGGCTAAGGTGGTATGACACATTTTAGGTATTTTAGGTATTCCATTGTAACATACTCAGCTAACGTTGCTAGTGGACTGCTTATTTAACTTATTGATAGTAAAAATATTTGTTTCTTTTGCTGTTATTTCTTGGAAATATTAAAAGTAGTAAACTAAATTAGTTCACAGTAAATGTTTTACTGCTCAGGAGGAATGAACAGTTTTACAATGCTTGCAATTTTTCCCTTATAAACCAGCAGGTAGTATTAAATCCTAGGGGCTGTAAATGTTTAAATATAACTACCGACTTACTGGTTTATAAGTAAGCCACAGTAGGAAGGGACTGAGAGATTTTTCCTGTAGCACCCCCCCCCCCCAAATACCAGACACACTTTTTTTTCATTTTGTTCACCGGCCAACACATTATTTAACAGTGATGACTCTGACCTAGTAGTAGTGTTATACATGAAATCTACTGCTATGTTGTAAAATTAAAAAAAAATAATTTACTTTTTATAGCTGATTTCATATGTGAACCTCAGCATAATAAGCTTCCTATAGAGAGGCATTATGTACGATTCTGTTATTAACAATCTATACTCTGACGTGCCACCACATTTCAAGTGCATTGGAAACCTACTGACAGTTATGAAAACTGTATCACACTTTGCCCTGCCACTTAAACAATAACAAAAAAATATGGCAGGACTAAGTTGATAAGAGGTGCACTTTACTTTTAGCCACCATTTTTGTGGCAGTGTGAGTTGTTTTACTTCATTTCATGGTTTAGTACATTTTGAGCTGCCACACTTAAACTGGCAGTACTTTTGAGTAGCTAAAACTCCCCTTGTACTTCAAAGAATTACGACAGGGTTTCTAATCTTAACTTCTCTTAGTTATATGTTCGTAGAGAAATTTGTCTCTCAGACTTCGCTATAGAGTTGAATTTCTTGGCATCCATTTCTCAAACACACAAGACTGGTTATGATTGCTAATGCCTCAGTATCCTTTATATTTATTTATTTATTACACTTCATTTACTAAGTTAGTAGCTACTAGGCTAAATCCTTTTTTTATGCAGGAGAATCCCAGGACAAAACTTTCGCCAAAATTATGCAGAAGTTTTAATTATCATGCTCTACTTTACTAAAGAAACGACATACAAAACAATCCACTTTGGAAGGGAATACACTTGTGGGTTGTTACCCATGCGGACATTGCAGTTTTTGCAAATTTGTCCAGAAAGATAAATGTTTTATCTCTCTAAATTGTTCGAAAGTGTTTGAGATTCTGGTTTGTGGTAATTGCAGTACTTGTTGAGTTGTATATTTGGCCAGATGTACATGTTCGACTTTTTATGTGGGGCAAACATCATGACCCGTTAAATTGAGAATATCAGAACATTTGAGTGACATCAGATGTGCCAGAAGTACTAATGCCTTATATAAACACAGTCTGAAACATATTACTGCTAGATTTTCATTTATTATTATTGATAAAGTGAGGGGTTATAACATGCAGAAGGATGGGTGGCATTCCATGTTAAATTATAAAGAAAGAATGTGGATAATTAAGTTGAGAGCTTTATTTCCCCTGGACTTAATGAGCAATTGTAATAGCCAATAGGATTTGGGTAATGGGTATATATGCATGTGATTATTGCACTGATGAAGGCTGTTTGCATTTATGCCTCAGCTGGAGCTGAATTAAACTTTTTATGTCCATATGACCATAAAACAGTAAATACAAAAATAGGCTCCATGTACAGGATAAAGAAATTTCTAACCCCAACTGCCAGAACCGCAATAGCCCGCACACATCTTCTATCTTCTCTTCTATATGCCTCACCCATCCTCACTAATCTATCTAAAGCAAACCTCAACAAAATCACCAGCTGCTATAACAATATAGCTAGATTTGCACAGGCTCCACATACAGAACCCACCATTGTCATAACCTTCACAAATTAGGCTGGCTAGAACTTCCCAATCAATTATTTTATAACCAACTCATAGTTGTACATAAAATCCTCTACCAACCTACCAGTACCCCTAGTCTATCTAAACTTATAACCCCCTATAACAACCTAACATCCCTACGCTCATCCAGCAGAGTGCTAGTACAAACAACCAAAGCCTACAACTCAGCTGGAGATTCATTGTTTTCCAACTCTGCTGGTAAAAAATGGAACTCCCTGCCACCAGAAGTAACCACTAATGGCTCCTTCCCTCAATTCAAAATTTCCTTGAAAACACACATGCACAGAGTCTGGCTATGTCCATGCCTAAATCCCAACTAACTATATAAAGTAGACTGAGATAATCAAACTATTCTCATGCTCATATCTCAACCCTGACTAACCTAAAAATACACCAATAAACATTTTAGACCAAACTTAGCTCTCAGTTGTGGTTTCCCTCTTCTCCTTCTTAGATGACTATACTAGACTATACTACCATCTCTATTTTTTCTTCATCACTCGCTAACTGAAAATTCATATCTTTCAGACACACCTCTCTAAAACTGTTTTTTCCCTGTATATTTACTGCCTAAGCGATATTGTTTTTATCTCCTATCTATTTATAACTAATATATATTTTTTGTCCTTGCCCAACTGTTAACCTTATAGAGATCCTTGTAACCTGCATTTTTAAGTAGTATAAATAGATTCATTGTTAAATTTTAGATACGCTATTACCTAAATTTTTATTGTTACTAAATTTTTCATAACTTGGAGCTTTTCTCCCCGGGCCTCCGCTGTAAATGGATATATATCCAGTCGGACTTTTCCCGGTTAACAAATGTAAAATAAATAAAATAAAAATGTCAGAGAGCTGATTGGAGTTCTGGCCTTTTTTTGATTTTTTTGCATCCTTGGAAAATTTAGCCTTGCACCATTCCATACAGATGTGGGGTTGTTGTTTTTCCAATAACCCCTGGTTCGTTTGTAGTAAAAAAAAAAAAAAACTGTAAATCCCCTTGACCAACCCAATCTGACTGCCAAAAGGAAACTCCATTAAACTGCTCCAGAAAGGACAAGCAAAGAGTTAAATCATCCCGTATCAGCTTACTGAGTCTTACCCAGTGATGTCTGCTTTCCCACTTTCAGCAGAAAGGCTACAGACCTACAGAGCTGCCTGACATGCAAAATTCAGAAGCCTTAAAATCTCCATGACATCCCTAACCCGCACTTTATCCTTAGACTTCACCCAGGCTTTCTTCTCTTTCAAACGTGTTATTTTCTATTTTGATAGATAAAAACAATCCGTGTTCTGCATCCACCAACAAACCCAAAAAAATCCAATGACTTTGCTAGACCTTCCAGTTTCTGCCTAGCCAATTGGGAACCCCCAGTTCATCACACATCCTCAAAAACTCCCGCATACCCACCAGAGCTCCCTCATATCCTTCATCCAGTATGAGAAATTCATCCAAGTAATGAACCGCCCTTTGAGTGCCCACCTGCTGCTGGCAAATCCAGTGTAACACCATGTTAAATCTCTCAAAGTAGCACAAGCTACCAAACATCCCATGGCCATAGCTTTGTCAAAATAAAATTTGTTTCCATCTACCATGCCCAACAACGGCCATTCCTCCTCCCATACTGGCAAAATCCATAAAGCAGAACTTAAATCCACCTTCACCAACCATGGGGTCTTCAAACCCCCAAATAACTTGCATGGCAACATTCAGCAATGCATAAGACACTTTAACATCCTGTACTGCAATAAAATCATTAACCGAGTTCCCTTCTGGGTAAGATAAATGGTGAATCATCCAAAATTCACCAGCTGCTTTCTTAGGCACTAGGCCCAATGGCAAAGCCTTCAAATTGCTAAATGGGGGGGGGGGGAGCTGTCAAAAGGCCCCAATAGCCTACCAGCTCAACATTCCTTCTCCACTAACGCTTCCAAAATCTATACCTTTCCCCACACGTATTGCAAGGTTTTACAGACAAGTCCTTCCCCTCCCATCTTAGATTTAATTGAAAACCCCTGCTAAAATCTATTAATTAATTCCTCCCCCACTGCCAAATCAGAAAAATGCTGAAGCATGAGCCGCAACCCCTGCACCTTAATGAGAGAATGGGTCTCCAGGTCTTTCTGTTGTCCCGCAAAAAGACCCCCCCCCACACACACTTTTGCCCATCAAAATTCCCTCTGACTTGCCTACTCTGGGATCCCTGAAATGAAGGCAATAAGCCCCTCACAACAGGTGAAAACAAATTTGGGCTGAATGCACTACCTTCCTGCCAGTCACACTGCATGGCTGGATGCATGTCTGCACACTTTAAACAAGTGCGCAGGAACCTGCATGCCATCCATGAACATCTCCCTGCGTTAAAAGCCTAACAAACTCCCACCCCTTCTCCTCCTACTTTACTCCTCTGCTAATAGCACCAAAACTATCCATCATAGTGACCAACCATATGTCTGGGTGCCTCACCTCCCAGTGCAGGGACTGATTGTCTGCTTTCCGCTTACAAAACCTCCAACCATACCATAACCACACATTGCCAGCCCATAGCTGCTGTGCCTCTGGGATCATCAAAAAGTATGCCAAGAGCAGAAGGGCCAAGGCACTATCTTTCTCCAACCACACCACCATATAATACACAAAAAGCCCAACACCCAATTTTCCCACATTTTCGGTCTCAATCTACCCTTCCCTCTGGCACTTGCTTGCCTTTCACTGGTTGCTTTCTCTTCCAGCTAGTCATCCTGTTCCATAGGCACCATGGTCTCACTGCTAGGCAAATCACAAAAGAGATCTTCCACCAGTGACACAATGTCTGCCCATCTCTGTTGCAACGTCTGTATCTCTGCCATCTGCTCCAGAAGCACCTGTGAGTCATCTCAGCCAGTGACCTACACAGGCTACCTCTGCATGAAAACTGTAGTATGTACAGGTCACCTTGGACATAATCCAGCTCTAGCAAGATCATGCCAAAATGTGATCCCTAACTCAACTACCCATACATAAAACCACTCTAAGCTCCACCCGACGTCTACCTCACTTCCTCCAAACCTTCCCTTAATGAGTTAACCCTTTATTTTCCAACCTTAGCTAATCCCTCCATTTCATACTAACCTTAACATCCTTGACTATCCCCCCAACCCAAACCTACCCTCCGTACACTTCCACTTCCTCAACCTAACCTTTAAACACTGAAGGTGTCCCTTGACAAATTGGTTTGTTTCCAATCCTCATTTAGGAAATACATATTTCTGCTGTAGCCATAAGAAATTAAAGTAAAGTAGATGTTGGACATGCCTTTTTTCATAGGAATGAAAGAGCAGTACACTTTTAGTCAGAGTCATAATATATGTATGAAATGGTCAGAAGTATTAAAGATCCATGTGATTGATACTTGCTACTGAAGGACACTGGTACAAAAATCAGACAACATCCCAAAAATATTTACACATGATGCTATATTTGCAGTATTGCTGCTTTGGATAACATGACACATAAATGTATTGTCATTTAAGCTGTAATTAGGCATTAACAAGAGAGTAAACAAGATAGGCGATGATGAAATCATAGCAGTGGAGTGTGTTAGTAAGATCAGGGATAGCTGAAGTAATGTTACACTCTGTGTTCAAGCAAGACAGAGAGAAAAGAGAGACGGACATATGGTTATGCAGAGTACTGAGAGGGGTATCCTGCTATCCTTTCAAACTAAATGTTAATCAATTACCTTAGAGTATAAAAAGATAAAGGTAATCTAAAAGAGTGTTCTTAGGATGAGATGGTGAATGAAGTATTGAAATAGCATATTAATTAGGTAAGGTGTGTTGGTTGTGTAGTGGGTTACCAAGATACAAACGTATGTGAGAGAAGTGGGATCGGCTACATGGATGTTGTAGTTCAGGAGGAGTTGTAGAAAGGTGAGGTTATATAATAAAGCTATGAGCCATAAGTAATATACAGATATATAGATGGTCTACCCAATCTCTGGGAAATCAACACTGGCTTAGCACGCATCAAATGCAAGTTAAAGATTACTGTCTGGCAGTTGACTTAGAGGATTAAAGAGCTGTTAACGAGCTGTTTCCTGTGGTCCAGAGGTGCAAGGTTTGATTCCCTCAGCTTCCATTGCCTAACTGTGTGACACTGAGCAAGACACTTACCTAGACATCACTTCTGGGACAAGACCTGGAAAAGGTTCATGGAGATGAGTGCTCTACCCCAAGAAAACTAATACAAACAAATAATTAGTGTTGTTGTTGTGTCTTTCAGCTTTTAGGGGTCACCACAGCGGAACTTCAGTCCACTAATGATTGGCAGTAGATTTTTACCTGCTGAGTTGCCAGCCCTGATGCACAACCTTCAACGAAGGTACGCCCATTCATGCATGTATCCACACAGAAGACGCTGTAGATGAGAATCGAACAGGACAATGTCTTACTGTGAGGCGAAAACGTTACCGCAACACCACCACCACAGTATAAACAAATAATTAGTGTGATTATGGTAATTCACCCTATTATTTCTTATAGGCAAAGACGCCAGGACCAAATCTGAGAAGTGCCATATACTAGATGAGTTTAAAACAGAAGGAGTGGATCGTAACTAATCATTCAGTTGACTGACCAAGACATTGTGGTCTGCCATATCAAAATCACTAGTGAAGCCAATAAGGACTATGATAGAAGTTAAATGCATCACTGTACGGACGTGATCTGTAATCACCAGTTGGACAGTCTCAGTATCATGTAGATAAAACTAGACTGCAAGATATCCATAAACCTATGGGCTGTTAAATAGTTCTCATGTTGAACCACTACCACTTACTTAATAATACTTCCTGATAGAGAGAGTCACTGTCCTTGATGGACATAGTTTCATCTCACATGAAGTGGAGCACATATTACTGACTTCATAATCTTTTCATATATATTTTGGCAAAATTTAGCCCATGCATAACTTGGGTTCCCTCACCCAGTCATCTTAGACATCAAGGAGCAGCAATTGGTAACAGAATGTATGTGATTAAAGATGACTTCTCAAGAAACACTACCATAGCATACTGACAACCATCTAGATTGATAGACTGTACAGAAGACCTGAGTTAGGTAATAAGTCAAAGCAGAGATATCAAATGACAGAAGCTTTACTTTCTTATTTTTATTATGGGCAATTTCTGACAGATTGATCTAGTTTTAGATGACTAGTTTAAACCTGTCCTCCTCCTAGCATCCCACCTTCTGTGTCTACTCTAATGCATAACCCTACCACTTTAGAATATCCAGATCATGAGAAATGAGATATGTGATATAGACTTCATAATTTTCTATGATGCTTTGTGGCTCATGTTTCCACTGTTTTTCAGCCACTTCAGTACCACAATGTTTGTACAATCCCAGTGCAACAGTCTCGTCCCATCATTATGCCTTTCAGTATACAGTCCTTCTGCCATTAAACAAGGTGTGCAATTGTTTCCAATTCTGTTTCACAAAACTTAGATTTGTCTGTTTCTCCCATATGTTCAATGGACTTTGTAAACCAATGTGTACGTAGCCCACTATCTTGTGCCGCTAATATTAACCTTTCATCTCTTGGTTTGAATTCACTTCTCCTTAACCATTCCTGAGTTCATTCCTGATCAACATGAGGTTCTTCCAGAAGTTTTCTATATTTGCAACTATATGTATGCATTTTCCACATTTCTTGCATTCTCATCTGGTCCATCACCTTATATTCTTTCTTTAGTTTTTTGGTACATTCAGTTGCTGAGTGATTTCTATCTACGTGCGGTTTGATTTCCATTCCTGCTTGATGCCATTATGCTTCTGCTAGCCTAAGCAGGGAAGTCATCTTAGATTTATTCTCCTCATTTTTCAAAACTTTCACTGCATTTGGGTCTTGTGAGGTCAGCAGATATGTGTGACTTCCTATGTGGTGTGCTTAGATAATACTCAGATATGAATGATTGTCTAGGAATGCTGTAAAGATTCAAGTACAAACGGATGGAAACACTTTTCAGAATGTGTTGTCTGACTCCTGTGGATGTAAATGTTGGCTACACCTTTACTTAAAACATCATTCTTCTGCCATTATGCTAATTAATGTGCCTGCTACCTATTGTGAAGCCTGTCTTGAGAGATGACTAGTTTAAACCTGTCCTCCTCCTAGCATCCCACCTTCTGTGTCTACTCTAATGCATAACCCTACCACTTTAGAATATCCAGATCATGAGAAATGTATCTGTGGTTTACCCCCAGAGACAGAGAAAGGATGAACACATGAAGTAGCTAAGGAAACAAGGTCTCCATAAGAATGCATTAATGGCACAATAACCAGTTCTTCAGAATGTTACGCATTCTTCTGTGTGGCTCTTGGTACACCCCAGTTACAAAATATTCATTTGTCATGTTATTAACATTGTAGATGTGAAGCAACTAAGTATCTAAGTTGATTTTAATGGGAAGCCCTACAGGAATGTAACCCGATGGTGGTCAGTCCAAGAGATCAGTTTTACCACCATGCCCAATATCTCCCTGCCCATGTGGATGATAGTAACCAGTGTTTGAAAGTTAGTATAAATGGCAGAGGCAGTAGCATGAATGAACCGTATACATTTTGTACATTAGAGCAATTCAGCTTCAAAACAGTGACTGTCATTGTTAGTCTAGGTAGTGAAATCATCCAAGATCAACTGTCTTGGGTGAGTCAGAACATCAGTGAGGACCCTCATAAATTCTTTTACGAATGTTTTATTACCTTGTAGATGGCAAATGGGAAGAAACCTGCAGTGCACTCGCGCACTTGATATGGGCAAGTAAAAGGCCTGGTCACCACATCTGGGATCTTGATAACTTCGTCTTTCTAAAACAGATGACTACTTCACTCCAGATCTGGTCTTCTGTAGAGTGGTGAATCACCAGCAGTCAGTTATGGCACATTTTAATGCCTAAACATTGAAGCTGTGGCAAATAATCTGTTATGTTACAATGAGAAAAAATATTTACCTCTATCAGCATGCCTGAGCTATGCCTAGTCTTGTTGAGAATGGATTTGGCATTGAGTAATAGTGAACTAAGGGGATCAAGTATTAGGAAGGACACAGCTATTGTGCAAATGAAAGAATGCTGGAAGACATGGGTATCTGAATAACGCAAAGTGGACCTCTGTCATTGGATAGGCACATTTTTGCTCTGTGGTACTTGATGGAAGGACCACTGCCACCACAAAAAGGAAGTTTTTCTCTATACCTGGAGCAAGCAATTAATCAGTACCTTCAAATAAATGAAGGTTGTGGTAGACAGTTGTTTTAAGATATGTTGAGGTGAAGAATTGTCATGTATTCTGAAAAAGTCTGTGATCATGAATACGTATGAGTATTTGTTAAGTTTACATTTATATTCAGTTTACATTTAATACATTCAAATAATTTTGAGTGGATTTGTTACTGAGTAAGAGTAACCTTAAAAATGTATATTTCCAAACGTATTAAGTAGCCATATAAATTATTGAATTGTTTAGCCATGCAATATAGGCCAAAGAAGTAGTGTTTCTGTTTAATGCCTTTTGAAATTGATTGTCATAGGCCAGTAGAGGGGAGTTTTAACCCACATAAACTAGCTTAACAAATTACAGTCGTGGGAAAAAAAGTAAGGCTGTGAACCGTTAAAAACTGCTTCCTGTAACCTTGGGTTTGATTCTCACAACCTCCATTTGACAGTCATTTGACTTAGCAAATCACTTAACCAGATACTGCTCCTGTGCCCCTGAAAAGGAAATGTGTGTGTTTATATGGCTTAAAAAATAAAATAAGATGTTCCCTCAAATATTCTTTCCCATAAAACACATTTTATAAAACGTAAACTGAGGAATATGTATGGATATAGTTAGTTATACCATTTAATATTAAGGTCTATGTTTTTATAGTTTAAGACTCTCGTAAAGGATTTATCTTGGAAATATGAATTTGTAAGACTTTATTTGAATTTGGGAAAGCACATACAGTGGGATTTATTTATATATGTTGTAAACATATCACTAAATGTTATTACTAAAGCATTATTTAGATTACAAGCACAACTGCCAGTTTGACTAAAAGCTTCTGTTGTTTTAAATGCGACTGGGGAATAAGGGGCTGGAAATTGGTCATGCAATAAAATGTAGTGTAAATAAATCATGTGATAATGGCGTGTTCAGTTTTTAGCACCGTTCATGTTTTGACAGTGTTCAAGGCAAAGTAGTAAAGAATCTGAATATAAGGTAAATGAAATGGAGACCAACTTGAAACCTCATTTAGTGTGAGAAAGCAGTGTTATGTGACAAAAGAAAGCACATTAGCATGACTTTCACCTTCAGGACGCATTAAAAAAGTTATGAACAAGTTAACAAATAAATCTGGAAAACCAGATGTTTTATACTGCCAAATGCTAAGGAATTATTAACTGGGACAAGTGTCTCTGATGTTATTGCTGCTTGTTTCAATTACCTTGCTACCTATACTGACCAGTAAACGTGTTGGTATTACAGATAGTCTGCTTGTTTTTCCAGTCATTTAGGGAACAGATCTTAGTTCATTTCAGTTTATGTAAAAGTTATTAAATGCATGTTAATAAATCATGTGATGATGTTTCATAGCTGTCAACTCCTTAGCTCAAGAAATCTAGACAACGCCTAAAATAATGGGGGGATCAAAGGCCCAAAAATAGGAACAGAGTTTAAATTTTCCTCTTTTAAACTTAGAAAGTTGCTAGAGTAACAGGATTTGTAATGGCATACATTTTCTGTAGGATATGAAGTCTGAACCTTAAATGTATGTCATTATTTAGTGATTTCAATCCTTAGTGATTTGCCAGAAAACTACAGATTTTATGAGGAAAAGATCAAAAATATGGGGCACAAATCTGGACATTGTGCAAAACTCTGGACGGTTTATGGGTATGATAGGTATGTGCTGTTTGAATATGAAGGATTCATCAACACACCTCGTGTAGTTGCACAACTGCACTGTTGACATCACTGCATAGTACTGAAATGGTACACACTGCAGTACCTGTCAGTGAAATACTCCAACTTTGAGTTGGAGTGTATACTTGTATATACACAGAAGCATGTATGTATATTGTCCAGTCCAAGTATATCTGTGTGTGCATGGGTGCACTGAAAGAAATAGCTGTATGATTATCGGTGAAAGCGTAATTCATAAAACTGTTTTTTGCTGTTGCCTAACACACAGAACCCCTATCACCACCAAAAACTACATCAGGACCACCAACAACTGGGTGCACTCCAAATTTATATCAACTTTGAAGTTATTCCAGGTTTTGGAAATTGACAGATAGACAGTGACTTCATCAGAAACACTAAAATATTAGAGAGAATATTATTCTATGTAATATAATATTATAAGAACATCTTTTGGCACTTTGGCTGAAAACAAGTCCATACTACAGATTTAAAGGTGTTTGTTAGCAGTTTTGCCTATGGAAACTACTTTGTATTTATCCAAAACTGTTTGTCCTGCTGTAATTATTATGTTTTAGTATAAAAGCACTTTGTTAAGTTAGTTAAATATATGAAATGCTGACTTCTAATGGTATCATAACTGGCCACATGCAGAAGCGTCATGTAATTGTGAGCCTTCTTTCAAATATTCTTATGTCTTTGTGGTCTCATGCTCCATTTTTCATTTATTGCCATAGAACCAAGTCATGTTTGAGTATGGGTTATACTGGGATTTATTAAATCCTGATATATTTTGGTCAGAATTATAAGGCCAACATAACCAAACATGTCAAGTGTAAGTAAATCCACAAAAAAATACTGTTGCAGCTAAGTGAAGTAGACAGTAAACTGTTATCATACATGCTAATTAAGTGAACTAGATAGTGTACTGTCATGTATGTTATGGGAACTAGTTAGTAGACTGTTATTTAGTTAGTAGACTTGCTTTTTAGCTAAGTGAACTGGTGCTGCAGTAGCGTTGTCGCCTCACAGTAAGACGTTGTCCTGTTCGATTTTCAGCTAGAGCGTCTTCTGTGTGGAGACATGCATGAATGGGCATACCTTCATTGAAGGTTGTGTGTCAGGGTCGGCAACTCGGCACGTAAAAATCTACTGCCAATCATTAGCGGACCGGAGTTCCGCTGTGGTGACCCCTAACCGGGAAAAGCCGAAAGACACAACAACAACTACATCACACACTGTTATCATTTAAGGGGGAATTGTCATAAGAAATAAATAATTGTATTTCACTTCTTTGAGTTGGCCATGAGTGTGCTTTTCTTATTACCTCTTAATAAGAAAATGTAGGCCAGGAGGTTGAGATTGCAGGAGTTTGCTTTTTCTGTTCCATATGAACATTACTGCATTGTTGCTAAAAGCTATCTGTCAGAAAACAAGAGTATTGTCTTTCAAATCCTCATCAGGATTCTTACATACAACACAAATTGGAGTAAGTGCTAATTGGTGAAGGATGTGTAATTAGACTAATAAATAATTTATCAGCTACACTTCCCAGTCTGTGCCTCCTGATTTGAAGGTTAGGCAGTGGTCATTCTGTCCTTGCTCTTCCACCAGTCAGGTGGTTGCTAATGATTCTGTGTGGGGGCAGAAAGCTGTAGCAAGTCTTAGTGAAAGCAGCTGCAGAAGAGTGTTTGGCCATCAGGTCAATGGCCACAGATATCTTAGTTATGAGATTAGATTCTCAGAAAATTTTCCTTTGCATTTTTTAAAACATTTTACAGGCTATGCCAGCAGACCTTTTATGAAGAATTAATGGGCAAGCTGAGATGCATTGGGACTACATTTATAATGTAACATTGCTCTTTTTTTTGTAGAGCAAGTGTTTCATGTTTTTATCAAAGCTATTTTGGTGGACCAGCATTAGACAAATAGGCAAACCATAGAAAAACACAACATTTTTGTTCTGTGTTCACAAATCTTTTAGCTATACATTATTAGAGCATGTTATGTTACATAATTCCAGTAGACTCTGTTTTTAAGGTTTTAAGGGGTTTACATTGCAAATACAATGTGCAGGGTTTGATTCTCACATGGGGTAACTAGCTAGGCTTAAAATGGCCCACAAGGGCAGATGATATGAACCTTGAACCTATTCAGTACAGTTCTGTAAAATGTCCATAGTTTTCTCAGGTCTGTGAAGAAAACTTTATTAGATGAAAGTTATTTATTTTTTATAAATGAATACATTTATACACTACTTTTCAAATAACCTGTACATTCACATTAGCATTGTTATAATTATTAGTACTAATATTTCAGATCAACAAGCATAGTCATTCCAATGTGAGGTTTTATTTGCAGCCCTCTGGGCAGTGGCATATATCTGTCAGGCAAACCATCTGTGGAATTATCATTCTGACTACTGGTATTGTCTAACCAAGGTTTTAAAATGTATCTGTATCTGGCCATTGCTAGTCTCCCATTAATCCTAGTGGTCATTAGCCTTTTAATGTACTGTATCTGACAGGGTCATGGAGAGAATAAATTGCCATGCTTGGCTGGTTGCTTATATTTTTACAAACACAGTATACCCACTATATTAAGGAAAGTTTCTTGGCCCTTTTTGGCATCAGTATATATAATTTACCCTTTCGTTTTTTAGTGTAGCTTCTGTTTTGACACCCTCATCTTTTGTCATCCCTGGATCAGCCAGACATGATACCTTGTTCCAAAATGTTTGTTTGAAAAGAATGTTTATAGCTTTTACAGTAGGATGTCTAGAACCATATCTATCGGCTGCCAACAAATCTGTTACTTGAGAGAATGCATTTAGTCATGGGAAGCTTTGTTTGGTTTATAGATTTTACATAAAAACAGCCATAGGGGAGCCACTTTGTGTAATACCTTAGTAGTGACAGCGGAAATTAATGGCTGATGAGCCATTGTCATTTCTTACTGTTTACATTGACAGCTTTTGCTGGTATCCTGATAATATTACTTCATGTGAGGACATAAAAACAATGGCTTTATAATGGGGAAGCTTGAGTTAATCATTTTTCTATATTTATTTGATTTGATTACTATGTAAGTGGGCTGGTTCCAGGCTCCTTTCCATTTCCAACCCAGACATTCAGTGCTTAATTACAATGTTGCATTTTATATGACATTTTATAGGCTTGACAAATCAATATTTCGAAGAGTACAATTTTAGAGTTAAATGTTTGGCATCTGTTCCAACAAACATAACATACTGATTTTTTTAATTTCTCCTTATCTTTTGGGTTTCTAATACCATGACGAGAATGGACCCCATTCCTAAGTCAAAGAATGGTTAAAGTTCATGAAGTTAGTATTGTTTCCATCTTTGATGTCAGCCAAAAGTGCTGTTCGCAGCACCCGCAATGTGCCCAGTAATGACTCCCTCCTCCTGCAATTTGTATGGGGTTACATGGATTGGTAACATATCTAAATATGAGTGTAAATTATTTTTTATAAGATCCATTGCTCCTACTACTATTGGAACTGTCTGGGTATCTTTCTTCCACATTGCTCTCGTTTCTGCCTGCAGATCCTGGTATTTTATGACTTTGCCTCTCTCTGTACGCAAGACACTATAGTCACTGGGTGTGGCGATTTCAATGATCAGTGCTACTTTTGTCTTCTTTTCTTGGACCACTATATCTGGTTTTCTAGCATCTGTCTTTTGAACTTTTGGTAATGGGTGATCCCATGTGATATAAACTTCATCATTTTCTTTGATGCTTTGTGGATCATGTTTCCAGTGTTTTTCAGCCACTTAGATACCATAATGTTTGCACAATCCCCAGTGCAACAGTCTCACCACATTATTGTACCTTTCAGTGTACAGTCCTTCTGCCATTAGTGTGTCGCAACCAGCAACAAGGTGTGTGACTGTTTCCAGTTCGGTTTTACAAAACCTGCATTTGTCCGTTTTGTAAACCAGCATGTACGCAGCCCAGTATCTTGGTCTGCCAATATTAACCTTTCATTTCTTGGTTTGAATTCGCCTCTCCTTAACCATTACTGCATTCGTTCTTGATCAGCATGAGGCTCTTGCAGAGGTTTTCTATACTTGCAACTATATGTATGTTTTTTCCACATTTCTTGCCTTCTCATCTGGCCCTTCATCTTCTATTCTTTCTTTTGTTTTTTTGGCACATTCAGTTGCTGCCTGGTTTTTATCTACTTCTGGTTTGATTTCCATTCCTGCTTGACGTTGATATGCTTTTGCTAAATTAAGCAGAGAAGTCATCTTAGATTTATTCTCCTCATGTTTTAAAACTTTCACTACATTTGGATCTTGTGAAATCAGTTGATATGTGTGGAGGCCCATCCCTCCTTCAGAACGGGGAATATATAATCTTGGTATACACTGATTTTTATAAACCATTTAGTGAGCATGAAGCATCCTTCTTGTTTTAATATCTAATTTATCCAACACTTTTTGGGGCCAATCACTCTAAAACTGTACATTGGGACAGGAAGAGCAAATTGATTTATAGCTTGGATCTTGTTCCTAGATGTCAGTGCTGTTCTCAGGATTAATTTATGTCTTCTAAAGTATTCCTTACTAAGTTTTATTCACATTTGTTCATGTTTTATTGCTGATCCTTCATCAGTTCCCAAGTATTTATACACTTCGTCTTGCTCAAGTTCTTTTATATCACATTCTTGTCCCAAACTGATGGTGCTGCAGTTTTCCTGCTTTAAAGGTTGCTTTTGCACATTTATCAAGACCAAATGACATTCTAATATCATCTGAAAAAGTTTTGACAACGTGCAGCTCTGCTTGTAGTTCCTCATCTGATGAGCTATACATTTTTAAATCATCAACAAAGAGAAGATGAGAAGTCATTATACATTGTTTTCTAGGAGCCAAATTGTAGCCAAGGCCTAATCTGTTATGTAAACAGCTTAATGGATTAATGGCAAAGCAGAATAACAATGGTGACAGAGTCATCCTGGAATATCCCCCTTTGAATTTTTATCCCTGGGGTAATAATCTGTCCTTTATCATGGCTTAATTGCAAAGTGGTCTGCCATTGTTTCATGGTTACTGTAATGTAGTCAGTCAGTGTAGGGTGTATCGTATACATTTTTAAGCACTCTTTTATCCGTGAATGTGGAATAATATCAAATGCTTTTTTGTAGTCAATCCATGCCATACTTAGATTCTTCACATTTTTACAGTTCTCCACTATGACTTTATTTAGCAACAAATGATCCTTTGTTCCATATGACTTTCTTTTACTGCCCATTTGTTCTACTGCCATAATTGAGTTCTCTTCTAAATGACTATAAACTCTGTCAGCGTCAATTCCCGTGTATAGTTTATACGTTGTCGGAAAGCAAGTTATTTGTCTATAATTTTTAGGGTAGCTTGCAGGTTCACTCTTAAGAGCATTGTTGTGCCTGTTGTTAGCCAGTGTGGTATGTGTTCGGGGTGTGCATATAAATAGTTCTTACTCATGGCTAAATCCTTGTGCAAAGATGTTAATACTTTTAACCAAAAGTTAGGTGGTACATCTGGGCCTGGTGTTTTCCAGTTATAGGCTTTTCTTAACTTTGTTTCAATTTCTCAGGCTGTTATTTCATTCCATTTCATATCCTGTACCTTTAAATTTCTTATTCTTTTTTTTACTTTTATTATCCATTTAGCATCTTTGTTATGTTCCCCAGGATCTTCATAGATACTTTCCCAAAATGTATCTATTTCTTCTTTTTTGGCAGTCTTTCAATTCCTTTTACCTTATTTCTCCATTCTGTATAAAACTTTTTTGGGTAATCAATAAATTGCTTATTTTGTACTTTTCCCTTATATTTATCTGTGTATCTTGTAAGTTTTTCCTCCTGTGCTGAAATTTTTAGTTTATTTGTGATAGTGCAATCCTGGTTTGTTTTAATACTGTGCATTGCTTTAATCACATCTATCTTTCTTAGTATTTTTGTTGCTCTGTTCCCCCTTCTATACTCCTCCAGCAGTGACACTTCTTGTTGCTTTATAGTTTTCTCTATTGGATATTTACATGATGGTATTTGATTTCTTCCCTTCCTTTCCCTCACTACCCTGTGTTCTTGTGGTATTACTTTATCAGTTATTAATTTAGCTGCACAGTAATATATCCTGTTTACTTCTGTTATATCACATGGATCTCTATGGACAGTCCTAATTACTGCATTAATTTGTTTTATCAGACTTCTTACTTTTTGAGTTTTATTGACCTCCTGCAGTCTATTTCTCTCATTGAGCTTGATGTATATATCCATGTCCATTAAATCAAGCAACTCTTCTCGCAGCTCATTTTCTTCCATACTGAGGGCACATCCCTTGTTTTCCGTTTCCTGCTGGCATTCTATAGAAAGTTCTATAGCATCTTCCTGTGGCACATTCTCTTCAATTGCATCCTGTGTCATCTGTTGCTCTGTCATATGGGAACTCACTGGCCTATCACTCCTCAGCATTAACTACATCAGAGTTTCCTGTTCCTTTTCTTGCTGTCTAGCTTCAAGTGAACGTTTATACTTGTTTCCTGTGGAAGGCCCCAAAATATGTTGATATGGCACCTGACCAATTGCTTCCTGTTCCACTGGTTTCCCCTTAATTTGGATATCCATTGCCATATTAAATCTCTCTTGCTTTCCCATGTCCATATTTCTTCTTCAGATGTCTCCTGATCTTGCTTTTCCTTATTCTGGGGACTCACTCCATCATGCTGTGATGTAGCCTGTGTTAGACCTACATTAAATCCTTCACTTTGCATGCATTCCATAACTTCAGCTTCTATTTCTTTAACTTCTTCTTTACTAATCTTCTTTTTCCATGACATCTTTGTGATATTATTTTTTTTTATTGTGAAATTTTCCATATCTGGATGCCTTTGCCTGTATTTCTCTTTGAATATCTTTGTGACTGCCTTCTCTATAGTAATTAACTTGGCTTTCTCCTTTGCATAAATATTGCACTATATCAAATCTATTTCTTTCCCATGTCCATATTTATTTTTTTATATTTTTCAAATATCTCTAGGTTTTGTTTATATTTTCGCACTTCCTCGGATGCTTCTTTTTCCAAACAGATCAAAGTTTTGTGATCTGTATACTGTTTTTCAAAAATCTCTTGTATTAATGAACACACATTTTTATTTGAAGCTTCTGACAGTTTTTCCTATGGAAGTATTTTTCTTTCCTCTAATTTCTCTCTTAAAATTTTGTATATCTTGTGTCTGGAAACTCTTGGCTTTTTTACATAATAGTAACAATACATAATTTCTTTCTTATCCTCAATAGTCCACGCTATCATCTTTATGACTTTTCTTTGGCCGATCAATTTTGTGAATTTGTGGACTGCTACTTCATTGTACAACAGGGGACCATCCTCCCCCTGGGCCTGCCCTGGCTCCATTGTAGGAATGTTTCTGTATTCTGTGGATTCTACACTGTCATTTATTCCAGTCCTGGCACCAGTGCACCTACCAGGATTGGGCAGATTTTTATCCTGGGTCTTGTGCACCCAGCTATCTTTTTTTTTTTTTTTTACTTCTGTCCATGATATATGCTATATAAATACAGTCTATATATCAGTGTCGCCTTGGTAAGATTTTGTGAAAAACAGGGTCCACCTTGTGAAGGTACTCACCAAGACTTGAGGATTAATTCAGTTTCAGCACTACTACTCTCCTTTGCTTGCGGACTTTTCATCTCTCCATTAGGACCCCCTGATCAGTGTAGTATTTGCAGTGTTCACAGTTCAACATTTAACAGAAGTGAGTTAACAGAGCTGCATAGTACAAAACAACAGAATAAAGAGCAGAGATGAAAGGAAGAGCAGATTAAAGTCATGAAATGTTAATGTGAGTAAATAATGTTAATGTGATATAATTATATAAAATGGATGTAGGTGTAGCTTTTTGTTGAGACTTTGGAAGTTTGAAGATCGTTTGGAAGAACGATTTTGGCTTGAGCTGGTATAAATTCATAGCTGGATTAAGTACAATAGTGGGAGCCGGTTTAAAACATCAGCTGCTTAGTTAACTAAGTCAATAAAATGTAAGAATACAATAGGGCAAGAGGAAGGAACTGTCCACTAATAAGTCAAAGTGTAAGGCAAATGCTAGGGCAAGAGGAAGGAGCTGTCCACTAATAAGTCAAAGTGTAAGGCAAATGCTAGGGCAAGAGGAAGGAGCTGTCCACTAATAAGTCAAAGTGTAAGGCAAATGCTAGGGCAAGAAGAAGGAGCTGTCCACTAATAAGTCAAAGTGTAAGGCAAATGCTAGGGCAAGAAGAAGGAGCTGCCCACTAATAAGTCAAAGTGTAAGGCAAATGCTAGGGCAAGAAGAAGGAGCTGTCCACTATTGCAGCTTTTGTTGCTGCTTTCCCATTATCCAACATCCCCAGAGCAGAGTTATGTGCTGGCCTTCGTCAGATATTCAATTAACTTGTACTTAAAATTATAGTTATTTATTTCATTTTGATATCCATAGTTAGCTAATCCAGAAGCTTGGGCCATTTTACCAAAATGTCTTTCTCCTATTGTTTATATGAAATGTGGTCAGTGCAATATCAGGCATCCTTTTACAGTTGCTTCTCGAGTTCAGAAAGAGGGCCTTATATTCATTTTGTGCCTCGGTGTTGGACATTGCCTGTTTTACAGTAGATTATAACCAAGTATTGATAAGAAAAGGTTTTATTTTCAGGCCGGAACTGGAGCCAAACCAAGTCAAATCACTCCCTAACTAGTTTACTGTTGGTGTGTTTCAGATAAGAAACTGTCATTTAGCATTTTTCTGTAACTTCATGTTCAAAAAGTGTCTCCCTCACAATTGACTTTAAATGTCTAGTTACTATCATACAAATTTTGTATTCATTTGGCATATTTATCTAGATTACATATCCGTGCCATGTCTATTGTTTTGGCTATGGAGTGGCTTTTTAAATTAGTGCCTTGTCTTCTAACAAGTGCCTTTAATTGTAGAATGGTGGTAACTGCAGAAAGTCTGTAAAAAAACAAACAAAAAAAATAGTCTGACTGATCCTGAGATTTTGACCATAAGCTTTGAAAGGTGCATTGAGTTGAGACTTTAGACCCTGAGATGGACCTACTATATATTTCACAGGGTCAGACCCTGTGAATTCCCAGATATAGTTGTCAGTTGTCCCAGAGGTTACTCTTAATGCAGGAAGGAACTGACTGCTTGCTGGGATATCTGTAGAATGTTAAGCAGTACAGTTTTAGAATTTTAGAATTTTGTGCACTGCTCTAGGTAGAGTTGAAGAGATAAGATGAATGTTTGGGCTGGACGTGTCTGAAATGTCCTTTTCATTCCACAGTGGCAGGAGATGTTTCTAAAGTAGACAGTTTAATTTCTTGCACCTTACAACATTGTTACCTTCACTTTCTAAGTTATTTTGGACTGAATTTGTTTAAAACCACTGAATTTGGTCATGCTGAGGTTTTTCTGGTGAACTGTTAAAACTCCTTTTGCTCTGATGTTGTCTGTATGTTGTGACATTAACTGCAGTACTTTATGACCTCTGCTTACAAGCAGATAAGAGCTGTTTTATTTAAAACTGAATTGGACTTGGTTGTTTCAACTACTCACAGAAATGTAATTAAGATGCTTGAAATCTAGCTTTTTTTATCTTGTACTTTGTATCCCGAGTTTGTATGTTAGTTTAATTCCACAGGGAAAGAGGACCTAAATGTAAATGTTAGGTAGTCTGCATTTTGTTGTCTGTATTTCACTGTATGTATTTTAATGGCCCAAAGGGTACAATCACTTCCGCTGAGGGACTATATAGCATTATCCTGGTTTTAGCATATTTGTGATGCCATTTATGTGCCTATTTTATTATTTGACACACTTTCATATTCTGCAAAGTGAGTGCTTACTGCATATAATTTGAACAATATTAGCTTGAAATATCGTTGTCTTGTTGATTTGAGACCGACAGGAAGGAACTAGTTCATTTTGGTTTAAACAGTCTTTTAGTTAGCTTCTTACTCTGGCTGTGGCTTGATTTTTGAATGACTAAACATATATTGATGTAAATATATTTTAATTAGTTGATTGATATTTCTACTCAGTCAACCTGCATGGTATATTTTACACAGGTTATGTATTTCAAATTTATTTCTGTGGAGTTATGTGTTTGTATATATTACACATGTGCTTGTAAACTGCTTAAGTTTAAGGATTAAAATAGACCTGGGATGAGTTGAGAAAGCTATGGCCATTGAAAGGGCAGGATGATATTATACCTATAATGATTGCTTCCTTGTGTGAGCTTAATAGCCATTTTATTAGTCACATATGCTTTATTTGAAGTTTATGGAAATAAATGAAAAGGAACGCAAAGCTGCAAAAAGCAGTAGGATTGTGTCAAAGTTGAGACATTGTTAATGTCTTCACAATTTCGGTCCATCACTTTCTTTCCTTAATGGGGGCAGTTCTTGTTTATGTACATTTTTCTTCCATGCTTGCTGATTATCAACGCCATCTTGTATTGTTCTTCAACCTATTTGTTCTTCCATTGTGAATACCCACAGTACAGATGTGAGAGAAGAGTAGAAGGGCCATCATCCAGATAGCCATTTGGTTTGTGCCCCCACTTGCATTCTAACAAGGAGGGTGTTCCGACTGTGTCCCTATCCCCAAATCTGGTGGCTAATATGTTTATGCTTTCCCTATGCATATGCATGCTACCATCCAGATGCTAATGAGGACTACTGGCATTTGCTGCTGATCACCAGTCCATATCCTACAGTCTTTGGTATTTCAGTATCCTACAGGCATCATTTTCATTTTGGCAGTCAGCCAAGTGGAAGCTACCTCTCCCTTTCTCTGGGATGAATGATATAGCACTGGGCAGTCAGTCCCACCCTCCACTGCCTAACTGTTGCAGCTGCTGAACCGCTATGCAGACTCAGGTTGTATGAGTCATAATCAGGGATGTTTCCTTTTACATCACAGAGCCAAGCATACCTCTCAACCTCTCAGCACAAGAAATCTGGACAAAGGCAGCAACAATGGGGGGACAAAGGCCCCCAAAATAGGGCCAGATTTTAAATATTGCTCCTATAAACTTAAAAAGCTGCTAGAATAACAGTTTTTGCATTAATATGTATTTTCCGAAGGATATGAAGTCTGAAACTGAAATGGCTGTCATGATTTAGTATTGTTTAATGACATTAATCCTGAATGATTAGTCAGAAAACTGCCAGTTTTATAAAGAACAGACCGAAAATGAGTCAAAAATCTGGACAGTTGGGAGGTACGGAGAAAGTGTTAGCTCATAAATATTCTGTACAAACCTACCAGATGCTAAGAAATCCTACCATAGTACTGCACTACAGAGTTAATATTTTAATTGTTGAGAGTAGATTATAATAAAAAAAAGGCTGAATTAAAATGGTCTATTTATCTGTGTCTGGTATTGTAAAAAACAAATGTGTGTCTTCTTAGAGTCGGGCTTCTGATTTAATTGAGAGTAAAAGTACAAAACAAATGCACCCCTTTCATTTTTGAGTTAGAGATGTCTGTTGAATATAATATACGAACCACATCTTTGTCAATGAGTATAGTCTGCCATGCAGTATGCAAATGAAGTAGACATACAACCCATTTTAGTATGCTTGTTGGCCTTCAAAACAGTGGGTCCAGAGCTGGATCGCATTGTTCATCAGTTCCTTGATATACATACAGCATGCCATCTTAGGCATTGTAGGCTGAGAGGCTAGTATATGTTTGTTTTTTTTTTTTTTTTAAACACCTTTATTGAATTATCGCTTGTGACACAGGCAAATTTACATTTATAAAAAAGTACTCAAACTGTATTAACAAATTAACAAACGTTATACTTCACATATATTACTATATATCATATAACCTGAGGAACATTATATCCATTATTCAATTCCTGACCCCCCCTTTTTTTAAAACAAGAAATATCTTTATTAAAGCATCATTTATGACATAAGCAATCATATGCTTTTATCCTTGCAGATATCACTGTAAAATTGTCATTGCAGTTAAAATAAAGAAAATCTGTTTCTCCCCCAGTTTAGTGAGGCAGCCATATGTTTTATGTGCATCACCTGTCTTTTGATGGTTGCTGTCTACATTATACAGTAATCAATATAGGATAGGATTTTGGTTGATATGTGTTAGCAGTATCCTAATAATGACGTAATATTCAAGGTTGAAGGCTAACAGGTTTTCTTCAACTAGGTCTGTGATTAGCCTGCAACAAACACCACCACCACAAGTCTTAATACTCTCATAAAATTGAATTATTTTACTTATTTATGTATTGTACACATGTATGTATTTAGAAACATTTGTTCACATTAAGGTTTGTAGTAATATTTGTAAATGAGAGCTGAATATATGCACACTATAAATACTCCCTTTATTAGACATATTCAACATCTAGCACAAAGTGATTTTTACATAATTTAATTTGATGAAGCATAACATATGAGGGATGTTGTTTTGTGACTTGCAGAACTGCAAAACAGTGATGCTGCTTAGTGGCATGTTTTGTATTTTTGAACATCAACTGCTCTTATAGTTTTGTGTATGTACTCTGTCTTACAAATGTGTTTAATATGTTACAAGTTTTTGATAAAACACTGTAGAAACAGAAATGAAAACAATAACTTTTAGGACTCCAGGGAAAAATCAGCCTATTCATTTGCCTTAGAGTGAGAACTGATCATGGGAGGCCATCATGCAGACAACCGTCAAAGTGTTCTGCTCAATGGCCAAAGTTCCCACCCACTCCCGGTGGCATGCATGCATACTTGCTTGTGTGAGGTCCTTCCCTCCTCCCTCAGCAGAGTTCTACATACTCCCAAACACACTGACCAGAAGGCTTCTCATATCCATGGCCCATATGCTGTACAGTGCACTATTGCTTCACTGTAGTTGTGGGTGTTACATCGGGCCAGACTCTGCCCCTCACCCACCCTTTGAGGATGGGCAGACTCTCCCTGGTTAGTGATTTTATCACCTGGGCCACAAAGTGAACCTGGATCAGTCCAACAGCCTCTCCAGCTTTATATACAGAGCCATAGAATATATCTTACAGAAATCAAGAACTCTGTACAGAGATAGGCATATTAAGTGATCTAGACCACAATCAGTTCAGTTTTCGAAGGGCAGGTGCTAGTTAACTTCTTTGAAAAGGTTATAGAGGCCCTTGTCAGTCAGTGCACACTGCTTAGCTCGACCTAGTCAAGGCTTTTGACACTATCAGCCGTGCTAGTATTACTGAAAAATTAGATAAACTTAATGCAAACACTTACACTGTCCACTGGATTTCAAATTGGCTATCTGATAGATCCCATGTTATGAACGTTTGTGGTATTTTCTCTGAATCAGAAATTGTAACAAGTGAAGTTCATTTGGGTTCAGTGCTTGGTTCTGTACTCTTTGCCATTAATTTTGTAGACATCCAAGCCGATATTCCAGAATTGTGATTGACCAGGTTTGTGGATTACTGCAAACTGGGCAGTATTATCTGCTCATCCACTGATATTAGGCATCTCCAGCAGGATCTTGAATATGCATATACCTTGTGTACTGAAACTGTTTTCAAAGTAAATGCAACAAAGTGCAGCACAATAGTTCTTAGCAAAAAAGCTATTCTTATCTCATGTTTTATAAATATAAGAGTCTTGGGTACTTATATGAAAACTTTTTTTCACTGCATCATCATGTTTTCACTATATTCAGGAAATTCCTCAATCTGGACAAATATATTTCCAGGGGAATATTTTCAAGCTCCAGTGAAGTTATATCTGTTTGCTCTTAAGTTCTTCCTTTGGTGTGTATAAATCCAAGCATATCATTCAGCTGAAAAGGCTTCACAGATTTCTAAGAAAATTAAAGGCCTTAAATGCATAAACTATCCTCGTAGATGCGCACAGCTCTCCATATACTCTGCAGCCTACTGACTGATGTGAGGTGACCTACATCTCACTTTTCGAACCATGAGTGATCAGTTATTTCATCTCCTATTTCTTTGCAAAATCAGTGGCTCTGCAGACGCATACACCAGGGATCTACATCTAAACCTACAAATAAACAAGACTTAATGGAGGGATGGATCCCAAACTCAAAGTATTCCTAGCCTTTGAAACAAGTTAACAATACTGGCCAAACAGAAAACTTTGGCTGCCTTTAAGGCTAGTCTTGTTGAGTGGATAGACACAGATTTACAGCCAGGCTAATCATACATAGTCCTACTTGATTTGGGAGGTGAGCACTTTTCTGCTTCTTCTTCTTTCGGCTTTTCCCGGTTAGGGGTCACCACAGCGGAACTCCGGTCCGCTAATGATTGGCAGTAGATTTTTACGGTGCCGAGGTGCCAACCCGACGTTCAACCTTTAACGAAGGCACGCCCATTCACGCATGTCTTTCGAATGCCACTCGACCGCGGGGTGAACATGCAGACTCCACACAGAAGGTGCTCCAGCCGAGAATCGAATGGGAGGACCTCTTGCTGTGAGGCGACAGTGCTTCCGCTGCACCACCGCGGCGGGAGGTGAACACGTTTAAGTGCTTGAAAAGGGTGGCACGTAAATGATGTTCATGGCTAGATATCTCATGGCCTAGTATTGTACTTATGTTCCTGTGTGTTGGTTGTAGTCGGGGCTTCATCCCTCTAAAGGAGAGAGATGAGTCCTAAAACTTTATATATATATATATATATATATATATATATATATATATATATATGGGATCACTACAAAATACCGAACGCCCAAAATCCCGATGCTGAAAACGAGACCAGATGACCGAAAGACCAGAAGCGCGAAATGCAAAATCCAGATGTTAAGGGATTTTGCGTTAGCACTTCTGGTGTTGCGGTTCAGGTAAGTATGTGTGTGTAAGTGTGTTTTAAAGGGGTGTAGTTTGTGTAAGTGTGTGTTGTGACTGTGGTGTGTGTGTGTGAGGGACTGTAATGTGTGGGTGTGAGTTTGCTTTGTGTGCCTGTTTGTGCGATCTTGGAGTTAGAATAATAAAGTAGGGGGGTGTGGGGGGTGCAGGGGGGCTTGCCCTCCTGCCTATGTCTAGTGTAGGATGCATTGTTTGGTTGTGGGGGGAAGGTGGGTGTATGTGTGTGTGCTGTTTGGTTGTGTAACTTTCGCAATTTTGAATTTCGCGGTTTTAAATATTCGGTATTGTGGGGTTTCGGGCATGTGGTCTCAGTGTTTTAAGCATTGGGATTTTGGGCGTTCGGTATTTAGTAGTGATTCCATATATATATATATATATATATATATATATATATATATATATATGTGTGTGTGTGTGTGTGTGTGTGTGTAAAATACTCTGAATTACATATCATATTGAGAAAAGTGCCGTAGTAATGACAGGTTGAGTCAGTATGACAGTTATCAACTTGTCTGAACTCTTTTTAAGTAACATTACAATTTAATAAATCTAAAAAGTTTTAATACTGACAAATCTTGAATGATTTTGCATGAATGTTCTACTTCAAAAGTATACTATGTTGTGCATTGGATTGAAAGGATTTACTAGTGATTTTATTACATAATGTTCTTCTGTAGCATATGTAAATGTCACATACTACTATAACACGCTGATAGGTAGCAATAAAAAGTGTTTAGAATTTGAAAGTATACACGATCCAGTGAAATGTTGTTGTCTTTATTAAAATTACATTGCATTCAGATGAGAACAAAATGGAAATATGTTCAACTCTGCATTTCCCTAAACTGTCTCGTTTGTTGCTGGTGAAAGACGTGCATGATTATATTTGCTGAAGAGTTAACTCTACGTACTTTTTACAGACCTCTACAATATATCGAATCTTGGGTTCTGTCTCGCCTTATTTAACTTGTGTTCTTCATAATTTATTTAAGCCATTGTAAAACATACATTTTTTTTCATTTTTATTGTTTACCGTACACAGAAGGTTCATCATCAGCTGTTATCTGTAGAATATTGTCAGTATTCTGAAAAGAACATTGTTGTTGCAGCATTCTGTACTCTGAGTAACAAGATCTTTGCTAATGATTGAAGTTCAGTTAATATAACTGTCAGGGAAAGCACAATGACTTTGCTTAATGACAATGTAAAAGCTGTAAGACACTTTTCTACTGCCATTCGAAACAGATGTAATCAAATCTAAGAGTAGTCTGTAATTATCCAGATGTCCTTTATATAAGATGAGTAAGATAAACACAGCAACAGAGTTTTACTATTTTGTTTTAGTTAGCTCTTGGTTAAAGATAAGAGAGACACTTGTACAAGAGCTTGAGTTTAATAACCTCATTAGCCCCTTTCCATATACATTATTGCACTATATTACTTCTGTTGCAAAAATCAGATATTTATGTTTCATTTAGTTATTAAAGATAGCTAATAAGACGTGATGTATTGAAATACAAAAAAAAAAAAATCCTGTATCTTCTGTAACCAAAAACTTCAACAAGACGATGTCACAAAAAGCAATATATGGAAACTGAGCTTATGAGCATACTCCTGACCGACATCACTACTAACTGCACATATAGCTGTATTCCCTACTAACGGCAGTCGTAGTAGACCTGTAGCCCATGGAAAGATGCACTGTCAGCTAGCTCTTGTAAGAATCATGCCTTCTTTTGCCATTGGCTGCATGATCTGTTATAGTACTTGAACCACATCATAAATAAAGTATTTAATTCTGAAGAACTGTCTTAATTTGGGCTGTCTATGATGCTTTGCTTCGATTCTACCTCCCATGGCTTCTTTCTTTAGGTCTTTCTATGGGTGTGGAGGTTTTGATAAAATGATCAGGTGAGAGAAATTAAAATATCTAGCCACACAAAGCAACTTTATACAGAATAAAGTGCAACTTCATCATCTGTGGTGCAGCTTTTAATTGAATACAGTGTATGAAATTGCCTAGAAGGATGTCATGTGCCTTCTAATTTTACATCTAGCGGCCAGCTTAAGGTTTTGTTCAGACTGAAAGCAAAAGCCAGATTTGTGCTATGGATTCTGTTTTGGCTATGTTTGTTTGTCTTTCAGCTTTTCCCAGTTAGGGGTCGCCACAGCGGAACTCCGGTCCTCTAATGATTAGCAGTAGATTTTCACGAACGCCGAGGTGCCAGCTCGACGTCTAACCTTCAACGAAGCCACGCCCATTTACGCATGTCTTTTGAACGCCCACCCAACTGCGGGGAGGACATGCAGACTCCACACAGAAGGCACTCCCCGCACTCCAGCCGAGAATCGAACGGGAGAACCTCTTGCTGTGAGGCAACAATGCTACCGCTGCACCACCTATATGCTTGCTAATATAATGTACTTCTGTTTGCAGGATTCATTATACATACACGTGGGATTAATGCATAGTCACATAATATGCTTTATTTAAATGTAAGTTCTTCTGTTTGTCGGTCATTTATAAAGACGCATTTTTGTTGATGATTGTTTTGATGTTGTTAGAGGTTGAATAGGTGATTTTTTTATTTGAACATGTATCATTTCACAGCAGAGAAAAAATAAGTGTGGTCAGTGGATTTCCATACTTGAAAAAAATGCATACAACTCTTTATATACTAATAATGCAGCAGAGGGCTTATGTGGGTGGTAAGTTAAGTCAGTAGATTTAGAAATAAAGGAGGTTCTCACTTTAAGTGCCAAACCTTCTTTCTTTAGTTGACTAACACTCTGTCTTAATACAAAGCCCTTACTTGAGCATATTTAACTATTAATTTGATTACATTTAATGCAAATGTCAGAAAAGTTTTCCAGAGGGAAACGATGCATGTTTTGCAAGCTTCTGACTTGTGAGGCTGCCTTTGCTATCATGAAACTTATAGCTTGGCAAAGGCTTGTTGTGAGAGGATCAGAGGTATCACCTGTTCAAGCACAAAAGAAGAAAAACATCTCATAAGACAACCATTTCATTACACATAATGCTTTCAACAACATGACATGTCCTGGAAATATTGCTTTGTCATACTTGTGCAAAATTCTAAGATATCATCATTATGTTGTGTTCAGTGACAGGAAAAGCCTCCTCCTCACCTGAACCACCAGGTAGTATTTATGAGTCAAGAATATTTTTGAGGGATTGGGCCATGGTACTGTCAATGACTTCTGGTTCAGCTTCTCTCTTGGTTTGTTAATCATCATAACACCAGATTGCTCCCCCAAGGGGGGCAAAGATATATAGTGGGTTTCTGAGCCATTGGTGCTATTTCTTACTTTTTCTGGTTATATCTTTTGATCGGTTAGGCCTGACAATTGCCATTTAGTGTTGGAATGCAGACATGTGCATTGGGATATCTGTCAGATGTATAACTATTTTTTGCTCACAGAACCCCCTATCCGACTGTAGAAAAGGATGTATGAGTCAGTCAGTCTGATACACTGCACGTGTTACATATCCAGCAGCGTACTCATTCTGCCCCTTACAGCTTTATGCCTGTCCTGTGCATTACTGAATTCAGTAACTGTTTCAGGCCCTTCAAAAAATCTGTTCCAGTCATCTACCACAGTTCCTGTGAAGTAATACAACTTTGACTGTGTGTTAGTTACCCACCTTATATCCTCAATTTGTGTCCTGCTGTAATCACATTGATTCCTTTTTCCTCTCTGAAATATGGTATCATCTTGGACTTTGTCGATTCTTATGTGGTACATAAATATTTATTTTGTCCTCTACATGCACGGGTGTAAGCACACATTCATAGTTTGTACCCACAGTCACATGAACACCTGTGGCTAAATTATCACTGCCAGTCCACCTGCTAGCATGTTCTTGGAATACGGAAGGAAACTAGACTACATTAGAGAAACACACAAACATGGATAAAATGTAGCTTCACACAGAATGAACTTCAACTGAGAAAATAACTGGATAAGCAAGTCCTGTAAGGTGACGGCATTGAGTGTTGAATCACAATGCTGTCTTGTCATGATTAGTTATAAAAAATTTCTTAAGTGCAAATAGTAAAAGCCACTGATTATTTTCCTTAAAAGTAATGGGCATGAATTGTGCTAACAGCTGAAGCTGAATATGATGGTATTGCTTTCTCTTTACAGATTCATAGACTGTGCTCTTCTGTGTTATATACCCCAGTGTGGTTTCTATAACCATTGTCTGTTGGGAACACATCTGAGTTACAAATTTTGTTGCAGAGAGTTTCATAGCAGAAGGGTATCCTTTAGGTTGTCCTTGACATATACATTCCTTTGGAGTTAATACCGACATTATCTTAACTTGCAGCATACTCCCTTAGCACTTATAAAAGTGATCTGTTTGTATTCTCTTTCACCTCCTTATATTATTGTGGTTCCTATCACAATACCTGAATTTCTGTGTTTTTGTTGTTTGTAAAATGCTATTAATTTTGTGTTATATTTTCTATACTTGTGTTGCATGAAAGTTTGTTTATGCTCTTTAGCTGTATAACTAACATTACTGCCATGACATAGGTTTCATTATCTAGGCTACCATTTCACTAGCCAACATTTAAATGATTGCTTAGTCTATCAACTGTTTGATGTTTATGGGACTGCCAAGTCTTTGACCCATTTATTTTACTCTGTGAGCATGGATATCCTCCTGTGGACTTGGCTATTAGTTTTCAACAGTCATAGCCATTCTCTCTCTCTCTCTCTCTCCTTTCCATGGCCAGCATTGAAATGGATCAGTGTAAACAGGCATGCATCTGATAGTGGATATATTGTCATGCATACTGATTCATTGAGAGATGAGCAGTGTGTCTTCCTCTAGTTCTTACATTGCATTGGCTTCTCTGTATACCTTGGATTATATGGACCTCTTTTTATGGACTATATAAGCTCTACGTAGGTTATATAGTGTGAACAGTTACCTATTCATACCTTACCTCTCCTTACTCTGCCTTCTTTACTCACTTCTTTCTATCAATTTTTCTACCATGGCTTTCTCTCAAAATATACCAAAAGCCTACTTTTCTCTCACTTTGTATTGCAATTCATGTTTATATTATACTTGCTTACCTTTAATTTGTCTATAAACTGGCTAAAATTTCTCTATTAAACCATTGTCATACAACTTGCATCTGTTCTTAACCGATGTTTTCATATTGTATCTAGTTTGGTATAATTATTTAAACTGTATTTGTTTTTTGTATTTTTTTAAAGACTGTACAGTCATTGTTCTTAAAAT
Source organism: Protopterus annectens (assembly GCF_019279795.1). Lineage (NCBI taxonomy): Eukaryota > Metazoa > Chordata > Ceratodontiformes > Protopteridae > Protopterus > Protopterus annectens. The sequence goes on along the minus strand of NC_056729.1, from coordinate 12,117,839 downwards.
GTTTTGTAATACTTTGGAGCTTTTCTGCCTGGGCCTAGGCTGAAAATGGGCTCCTACCCTGTTGGAGTTTCCCGATAATCAAATGTAAATGAATGAATAAATAAATAAATGTATATATTTAGTTGTCAGGGTGTATGGTATTGCTGGATGGATGACTGGATTTGCAGAGAGATTAGGGAGAGATACCTAATCTGATAATGTCCAAGGCTGATGTGTACTTAACTGATATTTGTAGTGTTAACCAATAATTTAGTTAATTTTTCTGTATCCATAGTTTTCTCTGTAGCCATATTAGATAACTGCAAATGCTAAGGTTTTATTATCTTGTGGTATTTAGTTGTTAAACATGAAATACGTACTAATTACTGAATCTAAAAATAGCATAGGCAAAATTAAAGTGAATACCAGACAGTGATTTTGGTTCCTTATCTGTCTGCATTGGCCAAAAAAAAAATACTGTTTCACTAAGTATTTGCCACATGAAATATGCCACTTTGACAGTGTTGTCTGTTTTTCTGTGCCAAGTTTGACTATTTTTTTTTTTTTTTTAGTTTTCTCTCTGTGTCTGTATTCACTTCACACATTGCCTGCCCTGTATGTATACTCATCTGTTCTATGCAGTATTTTACATCACTTAAATCAGCCTTATATCTAATAAGGCACCTACAAGACCTATGCATATAAATCAGTTGTATGTGCGTGTGTGTATATAATATATATAGGGTATGGTAGTGCCCATTGATTTGCTTTTGTTGTTCATGATTTCGTGCATCACTCCACTTCAGTGAAGGAACTTAGGATGCCTGCACCCAGGTCAAAGACAGTATAGCATAACAAAATCACTGGTGCCATAGATAAAAATCCACCTTCTGCTCTTAAGGGCCAGCTCTTCCTCCCCTTCCAGATGGCAGCTCTGGATGAGAGTTTATCCTGTTAATCTGTAGTGCACGCATGTCCTAAAAGAAGCTGTTTCTTACCTGAGCTTCTCTGTCATGTTATGTTTGAAATTTAGTTGTGCTTCGGTAAATCTAGGAATTCTTGCTTAATTGACCACTAATGGGAAATGTTCTGTAATCAGGAATCAGAATAGAATATTATTGTATGTGCGATCTTGGTAGTCATTTGTGATACTGCAATGTCACATGGCTACTTCCATGAATTTCAGTCAGAAATTGCAACTGGAAGCTTTTTACTAAATAACTGAAATAGAATGTTTCAAAACTTGATAGATTTATCGCTGAACATTTGCTAAAAAAAATAACAAAGTTTGAAACTCTGAAGTAAAAACACAGAAGGTCCCAGGAAACCACTCCAAAAGCTCCAAAAATTGAAGTAATACAACTTTGACTGTGTGTTAGTTACCCACCTTATATCCTCAATTTGTGTCCTGCTGTAATCACATTGATTCCTTTTTCCTCTCTGAAATATGGTATCATCTTGGACTTTGTCGATTCTTATGTGGTACATAAATATTTATTTTGTCCTCTACATGCACGGGTGTAAGCACACATTCATAGTTTGTACCCACAGTCACATGAACACCTGTGGCTAAATTATCACTGCCAGTCCACCTGCTAGCATGTTCTTGGAATACGGAAGGAAACTAGACTACATTAGAGAAACACACAAACATGGATAAAATGTAGCTTCACACAGAATGAACTTCAACTGAGAAAATAACTGGATAAGCAAGTCCTGTAAGGTGACGGCATTGAGTGTTGAATCACAATGCTGTCTTGTCATGATTAGTTATAAAAAATTTCTTAAGTGCAAATAGTAAAAGCCACTGATTATTTTCCTTAAAAGTAATGGGCATGAATTGTGCTAACAGCTGAAGCTGAATATGATGGTATTGCTTTCTCTTTACAGATTCATAGACTGTGCTCTTCTGTGTTATATACCCCAGTGTGGTTTCTATAACCATTGTCTGTTGGGAACACATCTGAGTTACAAATTTTGTTGCAGAGAGTTTCATAGCAGAAGGGTATCCTTTAGGTTGTCCTTGACATATACATTCCTTTGGAGTTAATACCGACATTATCTTAACTTGCAGCATACTCCCTTAGCACTTATAAAAGTGATCTGTTTGTATTCTCTTTCACCTCCTTATATTATTGTGGTTCCTATCACAATACCTGAATTTCTGTGTTTTTGTTGTTTGTAAAATGCTATTAATTTTGTGTTATATTTTCTATACTTGTGTTGCATGAAAGTTTGTTTATGCTCTTTAGCTGTATAACTAACATTACTGCCATGACATAGGTTTCATTATCTAGGCTACCATTTCACTAGCCAACATTTAAATGATTGCTTAGTCTATCAACTGTTTGATGTTTATGGGACTGCCAAGTCTTTGACCCATTTATTTTACTCTGTGAGCATGGATATCCTCCTGTGGACTTGGCTATTAGTTTTCAACAGTCATAGCCATTCTCTCTCTCTCTCTCTCTCCTTTCCATGGCCAGCATTGAAATGGATCAGTGTAAACAGGCATGCATCTGATAGTGGATATATTGTCATGCATACTGATTCATTGAGAGATGAGCAGTGTGTCTTCCTCTAGTTCTTACATTGCATTGGCTTCTCTGTATACCTTGGATTATATGGACCTCTTTTTATGGACTATATAAGCTCTACGTAGGTTATATAGTGTGAACAGTTACCTATTCATACCTTACCTCTCCTTACTCTGCCTTCTTTACTCACTTCTTTCTATCAATTTTTCTACCATGGCTTTCTCTCAAAATATACCAAAAGCCTACTTTTCTCTCACTTTGTATTGCAATTCATGTTTATATTATACTTGCTTACCTTTAATTTCTCTATAAACTGGCTAAAATTTCTCTATTAAACCATTGTCATACAACTTGCATCTGTTCTTAACCGATGTTTTCATATTGTATCTAGTTTGGTATAATTATTTAAACTGTATTTGTTTTTTGTATTTTTTTAAAGACTGTACAGTCATTGTTCTTAAAATGTTTTGTAATACTTTGGAGCTTTTCTGCCTGGGCCTAGGCTGAAAATGGGCTCCTACCCTGTTGGAGTTTCCCGATAATCAAATGTAAATGAATGAATAAATAAATAAATGTATATATTTAGTTGTCAGGGTGTATGGTATTGCTGGATGGATGACTGGATTTGCAGAGAGATTAGGGAGAGATACCTAATCTGATAATGTCCAAGGCTGATGTGTACTTAACTGATATTTGTAGTGTTAACCAATAATTTAGTTAATTTTTCTGTATCCATAGTTTTCTCTGTAGCCATATTAGATAACTGCAAATGCTAAGGTTTTATTATCTTGTGGTATTTAGTTGTTAAACATGAAATACGTACTAATTACTGAATCTAAAAATAGCATAGGCAAAATTAAAGTGAATACCAGACAGTGATTTTGGTTCCTTATCTGTCTGCATTGGCCAAAAAAAAAATACTGTTTCACTAAGTATTTGCCACATGAAATATGCCACTTTGACAGTGTTGTCTGTTTTTCTGTGCCAAGTTTGACTATTTTTTTTTTTTTTTTAGTTTTCTCTCTGTGTCTGTATTCACTTCACACATTGCCTGCCCTGTATGTATACTCATCTGTTCTATGCAGTATTTTACATCACTTAAATCAGCCTTATATCTAATAAGGCACCTACAAGACCTATGCATATAAATCAGTTGTATGTATGTGCGTGTGTGTATATAATATATATAGGGTATGGTAGTGCCCATTGATTTGCTTTTGTTGTTCATGATTTTGTGCATCACTCCACTTCAGTGAAGGAACTTAGGATGCCTGCACCCAGGTCAAAGACAGTATAGCATAACAAAATCACTGGTGCCATAGATAAAAATCCACCTTCTGCTCTTAAGGGCCAGCTCTTCCTCCCCTTCCAGATGGCAGCTCTGGATGAGAGTTTATCCTGTTAATCTGTAGTGCACGCATGTCCTAAAAGAAGCTGTTTCTTACCTGAGCTTCTCTGTCATGTTATGTTTGAAATTTAGTTGTGCTTCGGTAAATCTAGGAATTCTTGCTTAATTGACCACTAATGGGAAATGTTCTGTAATCAGGAATCAGAATAGAATATTATTGTATGTACGGTCTTGGTAGTCATTTGTGATACTGCAATGTCACATGGCTACTTCCATGAATTTCAGTCAGAAATTGCAACTGGAAGCTTTTTACTAAATAACTGAAATAGAATGTTTCAAAACTTGATAGATTTATCGCTGAACATTTGCTAAAAAAAATAACAAAGTTTGAAACTCTGAAGTAAAAACACAGAAGGTCCCAGGAAACCACTCCAAAAGCTCCAAAAATTGTTATTTATTGTAACCCATGTAGTAGTATTCTCACAATGAAGAGACTTCATCAGAATATACACACAAATAGACTGAAGTATTTAAATACTATAAGTAATTAGTAATACACCAGTCACAATACTAATTACCCAATTATAAAATAACCATGGTGATTTAAAAATCATTGCTATTTAAAAGTTCTTAATATAAAAAACTTCCTTAATATAAGAAATAAATAAGGAAATATATAGAATAAAAACGTATTCAAAGGCATAAACCAAGTCATTAAACATGAGCATACATAATACAATATTAAAATGTCATTTAACTATATTTCATTTGCTCTATCATATAAAATAGGTGCAATGGAAATCGAATCATTAAGACCTGGGGGAAACATGGCAGCTAATTTAAATTGCCATTCAGTTTTTTTCTATGTACATGATAGATCACATAATTTATAGAAAAGGTAGGGTGATAGAAAAAAGAAGTTATGTACTCACCATAATGTTCCATGTTTGTAGTCCATCTCTTCCTTCATTCTTACGCTTGGGATCGGCTCCGACTCGGCAATTCGCTAGCTCAAAGTCTTCTAGTTGGCTCGTGGCAAGGAAGTATCCCATCATGCACCGCTGACTTATCCCAGATCTTGTTTGCTGCTACTAGTAGAAAAACTATAGAGGAAAGAACAAACCATGGAGAAACGTCTCAAACGTAGAGAGAGTAATTGTTGTAATTCCCCCAGTCCTCGAAGGAGGAGGCAGGAGGGTGGGGATAGTAAGAATGAAGGACGAGATGGACTACAAACATGGAACGTTATGGTGAGTGCATGACTTAGTCATATCTCACCTTCATTCTTACACTTGGGACAGTGTCCCCAGCACCTTTATCTTGGGTGGCTCATGGGAAAATACTTCTGAGTACTGTGGAACCAAAGGAAGATCTGTTCCTGGAAGCCACGTCCAATTTGTAATGAGTTATGAATGTATGAGGGGTAGCCCATGTCGCTGCTGCACAAATGTTATCCATTGGAATTTTGGCTTGGAAGGCCACTGATGTAGAAACAGATCTGGTAGAGTGGGCTTTCACCTTAAAAGGGAGATCTTTGCCACTGGACATATAAATGAATGAAATGCAGCTTGAAATCCAGTGTGATAAAGTAGGTTTTAGGAAATAAACAATTGATCTGACCTTCTGAAACTCTTGGTTCTATGGAGATAGAATCATAGCTGTCCATGGTGAAATTTGTATTCTGCCTTATTGGAAAAATTTGGGAAGAAGACAGGTAGTTCTCAATGGATTGATTAATATTAGCCTGTGAAGAGACCTTGGGAACAAATGAAGAGTTGGTCCATAGGGAAACCCTGTCTCTCTGGAATGCCAAATAAGGTGGCCTAATAGAGAGGGCTTGAAGTTCTGAGACCCTCCTTGCAGAAGTGATGGCCACTAGAAATATGATTTTCCATGAAAGGAATGTGAGATTGCACATTGCAGACAGTTCAAAGGGAGGAGAAGTAAGTTTATGAAGGACAAAATTCAAATCCCAGGGTGCCACAAGGTCCATGACGGGGGGTCTCAATAATGTGGCACCTTTAAGGAAGGCTCTGCACAATCTGTGCGCCATAAGGTTTGGTTCATTAGCCAAATGGAAGGTAGAAATAGATGCCAGTTAAACTTTAATAGTGGCAGCGGCTGACCCTTGATTAAAAAGTTGTGTAAGAAACTCCAAAATCGCAGAGATGGGGGCTGTACAAGGATCAAGATTTCTATTGCGAGCCCAAAAGGAAAACCTCTTCCACTGACTGGTGTAAATCTTTCTAGTTGAAGGTTTGTGAGAAGATGTCAGAATATGTACATCATCAGGAAAAAAAGTAATGAGGCCTGACTAGGGATGGAACCAGAGCAGCCAGACTGTCAAGTTGAGGGTGTGGAGAGAGGGATGGAACACCCCTGACAATATACATCAGTAAATCTGGCACTGGGTCCAAAATCCAAGGCCCGTCCATTAGGTGAGGCCTGAGGAAGGGGAATCAAATCTGACGAGGCCAGTAAGGAGCAATGAGGATCATCTTGCTTCCCAAGGATTTTGCTTTCTGAATGATCTTTGAGATCAGAGGAAAAGGTGGAAAGGCATAAAGAAGTCCCAAGGGCCAATCGTGAATGAGTGCATCTCTAGGTGTCTCCCCCTTCGGGTGATCAGGGTGAAGTAGCTGCTGCATTTGGCATTCAGAGGGGTGGTGAAGAGATCGCAGCAAGGCTGACCCCATCTGCGAAAAATCTGTTCCGCAATGTGTGGATTCAGAGACTACTCATGAGGCATGAAAATCGTCATGCTGAGCCTGCTGGCTATCACATTAGTTTTCCTCAGAATGTGCTTTGCGACCAGAAAGTGTTGGGAAGACACTGCCCACTCCCAAACTGGAAGGGCCTCTCTGCATAGGGGGTAAGATTTGGTCCCTCCTTGTTTATGTACCATACCACTGACATATTGTCCGAGTGAATCACAATCATTCCTAGAGGGAGAAAACTGTGAAGTGCTTGCAACGCCAGAAGCACTGCTCTCATCTCCAGGACATTGATGTGCAAATGAGCCCCGTGTTCTTGCCACGTGCCTTGGACTGTTCTCCCTAGGTAATGACCCCTCACCCTATCTGGGAGGCATCCATGGTCACGGTGGCCATTGGGGGAGACGGAACAAAAAGTCTGCCTGTAGTCAGATGGCTGGACTGGGTCCACCAGCAAATATCCTGTTTGCATGATTCTGTTATCAGCATTGGGTGAGAAAGAGGTAGTTGCTGCAGAGACCACTGGGTGAAAAGTAACCACTGCAGAACTCTCATGTGCAGCATGGCTAATGGGACTAATGTTATCATGGAGGCCATCGTACCTAGCAATTTGAGTACCATCTTCTCTTTTGCTTTTCGCTGTGGAAGTAGACTCCAAATTTGTTGCCTGAGATTCTGGACTCTCTCTATGGGGAGATAAGCCCTCATTGTGACGGTGTTTATTTCTGCGCCAATGAAACGCACATGCTGAGAGGGCGACAGTGCAGATTTTTGCCAGTTTATTGTAATTCCTAGTTGCAAGCAAGTCTTAATGGTGACGTCCCTGGCTTGTAATAGTAGCTGCCTGGTGGTGGCAGTCAGGAGCCAGTCGTCCAGGTACGGAAACACTTGGAATCCAAGACATCTCAAGTGAGCCGTTACTACTGCCATGCATTTGGTAAACACCCTGGGGGCTGTGGTGAGACCAAAGGGCAGAGTGCGAAATTGGTAATGACTGGCCCCCAGCCGGAAGCATAAGTGACTCCTTGATGCCCTGTCCATTTTGATGTGGTAGTACGCATCTTGGAGATTTATGGAACACATCCAAACGTCTTTCCCAACAGCGGGAGTATCGACTTTAACGTGAACATTCAAAATTTGGACTTCTTTACTGATTCGTTTAGCTTGCCGAGATCCAAGATGGGTCTCAAGTCCCCTGTTCGTTTGGGCACCAAAAAGAATCTGGAGTAAGTCCCTAATACTACTTGGTCTGCGGGGACAGGTTGGATGACTCTCTTTTTGAGCAACTTTTGGATTTCTACAGTTGCTAAATCCCTGTGATTGGGTGGAACATCCAGGATTCTTCTTGTCTGAGGAGGTGGGAAAGAGAAGAGAATACAGTATCCTCTGGTAATTATCCTTTGTACCCACTTGTCTTGTGTGATGTTGCACCAGACTTCTAGGTACAAAGATACACGGCCCCTGACTGACTCCAGAGACACAGTCGGGCCTCCTTTCAGGAGCGGTGGTAGGGACGACCACGAAAGGAATCACGGTCCCCCTGATTCTGTGCGCCTCCCCTGCCTCTAGGCGACATCTACCGTTATGTCCTCCTCCTCTGCCTCTGGAGAAGGAATCACCCTGTGCATCATTAAAAAAACCCCTGAGACTTTTTAAACCACATCTTTCTGCCCCTCTGCCCTTTGGGATAGGGTCTAGAAGGAACAGAAAAACAGACTCCCATAGCAGACTGGGTTTTCCCTTCCTGTTCGCACCTGGTGAGTGTGTCCTTTACCTTAGGTCCAAACAATGAGGATCCATCAAAGGGGGCATTGGTAAAGGTAGATTTGAAGACCTCCACAAAATTACACAAGCGCATCCAGGAGTGCCTTCTTAGGGAAACTCCTGAACCCGCTGCCCTACTCGCTCCATCCGCTGCATAAGGTATCAGCCTCATGGAGGAGTTAACGGTAGAATTTAAGGTAGACATCCATGCGTTAAGCTTATCAGATACCGCTTCAGATACGTTTCCTTGGAGAATATCTCCTAGCTCTTTCAGGAGATCTCTCTGGAGCCTAGTGAAATGAGAGAGGTAGTTCGGCGATCTGAGTGTAAAAGCTGCTGAAGAAAAGACACACTTCCCATTCCTGTCCGTCGTTCAAGACTCCTTGTTCGGTGGATGGATGGTGGAGGAAGTCTCAGCTAGTTCCTTTTTGGTGGCTGCTGCCACCACCATGGCATCTACTGGCATGCTCTTGGTGAGAAATTCTTTATCTTGAGGTGCTGATAAGAATTTATTGGGCCTTCTAGGAACTGGTTCCGCAGTATCAGTAGATTCCCACACCTTTCAACTCACTAGATCCAAAAGTTCATCGAAAGGTGGAGATACCCAAGAGGCGGAAGGTTGAGACCCGAAAGCCCTCAGGTACACTGACTCCTCATCAGAAGGGGAGGTGGTGGGCCAGCTGGCTTTCTGTTTCAGGATCTCAAGGATAGCTGCAAAGGAGATATCATCAGAGGATGACTTGGGGGACCCTTCTGACTCCTCGAGGTCAGTGTCTGATGTAATGGGCTCATCAGGGGAGTCAACATGCTTCCTCTTACAAGGTTTCTTCTGAGGGGGCTCTCAGAAGGATATTCTGTGGAGGTCTCGGAAGACTGGGGACCACTCATGGAGGGTTCATGAGGCTGCTAGTCTCTGCTGTGTTGGATGAGAGAGGGTACTGAGATGGAGGTTAGCGCTTTAGGGGGAAGAGTGTCGGTTGCCCCTAGTTGGAACTGAAGACTTGGACAGAACACTCCTCGTCAGCTTGAAGGCCGACCCCCTGGGCTCCAAGGACACCCCTTGTTCTGAAGGAGCAGGGGCAGTCCTTGGTACTGAGGAGATAGGCTCTGAGACAGACGTGGGGTCTGAGCTCACCCGAGCCGAAGCACCGAGAGGTAAGCTCAGAACCGAAGAAGTTTGGGTCCAAGCGTCCCCCTCAGGCCAGACCGGAGAGCTTAGGACCCTAGACCCCACGGAAGGTACTGAATGTGTCGGAGCAGATATCGGAACCGAGAGGCCCACAGAGGTAGCTGGAACCGACCTTTCCACAGCAAGTGGCACCGACATCTGTGGCTCGCAGGAGGAACGGTGATAGGGTGGATGGGCTCAGTAGGGTCCGGAGCCGACTGGGATGGATCTGCAAGTAAATTTGCCAGCGCCGATGCCTTCAGGAGTCTGCGCACCACTCTCTCAACATCCTCATCAGAAATGCTCCTAGAGGACCTGGAGTATAACGTGGGGGACCTAGACCGCTGAAAAATTGGCAAACTGAGTGTCGGAGAAACCGGATTAAGTTCCGCCGACCGGCTCCAAAACACAGGTTCAGTTATCAGCTCTGTAACTTTTGGAACCAAAACTGATTGCTCCACATCAATAATCTCTGTTGGCACCGAAACCAATGGAGCCGAAGAGGTAGTTGATTTGAATATTTTCTCTGGCGGTTCCGAAGACACCGAAGGAGTAGGAGACAGCCTTTTTGCAGGTTTGGCTTTGTCTTTTCTAGATGAGGGTGACTTAGAACTGGAGGAGGAAGATGAAGCGAATTCTTCCACAAAGGAATGCTTTAAGAGACCTTTCAGGATAAGTTTGTTCTTTCTCTCTTGAAGGACTCTAAGACTAAAAGCATGGAAAAAGGAGCAAGATTCTTGAAGGTGAATAGCACCTAAGCAATATATGCAAATAGTATGCCCGTTTGTCAGGGACATTTTTTGAGCACATTTGGAACATTTCTTAAACCCCGAAGGTTTGTTGTATTTCAGTTCTTTAGACATATCTACCACCAATTACAGATACTAACACATGCAAGGAAAAAGCAAAATCACAGTGACTAGCGCTAAAACAAAACAGGAACTACCTTTAATTTAAATGATTAGTCCTGAAGGAAAAACAGACAGGCAGACAGAGGACTAGGTCCTCTAACTTAAACAGCCCATGGTGAAAGGATAGCTTTAGAAGATAAGGAAACAATTAGGCAAAAGCCCAAACAGCAAAAACCAACAGCGAGTGCAGGGATACAACAAACAGGCCTGCGGAAGAACGGCCAATAAAAAAAAAAAAAAAAAAGCAGAAACACAGCAAACAATGCTGTACGAGGTCTAGCAACAGATATCAGAACTAGTAACGAATACTAATACAGCTTAATAATTTTTTTTAAACACTATAAAGTAGAATAATAATAATAAAAAATTTCACTTAGCCACAGCCAAGAAGAAGCACTTCTGAACTCGTCGAGCGGCAAATGAGATCTGGGATATGTCAGTGGTGCATGATGGGATACCTCCTTGCCACGAGCCAACTAGAAGACTTTGAGCTAGCGAATTGCCGAGTCGGAGCCGAACCCAAGTGTAAGAATGAAGGCAAGATAGGACTACAGAACATTGTAGGTTCTGTGGTGTGGCTTAGAAACTGTTGCACATCTTGTTGTGGGCTGCAATAGTTATGGCTAAAGCTTTGTGTATGAAAGAGACAGTAATGAGACACAGTTGTTACACTGTGGAGTCTGTGTAAATATTTTAACATAAAAATAACTGAGAGGCACTTGAAATGTGAACCACAAAGGATTTTTGAAAATGAAGATGCAGTGATCATGTGGGATTATCCTGTACCAGTGGCTAAGAAAAATAGAAGCAAGAAAACTGGATATTGTTGAAAAAGAAAAGGACAAAAGAAGCATTGATTGATGAAATTGCTACATCCAGCAATTATAGTGTCTTGTGTACTAAAGGACATAAATACATCAAATATCAAAACATCCAAGAAGACACTAGACCAGATAGTTCTAGTGGTGGTAACAACAACCGGGTCAATAAAAATCAATTTTGAAGTGTCCTTAAATGTGCTACCACTGCAGGTAACTTCATATTAACCAAAAAAAAGGCAATTCCAAGCAAATGCAGGTGCTAAGAAGAGTGGTCTTGGCACACATCAAAGACTGAAGAGGAGCTTATTTCGTGAATTTTTAAATATGTCCTCTCGTAGGAGTAGGGTCCATTGCTGCCATGGTATCAAAACCTAAACACTTTTAGAGATTAAAGGTAAAAACATGTATACACCTTGCATGTGTTTGCTTAGCCCCACATTATAAGTTGTGCTATAAGAGCAGATAGGCAGGAGGTCAACACTTTTCCTCTGTCATGACATCAGTAACAAAACTGGAAATGCTGGGATTTCTGAAGCTATACTTAAAATATTGGAGCTTCAGTAGGTGATCTACTCATATTTTTCACATTTCAGGTCCCTCTTCTTCACAAATGATTTTTTTTTTAAATTAAGACAGGCACTTCAAGTACCGTGTAGAGTCCTGCATGTCCCTTAGTGGGTGGTAAAGACCTGTCCTGAGTGTGACCACTCCTGGAAGTTCTACAAGAATTGGTTATAGCTTGTTCTGACTAAATGAACGCGTCTATATTACATAATCGAACTTATAAAAGTTTGAACGTCATATGGTTGACGCCATATGATCAAACTTTTAAAAGTTCAAAAATGTAATAAAAAAATAAACCAAAGAAAAAACCTACTTGAACGGTTTAAGCAGGGAGGCAAGCCCCCCTGCACCCCCCCCGCTCTTTAAATATACCAACTCCGAGATCGCACTACAGTGCAGAAAAGGGAAATCTTCCCATTCTGCACTGTATGGAGATCAATGTTGAAATGTCCGAACTTTTAAAAGTTTGATCATATGGTGTCAACCATATGACGTTCGAACTTTTAAGAGTTCAACAACGTGATATAGACTCAAATTAACATGGGCATTCACAGCCACCACCACTAATCCAGTTGCCATTGTAAGTGCAATTGTTAGTCATTCCTAGTTTCCAGGTGATTTATATCATAGCAGACATGTATTTTTTCCCTCTGGAAAATGTCTAGATTTTACGTTTTGAATGTTTGGTTATTTTCAACTAGATTTTAAAAGATTTTTTATAGAATTGATAGAGTTAAATCAGCTTTATGCAATGGATTTACCTTTTTGTAGGTTTTACTGTCCAAAACAGTGTTCTCTTGCAAATCACTAGATTCAGTCATTGACATAGTTTTTCTCTTGCAAATCACTATATTCTGGCATTGACATAGTTTTTGTTTCAGCATGCATATCTTCACAACTAGTTCCTACCAGGTATGAATGCCTTTTTTCTACAATACTTATAGAACATACATTAGTGCTGATGGGATCACAGATACTAACATTATTAAGCGTGCAGATGTGTAAACCTAACTTGCATGTATTGCTTTTCTCTAACTCCTGCTGTACTTCTGTGCAGCATGTCTGATTTTCCTGACTTTCACAATAGGTGACTACGTGCCACTGTTAATACTTCTGGTAATGTTACAGCATTTGAGAGCCTTTGCTGGCAATACCAGTTATGCTAAGTACATTCAAATATCAGATATGCAACATAATTTCAGTACTCTTTAGACATACGAGAAGAATGTCACTGTTTTAAAATGTCTGTGAATCTGCATATTTAAAATGTGTGTAGATACTGTATGATTGTTTTTTGCACCAATTGCTGTGTAAACAGCAAGAGTCTCTTTTCTTGTCATTTGTAACTGCATTCAGCCCTTACAGTAAAACACAAGGCATAATCGTATTTTTTGCTTTCAAGGTACTGAGCCATTTCTGCCTTTTAGTGATTTAACTCGGTCTGTGGAGAATGTCCAGTGAAGGGGAACAGGCTGTGTTACAGACACAGAATTGCCTAAACTAGTGAAACAGCAGGGCGCTTCTTTAACCCACTCCAAAAATGTATTGCATTTCATGCATTCTCTTTGCTCTCAGAAATGTAAAATTGAGTGAAATCAAATGGAATAGCTTTTCTTGATCCTGAAATCATTTCATACGATTGTTAATTATCCCAAATTATGTTACTCAGATCAACAAAGTTACTTAGAAAGTCATGCCATCTTTGTTCGGCCTTTTTAAAGGCTTGAACTGTAGTTTAGTTTGATGAGGAATGTTGGCTGTGCTGTAATAGCAACAGATGAAGTGCTTTGCTGTTACTGTCAATCATGTTTAAAAGAGATGTGTTTTTTGTGATAGGGGATCAATTAGTTTGCCCTCGTCTAACTTACAGAGCTCCCTTTCTTATTACAGTATTTATTAATAGCAGATAGTGACCTAAAGAGCAGTCTTTACGTGAGAAGTTTACTTTTATATTAGTAGATAGGCATTTGTGACATAGTTTTGTAACAGACTGAATTCTTGCAGGTAATAGTCACAGCAGTAAAATGACTGACTGTTTATATAAGGAAGTTTCAGTGTGTGTGCTTTAGTTTCCAAATCAGTAGTTTCTAGAATAGATGAAGTCTTGGCGAATCCAGTCTGTCTGGATTTAGTAAAGCCACTGACATGGCAGAGGATTTGAATTTACTAAAGAAAATAACAATTGGTTTAAATCCCTACTTGGTTGAATGGGTGAACAAATAACTGACTGAAAAAAAGGTGGAAAGTAAGAATTAGGAATAAGAATGGGGAAACATCAGTTAAAAAGAGTGGGCCCCTTAAGATGTGTAGTGACCCTGCATCTTTTCTCATTTTATATAGTATATTTTAATATCCCCACAAGTATTATAGTTATGAAATGTGCAGATGATATTAAACTGGCCACACAGATTACATAAACACAGTACAGTATTTTGTTACAAGATACACTGAATTAGATGCAGAAATGGTATGACATACAGATCTGTGATGTGATGTGATCTGATTTAATTTAGCATATTGTTGTGGGGAGGGAAGTAATTGTTGAAACAAGGCAACAGTATTCCTAACTTTCACTGATACAGAGTGGTCTAAAGATGAATGGTTATAAGAACAAGCTTGAAACAATGCCTTTGTTTTATGACTTTGACATATACGGTTTGGACTATTTCAGCAGTAGTTTTCACACTGATTGATATTCTTCCCTTCCAGAAATGATGGCTTCAGTACCAGTTAGAGTGCTCAAAAGCAATGGGAATGTGCTGACCAGGGGTAACCATTTCAAATGCTGGGACCCACTAGTGTGATTCCCGAAATATGGAGACTTATTGGCTGAAAGATCAGACTTACATATAGCAAGCCCGAGATGCCATTTCTCAAAATATTCCCTTTTCTCTGAGATATGTCAATCTCGGAGTTGGTATATATAAGTTCGGGGGGGGGGCCTTGCCCCCACATGGGAGAGTGCAGAGGGGCTCAACTGCCACCCTACAAAAAGAAGTTTAGCGAAGAAGAAGATGATTTTCAAGATTTGCTCTTCTGTGTTTCAGTCTTTTTCCCCCCATCTTTTCAGCGCTTGGCATTCTGAATGCTGGCATTTTAATGGGGAGGCCTAACTGAGTGCATGCAGACAGAAGTAGTGTTTATAGTATAGCAATCTTGTCTCCTAGGTGCATTCATCACCATACTATGCAAGCAACCAAAAACTGGAAAAAGTACTGACCTGTGTGTCCATGTATGAAAGTGTTTGTTGAATCTCTTCTGAAAGTGCTTTGCTTTATAGGTTCTGTAGGTCATCAGTTTGTACTACCCTAATGAACACAAGGGCCTTTTTAAGTCTAAGCCATGCATCTCAAACATCTGACAAGTTCTGCTGCCCTTGATAAGTGTAAGCAGAGGCTTGGGAGATGAAACATTTACAAGTAGGGGCCTGGGAGATGAACCGTTTACAGGCAGCCTAAGTGCCAAAGCAGGGATGAATTTCCTGAGCCTCATCCAATTGTCCAAGTTGCTCTTGAATTGGGATAGGGAGGAGCTCTGCTTCACATGGATATGGAGCATGTTCCTGAGAAGGGAGGGAAATTTTGCCATTGAGGGGTGGTGGCAAAATGGGAGCTAAAAGGACATGGAATTCTTAAGTGAAAAAAATTGTAAAAGACGTAGGTTACATTTGTGAAAGAATATAATGCATATAAAATGATACAGGTTGTAGTCTCAAATCCACACCTTTCAAACGTTGCACGCAGGCTCTGACAGTGTGACTATCACAACTTAAAATAAAATAGAACTCTGCTAGTAAATTACAAGATAATCATTCTCCTTTGTGTGATGAGTTATTTGGTAGTAGCACAAAATATACAAGGTAATGCCATGGTTCTTCTGGCCAAGACAATGTTCTATGATGGTTTTCTTCCTGTTTTTCTGTAGCACTACACTGCATGTTATTACATGTGTGTACGAATTACTGTATGGATATTTAATGGAAAACATACTGATACCCAGAATGCAGACCGTAATACAGTCCTGACTAGCTGGCATGAGGTGGTAGTGATGCAGAAAAATCCTCTTTTACATAATCGTGCCAGTGGCATGGTTATTTCTCCTTGTCTTGCATAGCCCCTAAGTAACTCGTATCCCCTTCTATGCCAAATGAGGCAGGTACTAGTGCTGTTAATATGACTGAGCCAGCTAAGTAAAGACTCTGCATTCTGTAGGTTTGTATGAGTAGTTAACCCATAGCATGTCAACAGTCTAAATCTCACTCAGGATTGAAATAGCTACTCATCAGTAAAGAGATTTATTACTGTAAATACTGCAAGTAACAGATTTATAATACAAAATGGAATCTGGTATGTTCCAAATGTACAACACAGAATTGAACTGAAATTCCATCAGCCACCCCCTGTCTTGTGTGACCTTATGATGGTATTATTTCGAAGGTGTAGAGCAAAGCCCTCTTCCACAACAGGGGAGTGCAGGGAGCCTTATGGTTTGCAGAAACATAGGTCAGCTTAGTATTGCCAGTGTGGAAAGGATCAGAACTGAGTCTGTATTTTAAAAATGTGTTCAGTTTTGCAGCTGTGCAGTGCTGTATATATGAGAAGTTTTGTACTGTAGCATGAACATTTAGTATGTCACTGAAACAAGTACTGACTGCCATTAGGAGATCTGTTTGTATGCATAAGTGCTTATTTTTTTTTATAACTGTATGAAATAACAAGCCATATAACTATATGCTATATAACACATAACTCTAGAATTAGTTTAACAGGTTTGATGTGTTACAAACCTATAGAAAAAACAACCAGCCCAGATAAAGAGAGACCTAAGAGGGATCATCCAGGTGCATAGGAGGGTAAGAAGGGTGGAAAAGATAAGAAAACTACCCATGAGGTTACTAGACAAATGCATTTATTAACAAGGAGAGTGGGTGGGTTAATGGGCTGAATTTTATGAATAATGTTTAACTAAAATCTGTTCTACTTGGTACTTATTTATTTATTTATATTTGTTAACAGGTAATGTCCGACTGGGCCAAGGAGCCCGTTTTCAGCAGAGACCCGGAGAGAAAAGCTCCACATTCAAATAGCATTGTAAAGATTATGCAAAATCATAAAATTACATACATGCAATAATACACTTAATACAAAGTTTTGAACATGTAAATTCCAGAAGTTCAGAGATAAAAATTAGGTTGTGAGCAGCATTGCAGATAATGAAATAATGAGTGAAACTGTCAGAGAAGCATCAATGGAGTTGTCAGATGTAGCATAATGTACATTGTTTATTGCATAGTAACGCAATTTTAACATAGGCTAGACCCAGAGGTAAGGTTGCTTAGAGAGGGGAAAGAGCAATGTAAAAGGGGGTGATTGATTAGGAGAACAGCAGGAGCAAATCCACCTGGATTTGAGACTTTCTCTAGTTTTGGTTTTAAAGGAAAAGTAGTTGGTAGTGTTTTGAATGTGTTGGGGGGAGCATTCCAGGCCTTAGCTATTTTATTAGAGTAGAGACAGTCGCCATGGTAGTTGTATGACTGGGTTAATTTTAGCATCAGTCTGTTGGAGGATCTAAGGGGCCTTGTATTGACTTGAGGCTCAACTAGGGAGGAAAGTGAGGGACATCGGTTAGAGTTGTGAATGATATTGTATGTAAGAGTGAGGTGATTTAGTGTTAACAGGTTGGGAAGCTCAAGCCAGTTCAGTTGTTGGAGAGCAGAGCAGTGATGAGATTTGTAGGGATGGCTGCTGGCAAATTTTGTGATATTATTATAACAGGATGATAGGTTGTTTAGGTTGGTTTTGCAGAGGTTTGTAAATATGTGTGAGCAGTAGAGTAAGGTAGATAGAAGTTGGGATCTAGCAGTGGCTAGTCTGGCTTGGTTTGTAAGGAAAGGTTTTGCATGGTAGAGAGATCCAAGTTTAGCATGGAGTTTTTTTAATTGACAGGGAAATGTGAACATCAAAATTCAGCCCGTCATCTATAGTTACACCAAGGAGTCTGATATGGTTTGTGGGTTTCATTGTGGTTCCATTGGTGGAATGAATGGTGAGGGGTTGAGAGTGGTTTCTGGATGGTTTGTTGGTGAAAAACATAAGTTTGGTCTTATTGGGGTTTAGAATGAGGTGGAGGCTGGAGAGGTAGGTTTCTATTTCCTGAAATGCCTTTTGGGTCTTATCTTGAAGTTCTTTGAGGGTTGGGGTGAAGCCGATAAGGGATGTATCGTCTGCATATTGCATGATCGTAGTGAGTTGGGTTGCTGAGTTTATGCTATTGATAAATAGGATAAAAAGGAGGCTGAGTATGAATCCTTGGGGTACACTAGTGGACACTGGTAGCCGAGGAGAGAGATTTTTCTTCCATTTGGTAGCCTGTTTATGGTCAGACAGCTCTTGAACCATGTAAGTGTGGATGAACTGAGATGGTAGGTGGCAAGTATGTTTAGGAAGTGCTGGTGAGAGACAGTGTCGAATGCCTTTGACATGTCAATGAAGATTGCTGAGACTAGGAGACTGTTGTTCATGAGGTGATGAATGGTGTCAGTGAATGATATTAAGGCAGTGTTTGTGCTATGCTTTGGGCTAAAGCCATGCTGGGAGTGGGATAGAAGGTTGTTGTCTATGAGGTGGTTTTGGAGTTGTAAGTGAATACATTTCTCTAGGATTTTAGCTATGGGTGGGAGGATGTGAATGGGATGATAGTTTGTGATTTCCCTTGAGGAGCTGCCCTTGTGGAAAAGAATGATATGTGCAACTTGCCAGAGGTGAAGTCCATATTGTTCAGAGATAGAGCGATTGATAAGAGATATAGGATAGGCGATAGATCGCACAGTAATATTTAAGAATTCATTGGGGAGTTGGTCTGCAGCTAGGCTGCAAGGTTTAAGTTTGCTGAGGAGCTTTTTTATGTAGGAGGTTTGGACAGGTTTGCAAGAGAAAAGAGTTGATGGTGTTAGAGACAGAGAGGGGAGGATTGAGAGAGGTAGGTGTTGGTGTTTATTTAGGAGGGAGGTGATGGAGTTAATAAAGTGGGAGTTGAATTGGGATGGTATGGATTCAGAGGTGTTAGATGTGGAGGGAGAGTGGGTGGAGGTTTTACCTGGGTTAAGGAGGTAGTTAATAGTTTGCGAGGGTTGTGAAGGTGCCTTACTTGAGAGGTATGGAAGTAGCTTTTTTGTCATCTTTTATACATTTCTTTGTTTGGTTCCTTAGCTGCTGATATATGGTTCAGACATTTATGGTTTTGGTGGATTGGTATATGGCCTTAGCTCTCTCTCTTTGTTTGATGATAAGTTTGGTGTCATGGGAAAGCCAAGGTAGTTGTTTGGATTTGATTTATATTTTTCTTATGGGGGCCAGAGTATTTAGGAGTTCAAAGAATTTGTTATTAAAGTATTCAACTGCAAGGTCCAGGTTAAGGGTTCTTAGTGGTGACCAATCACATTGCTGTAGAAGTAGGTTGAAAGTATCAGGTGAAAATTGTTTCTTGCATCGGGTGTATATAATGGGAGAAATAGATTGGGTTTGTATTCTTTTTTAGTAAATAGTTGGGGGAGTGATCACTAAGGCTGATTGGACTTGGCTCCTTGGTCATTTGGGTTAGGTTTGTTGGTCAGTATCCAATCAAGTAGAGATTCTTTTTGAGAATGTTTGTACGAGTGGGACAGTTTATGATTTAGGTATAATTGTATAGATTGATAAAGTTAGAAGGGCAGTTGGAAGAGCAGGTAAGCCAGTCAAAATTAAAATCATCTAGGATGATGGTTTCTTGACTAAAAATGTTGGAGGACCAGGAGAGGAGATGTTCAGTGTTGGGAAAGTTCTTACCTGGGGGTACGTAGATGGCCATGATAATTATGACTTTGTGTGTTAGTATGTAGATGTGATATGAGTAATTCTGTGTTAGGGATGTCTAGTGGGGTTATGTTTAGTTTTTCTACCTTAAGGGAGTCTTTGAACATTATAGCTATGCCACCATCTCTTTTGTTTAGTCTCTCTTGCCTTATTATGTTATAATATTGGGGAGTAATTTCAGGGTCCTTGCTCTGTATTTTTAGCCAGGTTTCCATTAAAGTGGCTATGTCAGGAGAGTAGGTGGCTAAGATAGCATGAATTCTGTGATCTTATTTACTAGGCTTCTGAGATTAAAATTGCTGATTAGCAAGTCAGATTTGGAAATGACTGGTGGGGGGGGGGGTTGTATGTTAGTAGTAGGCATGTTGTAG
This sequence comes from Protopterus annectens, assembly GCF_019279795.1. Taxonomy (NCBI): domain Eukaryota; kingdom Metazoa; phylum Chordata; order Ceratodontiformes; family Protopteridae; genus Protopterus; species Protopterus annectens. Next base: position 12,097,812 of record NC_056729.1, on the reverse strand, counting down.
TTTGTGGAGTTTAGGGTAGGGTTGGGGAGGTGTGTTTGTGCTTTGTTTGTGTCACAGCTAGGACCAGGGTTAGGATGGATATCTGTAAGTAGTTTTATATGAGTTAGGGAGTGTAGTAGTAGTATGTGTGCTAGTTTGGTTTTTATGAGGCGATAGCTGAAAGTGGGGACAGATGGGTAGGTGTTTTTTAAATGACTGAGACGGAAGAGAAGAGCGTAAGAAAAGGAGTAAAGCTGTGGGCTGATTTGACTGTATGATTTGGTTAGAGGTATGGGATAATTGCTTGATAGACTCGGGGAGCTATTGTACTGTATGTTATGACTGTGGAGGTTAGTAGAGGTATAGTCTAGGAAGAGAGGGCCTGATAGTATGGTGTTGTAAGGAAAGGTGTGGTAATAATGCATGGTTGGGGGAGGTTTTAGAGATAAGGTGGGAGAAAAAGAGGTAGAGTATGCTAGGACGGGCAGCAGTGGGATGCTAGTGATACCTGTGGTAGCTATAAGGAGTTGTTGAGTAGAGGTGGGAAGGACTGGTGAGGTGGGTAGGGGGAGGATTGGGGAGAGGTGATTCGTTAATTAGGTAGAGGATGTGGTTCAGGAAAAAGTATATAAAAGTAATGAAAGAGGGGATGGGTGGGAATGGGGTTAGGGTAGGGGAGCCAAGTGAGACGGAATGGGTTGGACCATAATAGCAATATCGCGCAAAAAAAAAAAAAAAACAATCAGAGAGGTAAGGGAATTATGTTAAAATTTTACTTCATTTCTCTGTTTCATTACATTTACTTTGAACTGTAATAGTTAAAAGCAAAAATGTTTAAAAGAAGATATGGGTATGTGGGATAGCCCCAAGAGACCAGAAATTAGGATTTTAAGTTGCCTATGAAATAATGTAGCAAAGGCAGTGGGTTTTAGATTGGGGGGTTATCAGTTCCTTGCTGCTGTGCCTCCCAGGGAGTCCCAAAAGATGCAGAGATAGGTGAAGAAATGTCCAAATAACATAGGATAGTAAGAATTAAAAATTGCAGTCGCTACATACTAAAAACCTTGTCTGTGCAGATATAAAATGATAATGAGATTTCTTTCTTGGCTTGGTGGTTATTAATGCCTGGAGAGAAATTGCGCTGTGAAAAAACTTATGTTGCAGGGAAGATCAAGGCAGTCGTTTACATGCAGAACAAAACAGGGTGCACTATAAGGAGAAATGGAACGTAAGCAAACAGGAGTTTAACAGGGGTGTAGTAAGCTTGAAAGGAGTAGGAAAGCAGAAGGGCTACAAATTCAGATTAAGCATAGCATGCATCATTAATAATAATGAGCACACGTCCATAAAACCATAGACTTGTAACCACTAGTTATAGGCAACAGGAACAGATGTTAGTTGTTTTAAACAGTAAACCTAAAAATGCATGCCATTGTCTAGTGTTTATCACAGTAAATAGTTACAAAAATGCAATACATTTGCTGATGATTTCATTAGAGAAAGAAGTTCATTTCACAAAGTAACTCAATTTCAAAACGCGAAAAACTAGAGGCTAGGCAGATTTCATTACAGAAAGAAGTCCAATTCACAATGTAGCTCATTTTCAAAATGCAAAATTAGAGGCTAGGAATGCAGTATACTCTATTATAAAAGTCTTGCAGCTCACAAGTAGTCACCTCTGTAGAGGGTACAGCCAAGCACATAAGAACAACAATGCTTGTGTGCAATACTAAAACCAAAGTAGCTAGGTTGGAATTAGTCAGTACTGAAATGGAGGTATTCTAGTAATAATATGCCATGTTGTCACATTCGTATATGCATAATTCTTCTCAGAAAGTGATAACTTTGATAACTAGGAGCAGTAATACAACTGTTTGTTGTACAAGCATACCCAGCTCCGAAAGGGATTTATTAGCATTAAGAGTGGGAACACAAGACAACAACTGTGTCATAGAGTAAGGTATTGTGAGCTGAGTGGGTAGGCAAAAATGTAAAATGGGAGGATTGTAGTGCATACAGTGTTATGCTTGTAGTTGCGGGACTCCAAAATGGCAAAAGTAACAGAAACCTATATACACTTTTCTCTGCTAATTGCTTTCTGTTGCATATAAACTGATTACTGTCTGTTATACTTTGACCTGAGGGTGGACTGTCAGGCATCTCATCCCATAGTGACACACATTGCACCCTCTCTGGAATGACACCAGCTATTTAAACACTTACTGAAACCAATTATCTTTTTTTTGTATCTAGACATCATTTGAGGTTAAGGAAGGATTCCATTCATGACCAGTGTCTTATCCACATCTGTAGCATACATGGAAAGTTCCAGCTTGTCTGTCTGTATGTACCTCAGGGTTTTGTACCTAAAGTTATTTATGTCCATGTGGATAACTACTGTGTTGTGGCCATGTGTGTCAGGAGAATAGGGTCCTTAGGTCTCTTATAATGTCAGAAGTCCAGGAACTAGAAAGACAGCTCACTGTAACCTCTCCTTCTCCAGCCTTGTGAGTGATAAATCAGTCCTGACATTAGAGTCACGTATTGTTAAAGCATTTCTGTTGATGCTGTGGGTCAGAGTGGTATATTTGAAGTGTTTTTGCTCATGTTGACTCTTTATGGTAGACGCATATGAGTGGCTTTATTTCTAGGACTCCGAGAGTGTTTTTTTTATAGCCACAACGCGAGACATTTTTGAATGATTAGTGAAATCCTTTGGCAGAAGTGTAGAAAGCTCACATAGCAAGTTTTTAAGTGAGAGGGAGACCTCCTGATTAATAATGTACACATCTCACAGATGGAATTATTAGTACTGAGAATAAGTTCATTTTCTGTGAGCATAAGGTTGTTAGTACACTGTCTTAGGAGGCCTAGTGCTGAAAGGCTGGCAGCTGAGGTGAAACTAGCAGGCTGACCTTCCATCTTGTCCCACGGGTAGGTGTTTAGATGAGTAATGTACAGGCAGCAGGGGGTGCATGTGATTATTGTAGAATACATAAAATATACAGACTGCTGTCTAGTGAAATGGCAGTTTTGTCCCTGATGTTGAAGACTTTAAAAGGAATATGGAAAATGGGTTAAATGTGTAGGTAGGACACTGTGCAGTAAGTAGGAAGAACGATACCAAACTCGAGCTTTAGTGGTCATTAATATAAGCAGACGAAATGAGAACAGTAGAAACTTTGAAAAAACAGTTTACAGTAAGGTATTCAACTCGAGTACTTGTGGAATATAGTAAGAGTATTTAATAACTTACACAACTGATACTTTTGTGCTTACTGGCAGTAGCAGTGAAAAGGTAGAGTGAAGGAAAGTGCAGGCCAAATTAGCATAATGATTAGGCAACAGCGGACACTGGCTGTAATGTCACAACAAGACCATGATGGACGAATGGGAAATGTTCATCCATAACTGGTTAATGAACAGAACACTTAATTTAAAGTAAAATGCTTCAGAAAGAGTTCTGGCAATAGAAATATTAGTAAAAAAGTAGAATTTGTTAAATAAGAAGAAAATACATTTATGATAAAATGCTTCAAAACAGTTGTACCAACAGAAATATTAGAACAAAGCAATACAAAGTTGATTAAAAAACAGATAGCGCACTTAGGTAAAATTCTTCAAGAACAGTTCTAACAACAGAAATATTAGAACAAGTCAAATCAACAAGAGAACCAGTCAGCAAAATTAATCTGCAACAAGGTAAGTGTAATTACACACTGAAAAAAATTGTAGTGAATATCTTTCTGCTTCTCTTACAAAGGCTATATACTTCAAATCTGCCAGACATAACACCTGACTGAGCAAATTGTTTTGAACAACAAAATAATGCACTTTACAGTAAAGTGCTTCAAAAGGGCGGCCACGGTGGTGCAGTGGTTAGCATTGCCGCCTCACAGCAAGAGGTTCTCCGGTTCGATCCTCGGCTGGGGTGCCTTCTGTGCGGAGTCTGCATGTCCTCCCTGTGGTCGCGTGGGTTTCCTCCGGGTGCTCCGGTTTCCTCCCACATCCCAAAGACATGCTGCAGGTGGATTGGACACTCTAAATTGGCCCTAGGTGTGCGTGTGAGTGTGCCTTCTGTGGAAGGTTGGGCGCCGGGCTGGCATCTCGACACCGTAAAACTCCACTGCCATTCAATGTGCGGACAAGGTGATCCGCTGTGGCGACCCCTAACCGGGAAAAGCCAAAAGAAGAAGAAGACAGTAAAGTGCTTCAAAAACAGTTCTAGCAAAGAAATATCAGAACAACACAAGTATAATTTATTTTTTTAACTTTCCTGATGTAGTGATGCTTAGAAAGAAATTGTCACTTTTTGGTTTAAAATGTATCCTTAGCAATATTATGAGTGCAAGTCTAAGCTAGCCGTAATAAAGGACAGAAGGTAAAAATGTGCTTGCTATACATAATAATTAGAACCACTCAGCAGAACTGATGTGCAACAAGCCAGAAGTAATCTGACACTGAAAATTGTAGAAAACAACTATTTGGTTGATCATTACAGATTTGCTTTCTTTGAAGGATTTTGAAAGCACTAGCTTAGCCATTGCCAGTTTTAAGCGAACCTGTTGCTGTCAGGAGATTGAAAGGGAAGAAATTTTGAGAAATATTTAGAAAAATGAAGAATAAGCAGACGCTTTGGTGTAGAGACTGTTTTTCAGCCTCCGGCATGGCAGAAATTTCCTGCCAGTCAATAGGCCCATGGGCAGGTAAAACAAAAGAATAGTCTTTGTGTCTGGTTGCACAGACACAGAAGATGAAAACAGGTGGCAAACACCTGTTGCATCTGTATGACTGATTGTTTACATCTTTGTTTTCTGCACACATGGAATTTGAATTCCCAAAGATGCATAGAGTGCAGACCACGAATAGATAGGTGAGATGTAAGTGTGTGTTCATGTATGTGCATGGGTGTGTGTGTGTGTGTGTGTGTGTGTGTGTGTGTGTGTAAAAGCAGTAGGTAGGTTAGGGGTGTGTGTGTGTGTGTGTGTGTGTGTGTGTGTGTGTGTAAAAGCAGTAGGTAGGTTAGGGGTGTGTGTGCATGTGTGTAAGAAGTAGGTAGGTAGGAAAGGGTGTGTGTGTGTGTTTGTGTAAGAGGGAGGTAAGGACGTGTGTCTGTATGTCTCATATTTTTGGTCTATATCTCATAAAATTGTTTTACTGGGAAATCAACGGCTAATTATTGAGGATCGAAGTCAGAAAATAATGGCTGACATTTGAGATTTAAACTTCATATCCTTCAGAAAATTCATACTAATGCAAAACTTGTTCTATCAACTTTCTAAGTATGTAAGAGCAGTATTTAAAAGGTGTCCCTATTTTTAGGCCTTTGTCCCCCATTATTTGTGGCTTTGTCCAGATTTCTTACTGTAAGAGATTGAGAGGTATGGGGGGAGGTGGGAGGTGTAAGAGGGAGGTAGGGGGTGTATGTGTGTGTCATACCTCTTAACTCTACAGATTTTCACAGAATGCCCAGATTTTTGCCTTATATTTTTCGTCTGTTTCTCATAAAAATTGTGTGTTTTTTGACAAATCACTGGTATGATCTAAGGATTAAAGTCACTAGATAATGACTTGCATTTGAGTTTCAGACTTCATATCCTTCAGAAAATGCATTCTAACACAAATCCTGTTATTTTAGTAACTTTCTAAATTATTTCTGGATTTGTCCCCGATTCTTTTGGGATTTGTCCAGTGGCAGCTGGTGACTTCAAATCAAAGGGTGGCTGCAGGAGACAGCTGAATGGGTGGGGTCAATGGGAAGGGGTGTGGCCAACTAGAAAGGGGAGGAGCTATGCTCAAAACCACAAAAACTAACTAAATATGCTGCCCTGGGTGCCAAACCATCATTATGAGAGTCCAATCAAGATAAAATGAAGTGTAGAAGAATAAAAATAGATCAATGCATTGGCTGCATGACAGCTTACTTAATAACTAGATGGAAACAAAAAGGTTGTGAGGCATGAAAAAAATAAATTACTTTTTAAATACATTACTGGAATGCCAGTCAAAATCAAGTATAAGAAAAACAAGCAGCACTCAACTCAAACCACTTCTTGCACTGCAGTTCTAATTATAATTTATATTCAGCTTTATTAAAGTACCAAGTAACACACTGAAAGTAGAAATCTCTGTGATGCCCCCACTTGTAAAAATGTTTCTTATCCAAAAAAAGACCTGCTGCCTGACAACTATCTATTTGTTTCATGGGGAAAACATGATCAAAGGAAAAAATAAAAAGCAAACAAGAAATAAGCTCAAGATACATTGTTTAAAGGATTACTGTACAGGTTATGGACCACACAATTGGCATTCTGTTTAGTTTACGATTAAAGCCTGCAGAGATGACTGGAAGTCTCCAACAAGTGTAATGAGCTTCTTAAAATAATGTAATCCTGGCCTTTATTACAAATACTGTCATATGCATTTCAATACCCAAGGCTTATACATTATCTAGTTAAGTATTCTCTACATGGCAACAACAGAAAGGCTTTCAATGTTGGCAATTCTTTAACAGTATGCTTATTAAAGCTTACTTGCATCTTACAATCTCAGACAAGCTTACCTGATGGTCATTAAAGCATTGCTACTTAAACACAGAGCAACAGGCACTTTGAGTAATAAGCATAAATCAACAGTACAAAAATATGATGGAAACCAGACCATTCTGCAAAATCAAGGACAGATGAAAAGCCACTGTAGTACTTGTGTCTACCTTGGATGGGGGGGATACTCTGCACATTTACACTGCATAACTACTCCTTGCCTTGCTTCGACACATCCAGAGTCACTACGTGGGTGAGTGGGGTGCAACAAGTATGTCACAATTTGAAATGTCTCTGGCTGACTGTGATGGCTCTTACACATTTGTCATACCTTTCAACCTCAGAGCAAGAAATCTGGACAAAGCCATACATGGAAGTGGGACAAAGGCCCAAAAATAAGGACATTTTTTAAATATTACTCATAAACTTAGAAAGATAATAGAATAGGTATTGCATTAGTATGAATTTTCTGAAGGGTATGAAATCTGAAACTCAAATGTCTGTCATTATTTTCTAACTTCAGTCACTAATTTGCCAAAAAACCCCACAATTTTATGAAAAATGGACCAAAAATGTGATACAAAAATATAAAATAGCCACACAATACAGCTGGGAACCTGTCAAAGAAGGGACACTTTAATATTAGTACTGCTAACTTGAGCAGCTGACAAAATAAAAGAATATACATGCATTTCCGAAATAAAAGTAATCTATAACTGATTATTATAGTTATTTCTTAATTATAAACCCTTCATGTTTTCTTCCAAAATTGCTATTTTGTGGAGGGATTATTAGGGGGAAGAGCAACATTTTGAGCCAAAATTGGGGACAATTAAGAGGTTTGGCTATGCCTAATTCTATAAAGCAATTTATTTGCATGTACCTCTCAACCTGTTAATGCAATAAATCTGGACAAGGCCAAATATATTGGGGGAACATATAAACAGTACTAAAAATTGCTCTTGTATAAACTGAGACAGTTGATAGAACAACAGGTCTTACTTTAGCATGCATTTTTCTGAAGGTTATGAAGTCTGAAACTCAGTGTGTCATTATTTAGTGACTTAAAATTCCTAAATGATTTGCCAGAAAACCACAACTTTTATGAGGAACAAACCAAAAATAAGAAGCAAAAATCTATTCGTTCTTTGAAAATCTGGACAGTTGGGAGGTATAGTCCAGCTGGGGCTGTCTTTAAGTTTGCCGCCCTTCCCCCTCACAAAATCATGCCTCCCCCTGCAGCCGTTCCAATGATCCATTACTTGGCTGTTTCACTCCATTTACCATAAACACTAATGTGCATACTGCTTTACTACTATGATGATTTGGACTTCATTTGAAAGTTTTATTTTGCATTTTACAGCACGAACACTAAGACATCTGCTAAACAAAGCAATGCAGTCTCACAATGAAAACAGACTTAGCATTAAAACTTCTCTGCTCTTGAAACTCACATTCATTGAAACAGCACTGAAACCCACATTCAAAGAAAATACATTTTGCCAGTGGCAGATAAAGATTAATTCTGGGCTGTTTTCAAATCATAGGCCCCTTGCATATGAAACATACATGTGCTCTTTGATACACCTTCCTATTGTTTTGAACATTTTTCCAGTAAACAATGAAACAAAACGCATGCACCAATAATGACAAAACTGCCCAATTCAGAACATTTTTCCAGTAAACAATGAAACAAAATGCATGCACCCATAATGACAAAACTGCCCAGTTCAGAACATTTCCATCATAAAAGTCTACTCAAACTTCTACAGTCCACCATTATCAGTAAATATCACAATTCTACAGTCCATCATTATCAGTAAATATGCACAATTCTACAGTCCACCATTATCAGTAAATATGCACAATCTCTGAAGAAGTAAAAATCATCTAAATAATTCCACATTAAAGAAATCTAGTGTCTGTTGCCCCTGAGGAATAAATTGCCTATATTACATTAAAAAATGATAAGCTAGTAATATTGCAATAGGAAATGGATGGCAAACTGATAACGGGCTCAGAGTTAGTATCTTAACTTTCACAGCACGGCAGCATCCACTCCTTGTGGGAGTAGAACCCACAGCCTTCTGCATCAAAAGCAAGTACACAACCTGTCGTGTTATTAACAATGCAAGCAGACTTAGCATAAGCAGCACTAAACTTCTCTTCCCCTGCAGCTCTCAGCTCCTTGTGAAATCTACTCAATACTCAACTGCATCTCAACTTCGCAGCACAAGAAATCTGAAAAAAGACAAAATTTATTGGGGGGGGGGGGTCAAAAGCCCAAAAACCAGGGACACATTAAACATTGCTTGTATAATCTTGGAAAGTTACTAGAATAAAATGCTGTGTTACCACCATACATTTTACTGCCAAGGTCCCTGTGCAAAACAGTCAGAGCAACATACCACTACGCCAAATCAGCTGCTTTGTGAAAGAAAAATGTTGTTACCACCATACATTTTACTGCCAAGGTCCATGTGCAAAACAGTCATAGCAACATACCACTATGCCAAATCAGCTGCTTTGTGAACGCGAGGAAGACTGAAACTTAAATGGCTGTCATTTAATGAATTCAGTTCTCACCATAGCTGTCAACCTCTTAGCACAAAACACCTGGACAAACCCAGTAATGAGGGAATACAGCCCCCAAACATATTCAGTTCTTGCCATAGCTGTCAACCTTAGCACAAAAAAACTGGACAAAGCCAATAATGGGGGAATACAGTCCCAAAAATAGGGACAAATTTCAAATATTCATCTTATAAACTTAGAAAATTGATAGAATAAAACGTTGTGTTACTTTGTATTTTCTGAAGAATATGAAGTCTGAAATTCAAATGCCTGTCAATTTTACTTCTGATGGAACAAAAACAATTTTCAGCAGAGGCCCAGGGAGAAATACTGCAGACACATGTCTTTGTAAAATGGCAAGACACCAGAGCAAATCCACACAAACACAGGGAGGAGATGCAGACTCCACACAGAAGGCACTCCAGCCAAGAGTCAAACCAGAAAACCTATAGCTGTGAGGCAACAATGCTACCACTGCACCATCAAATATGTAAGGAATTAAACATTCAGAAACCTGAAGTCTGAAAATTCAAATGCCTGTCAATTTTATTTAACATTTGTTAATCAGGACAGTCTGACTTGGAACAAAAAAACAATTTTCAGCAGAGGCCCAGGAAGAAATAATGCAGACATGTCTTTGTAACATGGGAGGGCACAAAAGCAAACACAGGGAGAAGATGCAGACCCCACACAGAAGGCAGCACAGCCAAGAATCAAACCTGAGAACCTACAGCTGTGAGGCAACAGTGCTACCACTACACCATCAAATATCAAGCATTGAAACATTTAGAAACCACAGATAGTATGAGGAACAGAACAGATCAAATATGAGGCAAAAATCTGCACATTTTTTACAAATGGTGGTGGGTAGGTAATTCAGGACCTTAACACCTGCATACAGGGTTCAAGCCTGAGGTATTCCCTACCACACCACCATGAGTTTGCTCTAGCCACCAGTATATAGCAACTGGGGCATTTCACACACACACACACACACACACACACACACACACACACACACACACACACCCTTTGCTTACCTTGCCGTCGAGCTTTTTCCCCTATCTAGACTGCTGAGAAAGCAATCTGAGAGCGTGCACTCATGCACATACTTCCGGGAATTTACCATTTTTGTTTTTCTGTGTTGAAATTGTATTTGTTTTTTAGGTGTGAGGGCTGTAGTCCTATAGCACGAGCTGCCCCTGGATTTGTTCCTTTTTGGTTGAGAGCTATGGGGTGTGTGTGTGTGTGCGTGTGTGTATGTGGTGTGCTCGCATGCATTTGTGTGAGAGGTAGGTAGGTAGCATACCTCTCAGCTGTCCAGGTTTTTGCAGAATGTTCAGATTTTTGCGCCATATTTTTGGTCTGTTCCTCATAAAAAGGAGTGAAGTTTGAGATTTCATATCCTTTGGCATGCATTGCTCAAACAGTGATTGTTTTAATTGGTTCCTTATAAATAATGTTTTTTTATTTCTGCCTTAGTGGTCCCCAAAATAATTCTCATATTTTCACTGGTCCCCATGTGTAAAAAGTTTGAAAACTACTGGTGTAGGGGGATGTAGTCCTGAGTGCAAGTCAGATAGCTTTTGTTAACTAATCATACCGATCCTGAGGAGAGAGAGGTTGGAGTGGCATTTTTGCCAGCTCATCTGTCCCAGGAAAGGGAGTTACAATCAGGGACTTAGCAGCAGATAATAAAGACTAGTGATGCTAGTCCAGAGGTTTGTGTCTAAGTAATGCACAGTGGGAATTTGGTAGAATAGTTGGTATGGTATTCAGGAATGCCATCCAGAGCTGTCAGGATGGAGCTTTACTATGGCACTCTTTTGTTCTCTGCATGCACTCCTGTAAGACAGCTTTCAATAGGGATTTCCCTATTTGCAGAGACAAACTTTTTGGAGAGAGCGGAGCAGATGAACAAGAAAGGACAAACTGGCAGATGACAGAAAGCTATGATGGGAACCAAAAATACAGTAGGGAAGTTCGGATGACTGCTCCTGTATTAGAAGCAGAGCATGACATCAGATGATGATTTTTTTTGTCTCTGAAAGCAGACTTCACTGCATCAATTAATACTCTTGAGTATCTGCATTGTGAAAAATTATTTTTAGGGCTGGAATATCAAACTGGAAAGTAAAATCAAAGTGCTGTATCAGTGTATACACACACACACACACACACACACACACCCACGTTCCAATAACTGATGGAGAAAAAAGGTACTTGATTAGATCTGGCAGTGTTCTGCATATTTTACTTGTAAGGTATCTGAATGACAAAGAGCCTGGATCTTAGCAAGTGTCTCTGTAATAAGTCCTCTGCTGGTTTTGATTATTTGTCCTAAGTCACCGAGGAGGATGGTTGCTATCACGCTGTATCATGTCATTAGAAACTGTGATGCAGTCAAGGCAAAAGAAAATCAACTTTGTTTTACAGTGTGTGTGTGTGTGTGTGTGTGTGTGTGTGTGTGTGTGTGTGTGTGTGTTGTGTGTGTATAGACTCCCTTGATTCTAAATGACATTTCCTTATAATTGTGCCACAGCGTGACAGCATTTAGATGGGTGACTACAAATTAGTTACAGAAAAAGGCACTGGCTGCAAGATAAAATGGAGCCAAAAGACTGTAATTACGTCCAGCATCTGTCTCACATCAAAGTAAGGTTGTTTCTGTTGAATTTATGACTGTCCTTCATTTGGACATAATCCACAGTCCTTTCAGTATTCTATGTTTTATGAATCCTTCGGGAAGCATCTACATCTGGTCTTTTAAGTGATGTTTTTAAAATTAAATTGCTGAAGGTTTAGTTTAGCTGTCCATTTTTGTCTTGGTGCTTTGTTTTTAATGTCTTTATCTAATTTGTCTGTTAATTGTTGATTATATACAGATCATTTCTGCATTTACTTCACTATAAAATGCTCAGAACCTTTGACATGTAGTGCTAAAGCTAAACTAACCTGTTAGAATGTCTTGAGGTAGGAAGCTTCTACAAAGTGCACAACTTTGTTCATTATATTCCATTTAGCGAACCAAGAATTGTTAGCACGTCAGATGCCATCAGTTTACTTAAGTTTATAGAGATTGTATTTCTGTATTCAGATTTTAAACACCAAAATATAGTATTATATATGTATTGCAATCAGAAGCAAAGATAGAAAAGACGATATTGATAAAGCCTTGTTTTAGACCTTGTATCAAAGGAGCAGCTGTTTCCTTTCCTTGCAGCTTTGGAACATGTGGCTTGCCATACATTAGTGAGTTGGAATAAAGATCTTAAACAGAAAGTGTTATAAAGGAAACCTTGCTAATTAAGTTTTGATGGCTACTTCAATATGGTAATGATCCTGATTGACTTCAACTTTTACTGTTTTCCAGTTAATGCCTTAAAAAGCAATTCTGGTTATATGATATGTGGCAGACAGTTCAGTAAATGCAGACAATTATAAAAGAGGGAAACAGTAGGCTCATAGGTGCTTCCTAGGCTAACGATCAAAGGCTAGCCATGCATCCCAAATCTCTGACAAGTTCTGATACCCTTGATAAATTGTAAGCAGGGGTTTGGGTGATGAACCATTTACAGGATACCTTTGTCCATTAGCGACAAAGATGCCAGCCAAACCAGGGATGAATTTCTGGTTTCCCATCCAGTTGTCCAAGTCCAATACTTTAAGATACTTGCATTGTGGAGCATTTCATAATATGTCTTGATTTTTTAAATTAATAAAGACTGAAAAAAGTTCTTTTTAATTAAAATTTAGATATTAACATTTCTACCCACTAAATGACGCAGTTTGGTTAACTGGGACACTAAAAATTTTATAAGCAAGCCGTTTTAAGTGAAGACAGTCATATAAGCATCAGCTTGGCATTTTTTTTGCTATTTGGGCATATTATACTTAGTATGAAGTACCTGTCATAACTCTTGGGTATCCCAGTGAAATACCGGAGAGGGCAGCACATAACCCACAATCTGCTGTTGGAGTTTGTGATCTGTGATAAGGCCTGTTACATTAGCATGAAACTGACTTCTCAACTTTAACCTACTTACCAGCTTGTCTTTAGTTGAGATGGGGGGTGTGGTTGTTGGGTGCTGAGTCATGCCATGAAAAGGATAATTTGAAACAACGGTATTTTTCATGCTTCGATGTATTGTAGTTGGTATAGTTATGCCAATGGTTAGGTATTGTATATAGGTATTTATATCTGTTTCTAAGCTTCCTTGTACAGTCAGGATGCATATGAGTGTTAAATCATTCCAACTATAATGTGGAGGTGAGACAGGCACCCATTTTACTTTGGCTCACAAAAGGGAACATTTAGAGGGAGATTTTGCTAAGTAGCTTTGGGAAGAAACAAGAAACTGCCCTTGAATTTGTACTAGTGGCCTTCTTAACTGATTTATTGCAAGTGTTAGGCTGTCATTTCACTAACCTACATAAAGGATACATGAATAACATGGTGGTAGAATTAGTGGAGAAACACCTACATGGTATGAGAAAAGGAAAAGAAAATACTTATTTTTCCCAAATTGCTTAAGTCATGTAATTGTGTAAATGATTTTACATTTTGGAAGCCTCTGTTCTTTTCACAACCAAAAACTGCTATGTAGTTTTTGGATAACTTCATAGGTTGGTACTAGGCTATCAGCCCTAGGGCCTATACAAGCCTAGCCATAACAATTCCCTGGATATTTCTTCCCACAATATTTACTTCCCTGGACCCCTGTCTAGCAGGGTGACTGACGTGATCCCCGGGGTGAATTTCCTATCTCCCATCCACTCATCAAGGTTCCTTTTGAAGAGTGCCAAGGAGACGCTCAGCTTGACATGTATGGGCAGTCTGTTCCAGAGTATGGGGAGTCTCTGGGTCAGGAACCTATCCCGCCAACATGTTTTGTTCATTGTGATGACAAGGTTTAGATCCCTGGAGCGTGTGGCTCTGAGGGATTGGGATTTCTTTAAGTGGAGCATGTCCAATAGCTCAGGGTTTGACATGGCCTTGTATGTTAAGCAGAGATTGCCTCTGAGTACACGATATGCCACAGAGTATAGCTATTTTTTGAGATGGTCAGCATATGGCATCTGCTTTAGGCCTGTGATTCTTTTAGTGAGGTATTTCTGCAGCCTTTGCAGCCGTTGCAGATGTCTTGTGAGGTACATACCAAATGGGGCATTATACTCTATAATGGGTCTAATGAGGGATGAGTACAGTGGGACGATGACCTCCTTTTTCCTAGATGAAAAACCTTTATTGATGATGTGTGCCACATAGAAGGATTTCCTGACTGTTGTGGCAATGTGGTTATCGAAGGTGAGATCACTGTCCACCTGTGTCCCTAAGTCTCTAATCACACTTTCGGTGTTTAGTGTACTGCCACCTATATGGTAATTCACGGGTATATGGTTTTTCCCAAAGGGGATAACTATACATTTCTTGGCATTAAGCTTGAGCCCATGGCTCTGGTATCAAGCATCTGTTTCTGTAAGACCCTTTTGTAGAATATCCACATCATTTGAGGATTCAGTAATGGCTCCCCGTTTGCAGTCATTTGCGAACTTTGTTAGCCAGAGTCCCTTAGTGTTGGCCTGTACTTCAGAGAAGTAGATGCCAAATAAGAGCAGTCCCAGGACTGAACCCTGAGGTACTCCACTTGTCACTTGTCTGGAGCTGGATTTGGAGTCAGCTACTTTTACAGTCTGGGTTCTGTCAGTAAGCCAGTTGGCAACCCATCGAATGATGTAGGGATTTATGCCCAGCTTAGTAAGTTTATCTATGATTCCAGAGTGGGGGATGGTGTCAAAGGCCTTGGCGAGGTCCAGATAGGCTGTGTGGACTGCCTTACCCTCATCCACAGCCCTGGAGACTGATTCAAAGAAGTCAGTCAGGTTCAGGAAACAAGATTGTCCCTTCATGAACCCACACTGGGTGGGGCCAGTGTTTGAAGGTTGCCAGCATCTTTGTTTATAAGTTCCATGATAATGCATTCCATGCCCTTGCAGATCAGGCTCGTCAGACTGATGGGATGGTAGTTCCTGGGATCCAAGGTGGATCCCCCCTTGTGGAGTGGGATAACTGTAGCTGTGCGCCACTCAGTGGGCACAAAGCCTGAGGTGAGGCTAGGATTAAACATGACACTTAGGTGAGGTGCCAGTTCATTTTGTAGTTCATGTAGTACACAGCCCGGGATGTCATCTGGTCCCATGGATGCTGTATTCTTAGCTTTGGCAAGTGCAGTTTCTACCTGTGTGGCCGTGATTACTGGAATTTGGCAATCGTTTGGTATTGAGATGGGCCCTTTAGGGGGTGAGAGGGTGGTGAATTTGGCACAAAATCGATCTACCAGGATATTGCAATATCTTTGGGATCAGTATATTTAATGCCATTCTGTTGTAGCTCAGAGCAGAATTGAGCATTGCCATTTAGATTATTGTCATAACTATAGAATGCCTTGTGGTTGTCTTTGGAATCTTTGGCAATTTTCATAACTAGCTTTTGAGGATTTTATGAGGGATCTCAGCTTCTTACTGAGGCTGGTAAGGGAGTTTTTTGCATCCTTGGATTTTTCTCTTTTCTGCAACAGTTTCTTCCTTCTATTGTATAGTTTGTTTATGGCAGGGGACCACCAGATTGGCTTCCTTTTTTTGGAGGAGAGCATCTTGGTTCTGTTTGGGATGGCACGATTCATGCGCGAGTGGATTTGCTCATACAGTGCCTTAGTGTAGGATTCAGCAGTCGAACTTTCTGATCCCGTCTGCATGGGTGTCATGAAGTTTGTCACTTCTGACTTGAGTAGCATGAAGTTGGCTTTGGATAAGTTTTTTAAGGAGGTTTCCTTACTGGGGGGTGGGGGTGGGATGTGGATGTCAAGGGTGATTTGCTTATGGTCAGACCTGACCAATGAGGGGTTAACCACTGGTGTGGAGCATCTATCTCCCATGTTGGTAATGACCAGGTTTAGGATATTGGAGCCCCTGGTGGGACAATGGATTAGTTGGTCCAGGGCATTGGAATTTATGAATTCCAAGAACCGTTGGGAAAAGGTGTTGGTACTTGAGTAGTTTTCCCAGTTAATGGCAGGGTAGTTGAAATTACCCAGTATTAGGGTGCTTGGATGTATCAATATTTTCCAGTATGTTTAAAAAGATGTAGTGAGAATCTTGGGGCATCGTGAGGGATCTGTAGCAAGCTAGAATTTGGTTTGCAGTCTTACCTAGTGTTAGTTGCACCTGGAGAATTTCAGATGCATTGTGTTGGACAACTAACCTGGAGGTATGAATATCCTTGGTGAATATGGACACTCCCCCACCTTTAGTGTTTCTGTCTTGGCTTGGTGGCCGAAAAGTGTGGTAAGAGTTGTAGCCTGGTATTTTAGGGGTGCTCTCTGGAGCCTTGAACCAGGTGTCAGTTACTGCACAGATATTAATGTTCTCCATTTTTAGGAGTGCTTCGAGAGAGTGCATTTTGAGGTTTAGACTTCTAGCATTGAATAGCATTACCTTCAGATTTTGCATGCTTTTATCTGTTACAGTGGTGGTTTTGTCCTTTGAACCTTGCCTAAAAAAGGCACTATAGGGATGGCAAGAGCTTTAGCCAGTAACCTGAATCCCAGGGGTGACAGGTGCAGGCCATCTCTGGCAAAGCGTCGTAGTTTGTCTATCATGTCTTCCCAGGCAGATACTGGATCCCCTATGAATGACACCAGAAGCTTAGCCAATTGTTGAAGTCAATCATTTTGTCCTTATACTGTGGTATCATTCTGGGCGAAGGCAGGATGCTACTCAGGGCTAGGGTCATACCTGCCTGGGCCACATGATCCGAGAGCTCTTCCATGTCTCTTTTCATGTAGTCCAGGGAGGTACGTCTCAAGTCATTCACTCCAACATGGACAATGACAGAGTCGTATTTGTACTTGTGGAGTGACTTGAGTGCATGCGTTATGTGGCAGATCCTGGCACCCGACAGGCAGCTGACTGTAATTTTCTTTTTGTTCAGCCTGGTGAGTGGGACATTAGTGTCCCTGACTATAGAGTCACCTGTGACTAAAGTGTTGGGTACATTGTCTTGCCTTAGGGGCTGTTGTTGGGTGGCACACTGGTGTTGTGAGCTATGTGTCACTTTGATTGTGACTGGTGTTAGTTTGCGTTTCAGCTTCGGAAGTCCTTTTTGCTTGGGCAGGTCAATGTTAAGGGCCTTTGCATATGTGGGTTTAGTGTTGCTATGTGTGGGTGTTGTTGGTGTGGGTTTTGAAGGGCTATGTCTTGTTTGAGGTGTAGTGCAGGTGTTAACCTTCTACTCTTGACTGTCTAGCACAATCTTGGCTGGAGAGAGATTTGCTTCCTATTTGGTTATGTAAGTGCATCTCTCGCAGGTTGTAGTGTTGGGTGGTAGGAGGAGAGAGTTGTCTGTGTACATGAGGCAGTTCCCGCATTGCCCCAGTATGCCCAGATTCACCAGGTGGGCATGAGAAATCACCGGAAGCTGACCCTTGGACATGTCTGTTTAGGTGTTTTTTTTGTAAAGTACAAGAGCTGTTTTCCCTTACCTTTGCAAGGTACTTTGCAATTATAGGCTGTTTAGTGCCTACGATTAATTTCTCCTTATTGACAAGGAGAGCTGAGTGCTTGTATCAGTTTCAGGCTTCCTAGTGCTTTCCAGCAGGGTGTTCATCATGTTACACTGCTGCAGTCATCACACTTGGGTTATCCTGCCGTCAGGCGGTCCCGTAGTCGGCCAGAGTTCCAAAGTCTTGGTCCGGCGTCGGTTGCTGTCACCTCTTCCCTGATGTCAGTGCACCAGGGGTATATAAGATGCATCCAACGCCATTTTCTTCAGTCTTTCTTGCCATACGGTGCCAGAAGCATGAGCAGTTCGCAAGTGCCGGTCGGCTGACTCCTGAGATTTTCGAAGTCGAATTTCAGATCCAAAGTCTTCAATAAAGCTAAGTACCCTATTGGGGAAACTTTTTTCTTGCCTCAGACCAATGTCAGAAAAAGTTAATTGTATTTCTTGTGGGAAGCAAATACCTCATAAGGACTTCCACTCTTACTGTATTCCATGCCTAGGCCCTGATCACGACGTCACCAGTTGTCAGTTTTGTGTTAGATTTAACAAACGCACTATAAAAAGACGTTTTTATTTTGCTTTGCACTACTTTGGCCGAAGGTTCAATTATACTATGCCGTCAGAACAACCGACGACCGCAATTCCAAAAAAACGCAAAGATAAGGATAAAGACAGGCATCCGAGGTCCAAAACCGACGACAAAACCTCTTCTAGGCCAGTCGCCGGTCCTCAGTGAGGTGCTTTCGCAGCCCCTGACACCCGCTACCTCAGAGCCACAGGCCGCCTCCAACTCCCATGTGGAGACAACTAGGCCTCTGGAAACTCAAGGTATTGGGCCTACGGAAACTAATCCCTCAGATGGGTCCAGAGCCGCTGAGCAGGCATCGGATTCTGAGGGTGTTTTCAGACCTTCACAACTTACCATTAAAGCAACAGCCAAGAAAAAAGTACCATTAAAGGCAAAGAAGCAAGTACAGCATTCTCCTGGACAGTCCTCCATGCCTAAGAAACAGATGCTTAAAATGGCCGAAGACCTCATTACTCTAATCAGGGGTTCCCATCCCCCTCCTGAGAAAAGGTCTAGGCAGGATACAGACTGATTCCTCTGATCAGGTTTCCATTTCCTCTGATTCCTCTTCTGACCAGGGATACTCTCTACCCCCCTATGAGGACTCTGATGCTGAAGAATCTATCCCTTCAGCCTCTCCTCCTGAGGATTATTCTTTTGGGGAAACTTTACATACCATGAGGGACCATTTCCATTGGGAATGTCAGGATTACTCAGAATCCAAGAAAATGCTCAGGGATTTCCTTTTATTGCCTTAGCACAGGCCCTTGGCTATTCCGCCTGTGCTAGATATTGTGGATGATGTGTTCTCTGAATCCAGCTTATCTCCTGATTCTTTGCCCCCTGCACCAGCCAAGCCAGATAGGTATTATAGAGTCCCTGACTCTCACAAGTTTCTTTATAAAAACCCTTCTGCTGATCCAGAAACTATTTCCCAGGGTCCAAAAGGGGTTAAGGCTTCCATTGCAAAAAATCCAGTACCCTCTGACAGAGATTCCAGAGCTTTGGATAGATGGGGGAAGAAAGTTTACACTTCTGCAACTTTAGCAATAAGGGCTTTAAATTGCCAGTTTCACATGCTTAAGTACCAACAATATTTAATGGCTCAGTTAAAACAGAAAATGCTTGCAAGCTCTCAGAAGCTCCTGACTGTAAAGAAATGCAGGATTTATTGCATGCAGTTGAACAGGTGGGAAAACATACTCTGCAATGTGGTTTTGATTCTTTAGAGGCCTCTTGTAGAGCCGCAGTTACAGGTTCTGTGATTCAAAGACATGCTTGGTTAAAAGAACAGAGTTTACCTGATCATGTTAAGGCAAAATTATTGGATGCTCCTTTACAGCATGATACCTTGTTTGGTGTTAAGGCAGAAGAGGTGTTAAAGAAAATGGGGGATAAAGCTAAGTCTATGCAAACAGTCAAGGATTTCTTACAGGTACAGCCACCTCGATTTAGCAGAAATTGGCCAACAAAGAATTGGTCCTTTCCAGTGTCAGACAGGCCACAGAGAGGCTGATATAGACGCCCAAGAGGCAGATCTCAACCACAAGGCTCTAATAGACAACAACAGTGGGGCACCTCAACCCCAAAAGGAGGTGAGGACAAATCTCAACCTTACAGGAAACAATCCCAATGACTTCCCCCTTCGTACACCAAGCACCTCTCTTTTGGCAGCCCCCTTAGGGGGAAAACTAGCACTTTTTTTCTCAAAACTGGCAAACAATCACCCAAGACAAATGGGTCCTGAATATTGTGTCTCAAGGTTACAGGTTCCACTTTCATACTTTACCAAGGCTAAAAGGAATGCCAGACCTGCCACAGAATCAATGGGCAGAGGCACAAAAACAAATTTCAGCCCTCATGGACATGAGAGCTATACAAGAAGTACCACAACAGGAACAAGGACAAGGATTTTACTCAAGACTCTTCCTGGTCCCCAGAAAGGACAAAGCCTGGAGGCCCATACTAGACCTTTCATTTCTAAATACTTACCTGGATATTCCGAAATTCAAAATGTTGACATTACAGCAGCTTCTACCCTTGCTGGGCAAGAAGGCTTGCCTTGTTACTCTGGACCTCAAATAGGCATACCTGCATGTCCCTATCAGACAAAATTGCAGAAGATACCTCAGATTCAAAGCTGGAACAATGCACTACCAATCCTCTGCACTGTCCTTTGGCTTATCTAATGCGCCCAGGGTCTTTACAGAGTGCCTGGCACCAGTAATTGCGTTTTGCAGACAAAAAGGAATTCAAATATATCCATACCTGGACGACTGCCTCATTCAAGCAGAGACAAAGGCATTCTTCTACAGCATCTGGCATTTGTAAAAAGGTTGCTAATTTCTCTAGGGTGCAGAGTAAACAAAAAGAAGTCAAAACTAGTACCCTCACAACAGATTATATTCCTGGGTGCCAGCTTAAATACAACGGCCCAGATGGCTTATCTCACGCCAGACAGACAAATTCAACTAACTTAGTATTTTCAATTACTGGCAAAAAAGTCCAGTCTCCCTGCAAGAAAAATTCTGCAGGCCCTGGGATTCATGGCATCCTGCATATTACTAATACCATATGCCAGACTGCATATGAGGAAATTACAATGGTACCTAAAATGTGTTTGGACGCAACACTCACACAGTTTAGAAACAGTAATACCAATGATTCCCTGCCTACAACAGGAGTTTCGATGGTGGGCACAGGCATGTCACCTAAACAAGGGTCAGCCTTTCACCCTACCCACAGCCAGGCAGACTCTAACAACAGATGCTTCGGATTACACCTGGGGAGCACACATGGCAGTAAAATGCAATCAGGGCAAGTGGACCACAGACCAGATGCATCTTCACATCAATCAAAAAGAGATGTTGGCTGTACAAAATGCCCTAACAGCTTTCAAGGACCTTCTACATCCAGGACAATTATTATTAAAGACAGACAACATCACAGTAATGTTCTGATGAAGACCATATACATTGGTTGACAGCGCTTAACGTTTGCTTCAGTCTTTTGGCGTCTTTTTTAATCTTGGACAAATGTACTTTTAGCCTCATCTAGCTGTGTTTATTGTATCCTGTATTGAGTCGTGTATGGTACGTGACCGTTGGATGTTTATACTGTTGTCCTGTGGCGTCCTGTGGCGTTCTGTGTGGATTAAAACCTTTTTTAATCTTGGATTCTTGAGACGACTGGTGGAGTGTTTTTCGCTTATTGGTGAGATCGGATTCTTTAAAGTAATGTGGTACATAAACAAGCAAGGGGGCACTCATTCTTATCCCCTATGCAGGCAAGCCATGACCTTGTGGAACACAGCTCTAATGTATCAAGTTCATCTGCAAGCACAATTCCTGCCAGGAAAGAAAAATACTCTGGCAGATGATCTAAGCAGAAATATCATGGACCTTCACGAATGGAAATTAAATCCACAAATCTTCAGCATGGTAGCGCAAAAATGGGGATGCCCAGACATAGATTTTTTTGCCTCCCCACTGAATTGCCAACTACAAAAATTCTGCACAAGGACATCACACTCAAGCATGGAAAGTGGATACTCTCTCGTTCAGCTGGAAAAGCCTAAAAGTTTATGCCTTCCCACCACTGCCTCTCCTTTCAAAGGTACTCCTAAAAGCCAGACAAGAAAAACCACAGATGATCCTGATTGCTCCAGACTGGCCACGCCAGCACTGGTATCCAATCTTAAAGAACTTAGCTCAAGGCCCACCATGGATTTTGCCTCAAATTCCACACCTTCTGACTCAACAAAACAATCGGATCCTGCACGGTCAGCTCAAAACCCTAAACCTGGCTGCATGGCAGATTCATTAGTCAAACAGGCAACACCTCTCTCTAAAGCTGTTATGGATGTCATTTTGGAGGCCAGGAGGCCTAGCACAGGAAAGCTTACTCAGAGAAATGGAAGAGATTCTGTGCCTGGAACCAGGCTCAAAGCCTTGACCCTCTTGTCCCAAACATTCCTCAGATTTTACAATACCTAACTGAGATGCTGGACAAAGACATATCCTTCTCATCAATTAAGATCCACGCCTCTGCCATTTCAGCACATTACAACACGGATCCTCCTTTATTCTTTCATCCCTTGCTAAAGCAGTACCTCAGAGGGGCTAAAAACATAAGACCGCCCCGGAGAGCACCAACACCAACTTGGGACCTCAACTTTGTTTTGGAAAAACTGACCCTGCCACCTTTTGAGCCAGCCAATACAGCTGATCTAAAATTTTTATCATGGAAAACAGCTCTGCTCCTGGCAGTAACTTCAGCACGAAGAGTCTCAGAGCTACAGGCATTAATGGCAGTGGAACCTTTTATAATTTTCCATCAGGACAGGGTTTCTTTACGGACAAACCCTACCTTTATGCCAAAGGTGGTATCTAGTGTGGCTCTTAACCAAACCATCCATTTGCCAACTTTTTATCCAAACCTCCAGAATAAAGGGGAGAAACTTCTGCACTCTTTGGACATACACAGGCAGCTACACTTCTGCTTGGACAAAACAAAAGCTTTCAGGAAAACTGAGCAACTGTTTGTAGCATATGCTGCAGGATCACAGGGCAAGGCTATCTCAAAGCAGACTATATCCAAATGGATAGGACACTGTATTCGTTACTGCTACACACAGCATGGAAAATCAATCCCTAATAACATTCCACCAGGGCTACAGCCACTTCAACAGCCTTACTCAGAGGAGTACCTACCAAGGAAATTTTGGAGGCTGCAACTTGGAGTTCATTGCACACCTTTACCAAGCATTACCACTTGCCTCTTTACTCTAAATCCAGAGCAGGATTTGCTACTGCAGTTCTGCAGGGCCTCATAGCCAATCCTAACTCTTTATAGACCAGCCACCCAACCTTAGCTTTGGGATTCTACCCAAGTGTGATGACTGCAGCAGTGTAACACGATTAACATAGTACAGTTTTGTACCTACCATAAATGTAGATGTTCGAGTGTTCACACTGCTGCTGTTCAGGTTACCCTCCCTCCATCCCCCCTGAACTAGCTGGACATATCTACACCTTTCTATCCTATACAACCTTTGTGGTGTATTTGCTTGTAACTGAAGGTATTGTTTTTATTTTATATGTATATTTTTTATTAGCAATATGTATTGCCTACCTACTTGGGGCACCTGACATCTGGGGCAAGAAAAACCTGAAGAAAATGGCGTCGGATGCATCTTATATACCCCTGGCGTACTGACGTCAGGGAAGAGGTGACAGCAACCAACGCCGGACCAAGACTTTGGACCACTGGCCAACTACGGGACCGCTTGATGGCAGGATAACCCAAGTGTGATGACTGCAGCAGTGTGAACACTCAAACATCTACATTTATGGTAGGTACAAAACTGTACTTTCTAGAGCAAGTGCTAGTCACAGGGGTTCAGATTTTAGTGCTACTACTGAGAAACCAGCTAGTTCTAAGGGGAAATGTGAAGAGCAGACTTTCTGGCACCTGGAATAGTTTAACCGTAGCCACGCAGTGCTGCATGATGCGAAAAATGTGCAAACACACGCGTTTTTAAGCCAGAAAGTTGAAAGGGATAGAAATCAGCCCAAAATGGCTAATAAAATTACAATTTCAGAGCTGGAAACCACTCCTCTAGTGTTAAGATAGGCAGTACAATGCTCACCACTCCCACTGGTAAGCAGTAGGATTT
Source organism: Protopterus annectens (assembly GCF_019279795.1). NCBI lineage: Eukaryota > Metazoa > Chordata > Ceratodontiformes > Protopteridae > Protopterus > Protopterus annectens. The sequence goes on along the minus strand of NC_056729.1, from coordinate 12,073,912 downwards.
CTCTCTACCACAGCAAGGTCTGGATAGCTCTGAACACAGAAAATAAAGATGTAATGCGATCCTATCTCACCTGCATTCATAACTGATGGGCTCGAAGCCGAGAATCTGCTCCGACTCGGCCGATACACTAGCACAAAGTCTCTCAGTGGCTGGGCCAACCCCCTTATCCCAGGATGCACCACGCCCAAACACCCAGATCTCGTTTGCCACTCCTAGAGTAACGACGTGGTCTCGACTTGGCTGTGGCTAAGTACCCTTCTATTTTGGCTTTTTGGTCGCTTTTTGGCAGTTAGCTTTAGAATTTATACTCAAACAGCTATTTTAATAGCTATCTTGTTGTTAGTTCCATTGTGATTGACTGTGTTTGTCTTTTTGAATTGTTGTGGTAATCCCTTCTGTTTGGCGGGCTAGGCCCATTTGAGTTAGAGGGCCTTTGCCCTATCTCTTGTAGAGCGTTTAAGTTAGAGCTCTTCTCCCCCTTCCCTCCTTGTGTGTTTTGAGTGTGTTTCAGTTAGTATGTCTGGCAAAGAAAAGGAACATAAGCCATTGGGCTTTAAAAAATGTTCAAAATGCAGTTACAAGATGTCGTTGACAGATGGCCACGCCATCTGTGTTTATTGTCTAGGGGCTAAACACTTGCAAGAATCTTGCAGTGTTTGCCATGCTTTCTCCTCTCGTGTCCTACATGAGAGAAAAAATAAGCTTATCCTGAAGGGTCTGATCAAGCCAGCCTTGGAGGAAGCTTTGGCTTCTTCTCCGTCCTCAAAATCAAAACAAAAGAAGTCTTCGGCTCAGACAAGTCCATTGGAGCCGCCTGCAAAAAGAGCTAACTCTGTGTCCCCTTCCTCGGCTCCACTGGCCTCGGAGCCGAAGGATAGAGGATCTAAATCTGAGTCTCCTTCCTCGGCTCCACTGGTTTTGGAGTCTCGGGATGAGCGATCAGGTACTCTGTCCCCTTCCTCGGCTCCACTGATTTCAGAGCCGCAGGATAGAGGGTCTAAATCTGGGTCTCCTTCTTTGGCTCCATTGGTCTCGGAGCCGCAGGAGAGTGTTTCTGCTCTGGGGTCAGTTTCGTTGGCTCCTGAACCGTCGGCGCCAGAAGGGGTCTCGGTTCTGGTCGAGTCTGCTTCGGCCCCGATCCTTTTGGAGCCGATTCGGAGCTAGCCTCCTAGCCTTGTCTCGGAGCCGATAGAAAACGTTTCTCGGCCCCCTTCTGTTTCCTCCAGGCTTTCAGATTCGGATGTAGATAGGGTGGTCCAGAGGCTCCTCCAGTCACCTGTCTTATCCAAATTATTTTCGGCTCCGGCCCAGTCGGCCCCGGAGCCAGCCCTTTCGATATCATTTCTTCCTCCTCCGACAACCTTGGTGTCATCAGAGTCGGAGTTCGTAGAGTCGGGTGAAGTCCTTGAGTCGGTCCCGAGACCCACTGCTAGTCTGTCGGCACCGTCTTCAGCTCCAACCCTTTCTGTGCCTTCCAGAGGTTTCGGTTCTCGGGTGTCCTCAGCCGGGCCCGAGGGGAATTCGTTGGGCTTCTGGTTTCGGCCCTGAGTCTCCCTCTTAGCGCCTCGGCTAGGGGAACCCCGACACCGGTCATGGTCTCGGGGACGGGCCTCTCCTCAGATTCTGGTGGGCCCGCCTTCGAGGCTATGAGGAGCGCGCTGGCCAAGTCTCTAGTGACTTCACCTGAATCTGCGACTCCTTCCCTAGACACGACGACTAGAGCTTCTGGTGCCCCCCTGTCTTCGGACAGCGCGGCTCCTAGGCCTGAGGATTCCTCCTTGTGTGGTCCCATATTTTCCGAGGAGCCTTCAGAGTTTGTGTCTGAAGAGCCCCCCAGGAAAAAATTGTGCAAGAAGAAGCACATAGACTCCCCAGATGAGTCTGTCACCTCGGACACCGACCTCGATGATGCGGAAGGGTCCCCTAAGTCATCCTCTGACAATGTCTTGTTCTCCGATATCCTGGAGATCTTGAGACAGAGGGGCGACTGGCCATCCAAAACCCATTCCGCGGAGGAGTCGGTCTTCCTCAAGGCCTTCGGAGCCCAACCCTCCGCCTCCTGGGTGTCTCCACCCTTCGATGAGTTACTGGACCTTATTTGTCGAAGGGTGTGGGAACACCCTGATTCTGTGGAGCCAGTTCCTTCTCGCCCCAAGTTTTTATCCGCACCCCCTGGCAAGGAGTTTCTAATCAAGGGAGTTCTGGTTGATGCTATGGTGGTGGCGTCTGCCACCCAGCAAGATGTGGCAGAGGCATCTACTTCTATCCATCCTCCTAACAAGGAGTCCAGGAGCATGGATAGGTACGGGAAGCGTACCCTGACGTCAGCGACCTTTACCCTGCGGTCGCTGAATTATTTTTGTCACTTTACGAGGCTCCAAAGGGATCTCATAAAGGAGTTGGGAGATACCCTGTCGGGTAACATGCCTGAGGCGTTGATGCAGTCTGTCAATGCCCAGCTGTCTACCCTTTCGTCCATTGTTAACTCGTCCATGAGGCTCATATTGTATGCAGCCGAAGGGGCAGGTAGGGCAGCGAGTTCGGGCGTAGCCCTTAGGAGGCAAGCCTGGATGCTCTTGTGTCACTTTGCGGAGGCGTTCAAGTCTTCCTACACTGACGCTCCAGTCGATGGGTCCTCTCTCTTTGGACCCAAGGTGAAAGACACACTCACTAGATGTGAGCAGGAGGGTAAGACTTTGTCTGCCATTGGGGCCCGTTTTTCGCTTCCCTCAAGACCTTATCCCAAGGCTCAGAGGGGAGGAAATATGTGGTTCAGAAAGTCCCAAAAGTCTTTCCCTGCCCATCAGTGTGACCCCCCTTCCAGAGGGAGAGGGGGGGGGAATTATTCTGGAAGACGTCGCCCTAGAGGCGGCAGAGGCCCCCACAACTCAGGAGACTGCAAATACTTAAGTGGTTCCTCCTTCCAGCGTCCCTGAGGGACTGCCCGACTGTGCATCTCCGGAGCCAGTCGGGGGGTCGATTCTCGACGCATCCAAAGGCCTGGGGTTCCATCACTCAGGATCAGTGGGTGCTTTGTATCATCGCCGGAGGTTACACCATCCCCTTTATCCGTCCCCCTCCACCGTCAAGGAAAATCCCAGACATGCCACCCAGTCAACGGGATCAAGCAGCCATAGAGGTCGCAAAGCTGCTCGGAAAGGGAGTCATCCAGCCAGTCCCCGCAGACCAGACCGGATTAGGAACTTACTCAAAGTTATTTTTGGTGCCGAAAAGAACAGGGAACTTGAGACCCATTCTGGATCTCAGCCACCTAAACCGCTTCGTAAAGAAGTCCAAGTTCCGGATGGTCACGTTGTAATCCATTTTCCCATTGCTGGAAAAAGGAGTATGGATGTGCTCCATCGATCTCACGGATGCCTATTATCACATCAAGATAAACAAGACGTCCAGGATACATTTATGCTTCTGCCTAGGAGCCAGTCACTTCCAGTTCCGGGCCCTGCCCTTTGGTCTCACCACAGCCCCCAGGGTGTTTACCAAATGTCTGGCAGTGGTGACGGCTCACCTGAGACATCTGGGATTCCAGGTGTTTCCATATCTAGATGACTGGCTCCTCACCGCCCCCACCAGGCATCTTCTTATTCAAGCCGTGAGTGCTACCATCGAGTTGGGACATCTATTAGGAATTACATTCAACTGGGAAAAGTCTGTATTGCTGCCATCGCAGCGTGTTGCCTTTATAGGCGCAGAGCTAGACTCTGTAGAGATGCGAGCATTCCTTCCTACAGAGAGGATAAAGATACTACAGGACCAAGTCCTAGCCTTACTACCCCGAAGGAAAGCCCCAGCCAGGATGATCCTTCAGCTTTTGGGGTCAATGGCGGCCACCATTCTTCTGGTCCCTCTGGCAAGATTGCACATGCAAATTCTCCAATGGCTCCTGTCGACCCAGTGGTCCTACCAAGAACTGCAATTGTCCTACCCGATTCTCATCACGGAAATGTGCCAGTGAGATCTTCGTTGGTGGCTCCTCTCCTCCAACCTGAACCAGGGGAGACTCTTCTGCCCCCCCTCCCCCATTGCCACAGTGACCACGGACGCCTCCCAGATAGGGTGGGGGGGCATTATCTGGGCAGGACGGTTCAAGGCACGTGGCAGAATCACGAAACCCACTTACATATCAATGTTCTGGAAATGAGGGCAGTGCTTCTAGCGTTGCAGGCACTTCACAGCTCTCTTCCCAAGGGTACCATCGCAATCTTCTCTGACAGTATGGTGGTAGTATGGTACCTGAACAAGCAGGGAGGAACCAGGTCTTATCCTCTTTGCAGAGAAGCCATGAGAGTTTGGAACTGGGCGATCGCTTCCCAGAGATTTCTAGTGGCAAAGCACATTCCGGGAAAGTCCAATGTGATAGCAGACAGGCTGAGCAGAGTTATTCTGATGCCTCACGAGTGGTCCCTGAACGACCAAGTAGCGGCTTGGATCTTCTCCAAGTGGGGGGTTTCCCTGTTGCGACCTTTTTGCCAGCCCCTGGAACGCAAAGTGCAGCAATTTCTTCTCCCTGATTCCCCCCTAGGGGGAGTCACCCAGAGACGCTCTAGTCCACAATTGGCTTTCCGGTCTGCTCTACGCCTTCCCTCCGGTCCCACTACTGCCAAAGGTGATTCAGAAGGCGATCTGCTTGGGAAGCAGCATGATTTTGATCGGACCACACTGGCCCCGCCAAGTTTGGTTTCCCTTCCTTCGGAAGTATGCAGTGAAGGATCCTTGGATTCTGGACCCAGTTCCAGACCTCCTGACTCTTCAGTCGGGTCAGGCCCATCCATCACTGCGAACTCTCAAGCTAATGGCTTGGCTGCTCCACTTCCGACCTTAGTCAGACAGCATATCCTTTCGCCTGAGGTGGTCCGGATTCTGTCTTCCTCTCACAGAGCTTCCACTAAGGAGATATATTCTAATAAATGCAAAAGGTTTGCCATTTGGGCCCAGTGGCACAACCTTGACCCTCTTGACAGCCCCGGTGTCAGCAGTATTAGATTTTTTGGCAACTCTTTTTAGACAGGGTTCCGCTGTCTCCACGCTTAAAGTCCAATTGGCAGCGATTTCTAATTATCATGTTGCCCTTTTAGTGGGAAAACTCTGTGGTCATTCCAAGTGTTGGATGTGCTTGGTTAGGTACTTACCAAAGGGGGCACTGTTCTCAGTGTTACGTCTGATGAATGCTGAATATAGTGGAAAAATGGCTTCCTTGAACTTAAATGCCATACCTCTGTTTATAAGTTGCACAACATAGAATGACTTCCTCACTACTGTAGATGGTCAAAGGCTAGATGACTGCATGTGTCCCCAATTCCGTGACTACTGGGTTGACTCTAAGGGGTGTGTTGTCACTATAATAATTACCAGGGGTGGATGACTTCTTGAAGGATACTATTATGCATTTCTTGGCCTTTAATTTTAGTACATTGCTCTGACACAAGTTATTTGTCTGTGTCAGCCCTTCCTGGAGAAAATTTGTGTCAGTGGGGGCTTCTAATTTGCAATCATCTGCAAGTGTGGTCACCCAGAGACCTTTAACATTGGCATTGACTTCAGAAAAGTAAATGCCAAAAAGAAACGGACCCAGGATTGATCCCTGAGAGACAACTCTTGTGGCTGGCTTCTTTGCAGAGGTGAACTCCCCATTCTAACTTCCTGGATCCTGTCTGTTAGCCAGTTGGCTATCCACTGGATGACATAAGAGTTTATACCTAACCTCCTGAGTTTATCAGCAATGCCTGAGTGTGGTATTATATCAAATGCCTTCACAAAACCAAATTGTGTTGGGTCCAGTGTCTGGGGTTTCCTGTGTCATTACTGATCATTTCTATAATGGTTCTTTCCATGGCGTTGCATATTAGACTACCAAGACTTATGGGCCTTTTGGTTTCTAGGGTCTGTAAATAGCCCACCTTTGTGCAGAGATGACTGTGGCTGTTCTCCATTCATGAGACACAAAGCCCGTTTGGAGGCTATGGTTAAGAAGCAATTTCAGACAGCCTGGTAGGTCATGTTTCATGCTATTTAGAAGGCATTATGGGGTATTGTCTGGTCCCATCGATGCAGTGTTCTTGGCCTTTGCAGAAAGTATTGAGGACTTGTTTTGTAGTGATAGTAGGGAGAGTTATATTTGATGGTATTTCCTGAGGGGAGGTTGAGGGAGAGAGAAGGGAGTAACGTTAGAGCTGAATTTGTCTGCCATTAGGTTTGCTATATCTTCTGGCTTTTCACAGTTTTTCTCCAAGTCTCTTGGAATTCTAATACCATAACTGGAATGGATCTCATTCCTAAGTCAAAGTATGATTAAAGTTCATAAAATTAGTATTGTTTCAATTTTTGATGTTAGCCAAAAGTACTCTTTGCAATGTGCTCAGAATTAACTCCTCTTGTAATTTATATGGAGTTACATGTTGTTGTTGTTTGTCTTTTGTCTTTTCCCAGTTAGGGGTCACCACAGCAGAACTCCGGTCCGCTAATGATTGGCGGTAGATTTTCATGAACGCCAAGGTGCCAGCTCGACGTCTGACCTTCAACGAAGGCACACCCATTTACACATGTCTGTCGAACGCCACCCAACCGTGGGGAGGACATGCAGACTCCACACAGAAGGCACTCCCCGCACTCCAGCCAAGAATCGAACGGGAGAACCTCTTGCTGTGAGGCAACAATGCTACCGCTGCACCACAGTGGCTTTATATGGAGTTACATGTATCGGTAGCATATCTAAATAAGACTGTCAATTATTTTTTTATGAGACCTATTGATCCTACTATTGTTGGAACTGTCTGAGTATCCTTCTTCCACATTGCCCTCATTTCTGCCTGCAAATCTTAGTATTTTATGACTTTGTCTTTGTATGTAAGGCACTATAATCACTAGGTGTTGTAATTTCGATGTTCATTGCTTCATTAGTCTTTTCATGGACTACTATATCTTGTTTTCTCGCATCTGTTTTTTGAACTGTTGATAATGGGTGATCCCATGTGACAGAAACTTCCTTATTCTCTATAACACCAAATATAGAAAAAAGTGCCATCGATGACCAAAACCAAATCCGAAGCACTTTGATGGTACACCAAATAAGCACAAGCAGGCAAAATCTTCCCGGAATGATTTAATGCAGCAATAAAGGCTTTCCAAATCACATTAACGATAACAGATTCCACAATACGTTTTCGTCTCTTACTTCTTCAGATAAAAGTGACAAAACATCAATCCCCTTTTGTACCCATACCCATTTCAAATCCACCATTAAAATCCCACTACATACTTTAAAATTCTATACTCTAAAATATATATATAGTTTAATATAACATTTCCTTATTTTAATATAATGTAAACTTCTCTAATTTAATTCATGCATCATAAATATTTCTATAACAATCTGTCAATACTTTTAATAAGATGTATTAAAATGTATAAAACTTAAATACTGTTATGTTAAAAATAAAATAACATGTCATTCTTTATTTGATAGACCGCCCTCTTGTGGTAGTATTAATAACTTTTAAAAAAAACAATGTTAAGTTGTCAACCTCGCCTTCATTCTTGCTGGATGGGTTCGGAGCCGATCCTCGGCTCCGACTCGGCCTATACTAATTTTACCGGCTCGAGGCAACCCTATATCCCATGATGCTAGGTGGTAACTACCCAGATCTCGTTTGACGCTTTCGCTAGCAAGGTGCTCTTTTTACCGGCTCCACAGGTCAGTAAGAAATTTAAGAAAATTTCTAGTTTTTCTCTCTTAGATTCCCACTTTTTTGTCTAAAAGGCTAGTTTTATCCTTATTACTACCCTTTTTCCCATTTAGTCCCTCTGTTTAATCCCTTATCCCAAGTTATACTCCCCACCCTAGGTTAGGACTTAGGCCCTTCCATTTTTTTTCTCAGTCCCTTCCAGGGATTCTTAGCTGTGTGTGTGGTTTTTACTAATTGTATATTCCTTGTCTGTTTGAGTGTGTGTGTGTAGATTCTAACTTTCAGAATCTTGACCTTTTTCGACAGTATTATGTCGAAAGACACGAAGGTTTCAGGCTTCAAGAAGTGTGACTCGTGCTGTCAGAAGATGTCGCTGACAGACGGTCACACTTCTTGTGTTTATTGCCTGGGACCCCTGCACCTGCAGGACTCTTGTTCTGTGTGCCATGTATTCAGCCCAAGAGTCCTGCAGGAGCGCAGGAATAAGTTGATTTTGAGGGGCTTATTAAAGCCCGAAGGTTCCCCGGCTAAATCTTTGCCAGGGAAGCCTTCGAAGCCATCCAAACCGTCGGCTCCGTGCTCTAAGCCTTCGGCTGGTGGCTCACCTTCTGTGACACGATCGGCTCTGGCTGGAGCCGATACGTCTATATTGCAGCTTCCTGCATTGGCTCCGGCTGGAGCCGATGCCTCCAAGACTCAGTCTTCACAGTCTGCTCCGGCTGGAGCTGACGTGTCTATGGCTCCATCGGCTCCACCAGTCTCGGTATCCTCCACACGTAAGAGGTCTAGATCTCCATCTCTGGAATCTATTCATTCGGCTCCGAGATCGCCTTTACTCTCGGAGCGGAGCCATCAGAGCCATTCCTCTCAGTCTTCCAGGCTTTCCGACCATGACCTTGAGAAAGTGGTCAGCAGACTGTTAAAGTCTCAGGCACTGGCCCAAATGCTTCATAGCCCGTCTCATCAGACAGTGGCTACATCCATACAACCTACGATTCCTCCTTCGACTCTACCCCTGAGTTCGGAGCCGGAGCTTCTCGGAGCCGCGACCGTCGTGACGTTGGAGCCGATACCTCCCCCTTCGGCTTCTTCGTCTCCTCCGATCTCGTCCATGGTGCCTTCCTTGGAGGGATCCGGGCATTTGGACTTCCTCGCCGGCTCCGAGGGGGGCGAGTGGCATCGGACCCTTGTCCGACCCCGTTCTCCCTCTCGGAGCGTCAGCGCTGGTGAGTTCGGCCCCAACATCGGCTTCGGAGCCGTCCCTGTCGGTGCCGGCTGGGGTTCCTAGTTATTCAGAGCGGGAGCCCTCTGCCCTGCCTGATAGGGGCGCCTTTGAGGTCATGAGGAGCGTACTGGCCCCAGTGCCTGCTCTATGGTCAGCTCCATCAGCTCCTCCCACTGTAGTGCCTGCTGAGGTCTCTGCCCACTCTCTCGCCCCCGGCTGTAGAGATCCAACGCCTCAGGTTTCCCCACTGGGAATATCCTCCTCTTCCGAGGCTTCTCCTGATCCGTCAGGTGAACCCCCGCGTAAGAGGACATGTAAGAGGAAGCATGTGGACTCCCCTGAGTCCATCACATCTGATACCGACTTGGATGAGTCGGAATGGTCCCCAAGGTCCCCCTCTGAGGATGTCTCCTTTTCTGACATCCTTGAAATCCTCAAACAGAGGAGGAACTGGTCTACCCTTAATCCTTCCGAGGACGAGTCGGTTTACCTGGAGGCATTTGGTTCTCACCCTTCCACCTCCTGGGTGTCTCCGCCCTTCGACCCCCTTATGGAAGGGGTGGTGCGGAAGGCGTGGACGGCCCCTGATTCGATGGAACCCACCCCACGGAGGCCTTCCAAATTTATCACAGCCCCTTTGGATAAGCAATTTTTAACTAAGGGTGGCCCAGTTGATGCCATGGTGGTGGCTGCAGCCACCAAGAAGGAACTGGCTGATCCTTCAGTGCCTATCCATCCGCCTAATAAAGATTCTACGTCTATGGATAGGTACGGCAAGCGGATGTTCTCGTCAGTGACCTTTGCCATGCGGTTGCTGAATTACTTGTGCCACTTCACCCATCTTCAAAGAGGTATTCTCAAAGAACTGGGTGAGGTTCTACAGGATCCATCAGCTGCTGGGTCTCAGGAAAAAATCAACTCGCAGCTAGGAACCCTGAATTCCATTGTCAACTCCTCCATGCGGCTTATTTCCTATGCAGCCGATGGAGCGAGTAGGGCCGCAGGTACAGGTGTGGCTTTAAGGCGTCACACCTGGATGCGGCTTTGCAACTTCGCAGACCCCTTCAAGGCATCTTTCACTAACTCCCCCTTTGATGGTTTAGCGTTGTTTGGACCTCAAGTGAAAGATACCTTGACCAGATACGAACAAGATGGCAAGACTCTTTCTGCCATAGGAGTCCGTTTTTCAACCCCATCTCGACCATATCCTAAGGGTCAAAAGGGTGGAAAAATGTGGTTCCGCAAATCACAAGGAGTCACGCCTGACGCAAGAGGTCAGTTTCCCCCTAGAGGCAGAGGGGGGAACAACAACAACAGACGCCATCCAAGAGGCAGAGGGGGGGTCCGCAGAATCAGGGTAGCAGAGAACCTCTTTCTGACAAACCCTTCCAGCATCCCTGAGGTGCTGCCCGACTGTCCACCTTCGGAGGCAGTCGGGGAAGATTATCACTGTACCCACAAGCCTGGCTCTCCCTCACTCAAGACAAATGGGTGCAGTCAATTATATCTGAGGGTTACAAAATCCCCTTTATCCAAACCCAACTCTACAAAAAGGGTCCCTCCCAGACGTTCCACCCAGTCTAAGGGAACAAGCAGCACTAGAAATATCAAAGCTGCTAACAAAGAGAGCCATCCAGCCAGTCCCAGCAGACCAACTAGGATCCGGAGTCTACTCAAAGTTCTTTTTGGTACCAAAAAAAACAGGGGACTGGAGGCCAATATTGGATCTCAGCAAACTAAACAAGTTTGTAAAAAGAACAAGGTTCCGGATGGTCACGCTACAGTCCATTCTACCCCTTCTGGGCATGGACAATTGGATGTGCTCAGTGGATCTTCAGGATGCGTACTATCACATCAAGATACACAGGCGCTCCAGAAGGTTTCTCCGCTTCCGGCTGGGGGCCAGTCACTATCAATTCAGGGCCCTGCCCTTTGGTCTCACTACAACCCCCTGAGTGTTCACCAAATGCATGGCAGTGGTTACGGCTCATCTCAGAAGTCAGGGATTCCACGTTTTTCCATATCTAGACGACTGGCTCCTTACTGCCACCACCAGGCATCAGCTTCTTCTGGCCAGAGATTATACCATCCAAACTTGCAAAGGGCTAGGTATCTCCATAAATTTCGAAAAGTCTACCTTGTCGCCTTGTCAGTCTGTTACCTTCATAGGCGCCACCTTGGAACACCGTACAGCTCTCAGCAAAGTTAACAGAGCAGAGGGTCTTAGATATTCAAAATCATGTTCACTTTCTCCTTCAGAGCAACAGAATTCAGGCCAAGTATGTTCTGAAAGTGTTAGGTCTCATGGCGGCAGCCATCACGCTACTTCCCCTTGCCCGCTTTTACATGCGGCTCCTCCACTGGATGCTTTTCTCCCAGTGGTCCTTTCAACAGCTTCCTATGACACACAAGATTTTAATCACTCTATCTTGCAAGAAACATCTGTCTTGGTGGATGGTCTCCCCTCAAGTCCTTCAAGGCAGACCATTTATTCCTCCCCCCCCCCGGTCGCCACGGTCACATCGGGCGCTTCCCTGATCGGGTGGGGGGGGCATTTTCAGGGCAGGACAGTCCATGGCACATGGCAACCTTTCGAATGCCACTTGCACATAAATGTCCTGGAGATGAGAGCAGTGCTTTTAACGTTGCAAGGCCTCCAAGACTCTCTTCCCCTGGGGACTATTGCAATTCAAATGGACAATATGTCCGTAGTGTGGTATATCAACAAACAGGGCGGAACCAAGTCCTATCCCCTGTGTCGAGAAGCACTCAGACTTTGGCAATGGGCGATCTCTTCTCAGCGGTTTCTAATAGCAACGCATATCCCCGGGAAGTCCAACATCATAGCGGACAGGCTGAGCAGAGCTATTCTCATGCCCCTCGAGTGGTCTCTCAAGCAATCTGTGATGGAGGAAATATTTCGGAAGTGGGGGTTTCCTTGCTGCGATCTTTTTGCAACACCACAAAACAGCAAGTGCCTCGACTTCTTCACTCTCTTCCCCCTTCCAGCCCATCCCCCCAGAGACGCTCTAGTCCACGATTGGCCTCGGGGACTTCTATACGCCTTTCCCCCCTTCCCATTAATCACACAGACAATTCAGAAAGCTACCGCCTTGAGATCCAAGATGATTCTCATTGCCCCTTATTGGCCTCGACAGATATGGTTCCCGTTCCTGCATCGTTATCTTTTGGAGCAGCCTTGGCATCTGGATCCAGTGCCAGATCTTTTGGCCCATCAGTCAGGGCAGCTGCACCAATCCCTGCAATCTCTCAACCTCACAGCTTGGTTGCTCCACTTCCGTCCCTAGCCAGGCTTCCCATGATCTCAAATTCTGTCCGTGATATTATCGTAGCTTCCCTTAAGTCTTCCACCAGAAGGATCTATGCTAGTAAATGGCAGCGTTTTTCCTTCTGGGCAAGGGCTAGGAATATAGATCCCTTCACTGTTCCAATACACTCGGTTTTAGATTTCCTAGCTGAAATTTTTCATTCTGGATCTTCATCCTCCACAGTAAAAGTTCAGTTAGCAGCCATTTCAAATTTTCACATCGGCCTGTCTGACTCCAGCATCATGTCCCATAAACTTTGCAAAGCATTCCTCAGAGGTATCTTTTTACTCAAGCCCCCAATCAAGGAACCCCCACCACAGTGGGATTTAAACTTGGTTTTAACATCCTTGATTCTCCCTCCCTTTGAACCTGCGGCTTCCTGTTCTTTGAAGTTACTTTCCTGGAAGACACTCTTCCTAGTCGCCATTACATCTGCTAGGAGAGTATCTGAACTTCATGCCCTTTGCATTCGTCCTCCTTATTTAGTTTTCCACAAAGACAGAGTTTCTCTTAGAACTAACCCGTCTTTTTTACACAAGTTGGCTTCCCAGACAAATTTAAATCAATCTATTGATCTTCCAGTTTTCTTCCCTAATCATTCAAACAGGGCAGAGCAAAAACTGCATTGCCTGGACATTCATCGCCAGCTCCGCTACTATCTGGACAGAACTAAACAAATCAGGAAATCTGATCAACTCTTTTTATCTTATGCAGAAAGTAAAAAGGGCCTTCCGGTATCCAAAGTAACCCTGTCTAGGTGGCTGTCTTCTGTGATTACCTGTATTTATCAACTCAGAGGTAAAGAATTGCCTTCTAGGCCAAGAGCCCATTCAACCAGAGCGTTGGCTACATCAACAGCCTTTCAAGCTAGATTACCAATAGACACTATCTGTGCGGCAGCCACATGGGCCTCTCCTCATACCTTCGTTACACATTACAAATTGGACATGGCCTCCAGAAACAGGGCAAATTTTGGTGGTTCCACTGTTCTCAAGAGTCTGTTCCAATGAGCTACCCAGGATGAAGGTGCTAGGGACACGGTCCCATCCAGCAAGAATGAAGGCGAGATTGACAACTTAACATTGAGAAGTTATGTACCTACCATAACGTTCCATGTTAGTTGTCTTCTCTCGCCTTCTTTCTTGTGTCCCGCCCACCATCCCCCTAGCCTGGACAGACCGAAAGGATTTCCCCTTCTTCTAAGGGGCCTTACCTTGCACTATTTTAAGCCCAAACAGGTTGCCCTGGGGTAGCTACTGCTTCAGATAGTGACATTTGGGGAGTTTCTCCTTTCTCCTTCTCCTCCTGAGTTGGGAGACTAAATTGGCTATTTTTTTTCAGCTACCAAATGAGATCTGGGTAGTTACCGCCTAGCATCATGGGATATAGGGTTGCCTCGAGCCGGTAAAATTAGCTCTCGAGCTTTAGTATAGGCCGAGTTGGAGCCGAGGATCGGCTCCGAACCCATCCAGCAAGATAGAAGGCGAGAGAAGACAACTAACATGGAACGTTATGGTAGGTACACAACTTCTCATTTTATTAACTGAACTCAAATATTATTGATTGGGTGATCCCATGTGACAGAAACTTCCTTATTCTCTATAATACTTTGTGGCTCATGTTTCCAGTTCTACTTCAGTATTGTAATTTTCGTACATTTCCCACTGCAGCAGTTTTGCTACATCATTATGCCTTTAAATATACGTGTCATCTGCCATTAGTGTATCACACCCAGCAACAAGGTGTGCAAGTATTTCCAGCTCTGTTTTACAGAACCTGCATTTGTCTGTTTCTCCCACATGTTCAGTGGACTTCTTAGACCAGCATGTACATAATTCACTGGATCTACTTCACTTGACCTAAAACTCATTTGACCGACAACCAATTGACCTTAATTTCCTTTGACTGACAACTCATTTGACTTACTCCCTTTTCACCGACAGCTTACAATGCTGAATTTCAACATATTAAATCTTAAACCATAGACAAGCACACTTAGAACACCAATAACTAACCCCTTTCCAGAACTTGAAAACTACTTACTTACCCTCTTGACAGAAATGGGAAAATGTACAACCAAACTAGGTGCCCCCTCGCACTACAGTGGGGGAAAGGGCATATACCTTTAACTTGCCTTACAGTACTCTACACGCTGCCACTACTGCTGGGAATACACACAACATTCTCTAAATTACTTTAGCTACTTCCCATAAAAATGTAGAGAAACAAACCCACATTTAGAGACACTACAACACTACTTTCTACATGTCTTTCGGAATTCTAACAGCACTGTAAGTTATAGTAATTATTTTATCACAAGCAAGTCACAGGTGAAGGAAAACCTACAAGTCCATGTCATAATTGTCGGTGAAATGGGAGACAGTCAAATGTGTTGTCAGTCGAATGATAATTAGGTCAATTGGGTATCGGTCAAATGGATGTCACTCAAATGAGTTTTAGGTCGAGTGAAGTAGACCCAATTCACTATACTGCACCACTAATATTAATCTTTCATCTTTTGGTTTAAATCAGCATTTCCTTAACCATTCCTTTATCAGATCCTGATAAACTTGAGGTTGTTCAGGAATTTTCTGTAGTATATTTATGCCTTAAACACATTTCTGGCCTTCTCATCTGATCCTTCTCCTTATATTCTTTCTTTTTTTTTTTTGGCACATTCAGTTGCTGCCTGATTTTTATCTACTTCTGGTTTGATTTCCACTCCTGCTTGACACTGATATGGTTCTGCTAAACTATGCAGGGAAGTCATCTTAGATGTGTTCTCTTCTTGCTTCAAAACTTTAACTGTATTTGGATCTGATGAGATCAGGCGATCCTAGGTCTGCAGATCTCTACATGTCATCAGTTTCAAGGAGGCCCATACCATCTTCAAAATGAGGAATATATAGTCTTGGTATACACTGATTTGTATATGTCATTTGATAAATGTGAAGCATTTTTCTTGTTTTCCTGGCCAAATGATCCATTATCCTTTGGGGCCAGTCAGTCACCCTTAAACTGTAAGTTAGAATAGTAGAGCAAATTGGCTTATAGCTTGGACTTTGCTCCTAGATGTCAGGACTGTTCTCAGTATTAATTTTAGTCTTCGGAAATATTCTTTACTGAGTTTTATTTGCATTTGTTCATGTTTTGTTGTTCATCCTTCATCAGTTCCCAAATATTTATATACTTTTATTTACTTTGTCCTGCTCAAGTTCCTTTATATCACATTCCTGTCACAAACTGATATTTTCTTGGTGCTGCAGATTTCCTGCTTTAAAGGTTGTTTTTGCACATTTATCAAGACCAAATGACATTCTCATGTCATCTGAGACAGTTTTGATGACTTCCAGTTGTGCTTTCAATTCCTCATCTGATGAACTGTAGTGTTTTAAATCTTCCACAAAAAGAAAGGTCTTTATACTTTGTTGTTTTCTGGGACCCACATTGTAACAGTGACCTAGTATGTTAAGTATGCAGATTTAATTGCTTAGGCACAAGTCAAAAGAGCAGCGGTGACAGAGTCACCTTGGAATATCCCCCTTTAAATTTTTATCCCTGGGATAATAATTTGTAATTTATCGTGGCTTAGTTGCAGAGTGTTTTGCTACTGTTTCATGGTCACTGTAATATAATTGATCAGTGCAGGGTCTGTCTTATACATCTGTAAGCACTCCTTTATCCATGAATGTGGGATGCTGTCAAATGCTTTTTTTGTAATCTAGCCATGCCATACTTAGATTCTTCCCTGCTTTACAATTCTCCATTATGACTTTAACAACAAATGATAATTTGTTCCTTATGACTTTTTTCTTACCATTTTGTTCTATTGCCATGACTGAATTTTCTACTAAATGAGTATAAACTATGTTGGCATCAGTTCCAGTATATGGTTTATACATTGCTGGAAGGGAGTTATTAGGCTATAGTTTTTAGGATAGCTTGCAGGTAGTAATCATTTTTCCTGTTGTTAACCACGTTGGTGTTTGTACGAGATGCACATATAAGTTGTTCTTACTCAGGGCAAAATCTTCATGTAATGGGGTTAATACTTTTAGCCAGAAGTTAGCTAGTGCATCCAGGAATGGGATTTTCCATTTAGGAGCTTTTCTTAATTTTGTTTCAGTTTCTCTGCCCATTACTTCATCCCATGTCATATCCTGTACCTCTGAATTTCTTACTGTTTCTTTTACTTCTTTTATTCATTCAGCATCTTTATGTTCCACACAGTCTTCGTAAATATTTCTCCAAAATGTGCAGATTTCTTCTTTTTTTTCATGGTGTTTCTTTTCCGTTTCCTTTGTCTTTCAGTTCTCTGTAAAACTTTTTTGGATCATCAATTAATTGCTTGTTTTGTACTTTTCCTTCATGTTTATCTGCATATCCTGTAAGTTTTCTGCCTGTGCTGGTATCTTTAGTTCATTGTTTGCAATAGTTACAATAATTCCTGGTCTGTTTTAATACTACTCATTGCTTTTATCTAGTTTATCTTTGTAAGTATTTTGTTGATCTGTTCCCTTTTCTATACTCTTCTAACAGCGACATTTCTTGTCATAATTGTTTTATAATAGCAAGAAAGTTCCAAGGTTACACCAAAGGCACAAACTCCAGATATCCTTGACGAAAAACCTTTATTGTGGCAGACCTGCATAAAAAGTGAGCGCTTTCACGTCCAAGTGACGCTTCTTCAGACTTCAATATTTGATAAATGAATTAAAGCACTTATATACAATTCCAAAGCTCAATTAGTTTAGCAATTAATCAATTAATATGATAAAAGCTTAAAGTGCTAGTGCTCAAGCAAATCAACTGTTCAATATGCATTTTTTAAAAAGCATTTTTTAAAAACAACATTACAATGACCCACATGAAATATATACTATATTACATAAAATACATTAAAAACTCCATTAAAAATATGCAACAAATAATAACAATTAATGATCTAGTGTTTAAAAGCCTTGGCTGCTAGAAAAGGTCTGAGTGTGATTCTATCATTCAGACCATATAAATGTGCCTGAAGTCTAAGAATCCACCTGTTCTCTACCTCTTGAGCTTTGGAATTGTATATAAGTGCTTTAATTCATTTATCAAATATTGAAGTCTGAAGAAGCGTCACTTGGACGTGAAAGCGCTCACTTTTTATGCAGGTCTGCCACAATAAAGGTTTTTCGTCAAGGATATCTGGAGTTTGTGCCTTTGGTGTAACCTTGGAACTTTCTTGCTATTGTGTTATTTGCAGCTTCCG
The DNA here is from genome assembly GCF_019279795.1 of Protopterus annectens. Lineage (NCBI taxonomy): Eukaryota > Metazoa > Chordata > Ceratodontiformes > Protopteridae > Protopterus > Protopterus annectens. The sequence continues at coordinate 12,056,410 of NC_056729.1, read as the reverse complement.
TTGTTCCAGGGTACTTTACCCAGCATAGGTGACTTTTTTTTACTTCATAATTGTTTTATAGTTTTCTCTATTCTATACTTCCATGATGACATTTGATTTCTCCCCTTCCTTTCCCTTACTGCGCTGTATTTTTGTGGTAAGATTTTATCTCTTATTACTTTAGCTCCACAGTAATATATCCTATTTACTTCTGTTATAAAACATGAATTTCTGTAAAGTGTCTTGATTACTGAGCTTATTTGTTTTATTAGAGATCTAAACTTTTGGCTCTTATTGAGGTTATGGAATCTGTTTCTTTCATTGTTCTTAATATGTCTATCCGTCTCTATTAAATCAAGCAAATCTTCCCTTAGGTCTTCTGACTCAGTATAGATGGCTCCATTAGAAATGAGATCTGCACACAATTGTGTATTGCCTTTGAGGTTGTAGACATAACTAAAGAATGCCTTGTGGTTGTCATCAGCCTAGGAGGAGAAACGTAACTCAACTTTTGCTTTGGTAGACTTTATTTATTCTTCTAGTTGTTTGTTCAGTTTGATGAGAGTGCTTTTATCCTGCTGGGTGCTGAACCTCCTAATTTTTTGCCATGATTTTCTTCCTTCTGTTATATAGCCTATTGATGTTGTGATTGCACCAGGGTGACTTGTTTTTTGTGTTAGTTCTGCACTTATTCCTAGTGGGTAGAGCTGTGACTGTGGAGCTCCTAATATGCTTGTATAGGGTTTCGGTGAACAGTTCCACATAGGCAGCAGTGTTCTCAGAATTTACAGGGGCTTGAAATTTTGACATGTTATCGCTTAATAGTAGGAAGTTAGCCTTAGAGTAGATCGTAAGCATTCCAGGGTTAGCAGAGTTTCTGCGTTTTATTTTTACTTCAAAGGAGCTGATGTTGTGGTCTGACCTTACCAAGAGGACATTACATTAGAGGGGGTGTGCAGAGCTCTCCTGTATTAGTCAGAACCAAATCCAGTATGTTTGTGCCGGTGGTCTGTGTATTGAAAATCTGGTCCAGTGAGTTTTTATTTACATAATCCAGGAATCTTTGTGCTTGCATGTTTGGTGTCGTATATGATCCCTAGTTAATAGTACGGTAATTAAAGTCACTCATGAATATGGTTTTGGGTTGGATGGTGAGTGTTTCCAGTAAGCATAAATACATGTTATGGGTTTCGTGAGTCATAGAGGGTGACCTGTAGCTTACAAGGAAGTGGTATGGGATTTTGCCTATGGTGGTTTGAACTTGGAGAAGCTCAAGTGCATTGCCCTGTTTGACCAGTTTTGAGGTATATTTTATTTTTATGTAAATCAATACACCTTCACCTTTAGTCCTTGCCTGTGTAGTAGCTGGTCATAATTTCTGGAAGGCATTATAGCCTTGTACTGCGGTGGTGGTGCTGCGGTAGCGTTGTCGCCTCATAGCAAGACGTTGACCCGTTCGATTCTCAGCTAGAGCGTCTTCTGTGTGGAGGCATACGTAAATGGGGCATGCCTTCGTTGAAGGTTGTGCGTCAGGGCTGGTAACCCGGTATGTAAAAATCCACTACCAATCATTAGCGGACCGGAGTTCCGCTGTGGTGACCCCTCACTGGGAAAAGCCGAAAGACACAAACAAACAAACTGCTGGTATGCTTTAAACCATGTCTCAGTGAATGTGCAGATGCCAGCATTCTCTAAGGTTAGGAGAGCTTGTAGGGAGTGGAGTTTCGTGTTTAGACTCCAAACATTGACAGGGTAACCCCTTTAGATTTTCTTGTTTTTCATTTGCTATGTCGGAAGTACTTTCATTTTGGCCTAAAAAAGACAGTACTGGGAAGACAATGTTTTAGCTAATATTTAAATGCCTAGAGGAGAGGAATTGTCTGTTGACCATCTCCTTCCATGCTGACAGATATTATACCCCCTTATAAATGACACCAGAAACTATGCCAGTTATTACTGTCAGTCGTCTTCTGTTCATACTGTGGCATCTTCATTGGAACAGGTAAAATGCTGCTCAATGCAAGCCTCATCCCAGACTCATAACAGCCTGGGACACGTATTCTGAGAGCTCTATGATGCCTTTCTTCATATAGTCTAGAGAGGTATGTCTCAGGTCAATTACACCCAGAGAGCAGAGACTACATAACATAAGCAGACTACTTGCAAGAAATTTTCAGAAGCAATGACATTCTGAAATATAATTTATATGTAACATAAGAAGACAATGGGCAAGGAGCTTTGGCAAGTATTGGCATTCTAAAACATGCTGCATAACATGATGCAACTAGCTATGAGAGAAAGTAACTAAGTGCAGCTAAGGTGCTCTCTCTCTCTCTCTCAATATATGTATAACTATATATTTATATCTTTGTGTGTGTGTGTGTATGTATATTTATTGATATTTTATTACCGGGAAAGTCGGATTGGGTAGAAGCCCATTTTCAACTGAGGCCCGGGGAGAAAAGCTACAGATTATTACAAAACATTTTAAGAACAATTTTACAGTTTCCAAAACTAAACCAAAAACATATGCATTTTAAATAATTATAATAAAGTGAACATAATATAAAAACTTTGGTTCAGAATCAATACAAGTTGTATGACAATTGTTTAATATTTAGAGAAATTTTAGACAGTTTGTAGAGAAATTAATGGTAAGTTGGTGTAATACAAATAGGAACTGCAGTATGAAGTGAAGGAAAAACAGGCTTGTTATATTTAGAGAGAAAATCAGAAAAGACAGTTAGATATTAGTAAGGAAGTTAGTGAAGAAGGAAGAGTAAGGAGGTATAAGGAATGAAAAGGTACTTGTTCATATTTAGGGATATAGGTTATCCTGGTTTTGAGCACAAACAGAGCCAGACTTTACCTAGGAAGTCTTTCAGAGTGATTTTGAAAGATGGGAGGGAGGGTATAGACCTGATGGGTACAGGTAAGGAATTCCAGGCCTTAGCAACCTTGTACATGTACAGACACTGCTCAGCAGATTTGCTAGGTTTCTAGACAGACAGGAGTTTCTGGTCACTGGATCGCAATGACTGAGAACATAGTTGCGTAGAATTTTTTTCGTGCTGGACAGACAGATGGACGCTGGATAATTTTAGAGGTGGTAAGAAGTTGTATGTATGTTAGTTGATGTAGCATAGCTGTAGATAGATATACACATACAAAGATATGGCTGTTTAATATTATCCCACATCTGTTTATGAAGTGTAAAGACATTTGAGTCTGCATAAATTAGTGCTAGTTATAGTTTTATAACTGTTGATCCATAATGCCATGTTTAAGTTGCAGTCTGTTTTAAGCAGAAAGTTTTTCTAAAGACTCCAATTTCATATAGTCGTTGACTGTCTTTGAGGCAGCTGCTGTCGCTGCATTCTGCAGTAAATGTGGAATAGATACAATTAGTAATTCTGACATTGTTGGCAATGCACAGCCATCTCTTGAAACCATTTATTTTTGTTTTATAATGTAAAAGTCTAGTCTCATAAAGTTCACATCTTTGCATTGCTGCAATATATATATTATTTAGAAATTGCAAGGCTTGATTGAATATACCAAATGTAACAGCTGATTTGTCTTCCAGTTTGCGTCCACTTTCTTTGCATTTCAGCAACATTTCTTGTGTGAACTTAAGAGCTCCAATTAAAGAGAAAAAACAGAATGATTAATTAGTAAACATGAATATTCTGCTAATATAAGTCAAGGGAAGCTGTTTGGTTTTACTGAACAGGAAAGATCACATTCCTTTCAAGTGTCCCTGATTTTGTCTCAATTTTTTTTCTCCATCCTTCCTAAAAGTTCTGATTTTTGTAATAGAACCATAATCATTTCTGTAAGAAAAGTGCTAGACATATTCGGTTAAAGAGGTTTTAATTTTTCAGAAAATGCATATTGCCACATATATTCAGGAATGAAAAAAATGGTCAAGATAAAGTAAGTTTTCCTAATTGTTAACTACCCTTCGTATTCTCTTGTATCTAACCACTCGTCTTTAACAAGTATCGCTGTAAGTCAGCTCCAGCGCAAGCTAATGTCTGGCATTCGCATATACTTGTTTTTGTTAATATTTCCCTATAACTGTCGGTATTGGTCTGTATTTCATGTAGCTCCTGCAAAACCTTTCTTACCTGTCTCTGTTTTCCAGAAGGTCTCTTATCTTGCTCCTATTTTTTTGTAGCTCCCATGGGCTCCCTGTTGAAATGTTGGAATTCCAAATGCTGTGCGCCAGTATGCTAAAAAAAAAAAAAGACCTGAAATGCAGAAGAGTGAATCTCAGACAACTGTCTTCTCCTTTAAACTTCTTTTTTGCAGGAAGCAAGCTCCCCACACCCCCCTGAACTTATGTGTACTTAATGTGGGATCACCATACTTTGGAGAAAAAGTAATATTCCGAGAAATGGCCATCTCAGAGTTAGTATATACATATACAAGTCAATTTTTTCAGCGATTCAGTTTCTGTATTTTCAGACTTGTTTGAGCAGATCCAGGTGTTTCAAATGATTACCACCCCCAGTGTCTTTCATTAGCCTGCTTCATCATTGTATCTTTCATTGCCCCCAGCATACTAAGATCTGTGTGAGATCTGCCCATTTTTTTTAAAATTACACATTTGTTATTCTGCTATATTACTTGACTGTTGATGAACATTGCTGTCTACTCATTTGTAGTAAATCCAGAGCAGTAAATAAACTCTGCATGATATGCACACAGTATTGAAAGACTATAACTATGCCAAATAAGTACTGCATCTTATTTTAATGCAGTTACTCATCTCCTAAACTGATATGGCAAGCTGATTTTAAAGGAATGTAGTTTAGTCATTTTGCAGGCCATAGTTAAGTACAAAATCGCTAAAGAGTTTTAATATTACACAGTGGATGCAGAGAGCAGAATAGAATTAGATGTAACATATTGTACTGGTTTAGATAGGCAGTGCTATGATCGCTAACAGCATATGTGAAGAAATTATACATAGACCTAAAACGTGGAATATGCTAAAAAAACTGTAGTATTTCTTTGTGAATAACAGTACTAATATGCTAAAAATAATTAATTCACAGGCTTTAATATTAGGACAAAAAGCATTTAATATTCAGATATTCAGTATGGTATCAGTGCTGTAAAACATCTAACTTGCAAGCATTAAAACAAATAGTAGTAATAGGACCTGAAAAATAGATAATTCAGAAATATAAGTACAGTAACCAGACAATAAAACCATTTAATTCTCAAGTACTAAGAGTGTTATTGTCCCTCTCAAGGCATTTAATTTATATAAATTATGTATGGAGCTAGCACCCCAAAAGTGTTTGTCATGTACCATAAATACAGCTTTAACTACCTACAAGCCTTAAGCATGTCTAACACATTTAAGGGCTTTGATTTTCACTCCACTAGAATACCAGCACTGTCAAATCATTTAAGTCACACACACTAAGAGGTGTATAAGCATCCTAAAACATTTAATTCAGAATCATTGGGTACAGTTTTAGCACCCTAAACATTTAATTCATATGATCTAAATACTACAGCAGTAGCTTAAACACATTTCATTTATTGGTTTGTTTGTGTCTTTCGGCTTTTCCCGGTTAGGGGTTGCCACAGCGGAACTCCAGTCCGCTAATGATTGACAGTTGATTTTTACATACTGGCTTGCCAGGCCTGACGCACAACCTTCAACGAAGGTACGCCCATTCACGCATGTCTCCTCGCAGAAGATGCTCTAGCTGAGAATCGAACCAGACAGTGTCTTTACTGTGAGGCGACAATGCTACCCTGGTATTAAATAGTAATATTATAAAGCATTTAAATCAGAACAAGCCTAGCTTTGTGTTATAGCCTGTTCAGTGAAGTCTTAAAACGTGGCTTGTAGCAGAAATGTGTTATTTGGATCACAACTGCGGTAATAAAAGTGGAACCAATTGACAGTAGAGAAGATGAAGAACTGTGCTAATCAGAATGCAGTACACAGGCATAAAGATCATAGGTCTCCAAGGCTAGATGCAGTTGCTTTGTATTTGTTTATGCACTGACATATAAAAAAAAAGCATAGTATCACTTATATATACAGTAACTGGCAAGGAAAACTTTACATTTCCTTGACCCGTGTGCTATTCTAACATCCCTGCTTTCCTGTATTCCCCTCTCCTACAGTATGAACAAGGATTCCTGCCTGCAGTTTATGTGTATTTCCCTACCTACAGCTTAAACAACCCTGCTTTCTTCCTTCCATACCATTAGGACCACCCCTACACATATATTCTGCTTCTGATTTGCTGGACTCAGTTGTGCCTATACTTAAGTAGCCAGTAAATGTTGGGTGACTAGGTTGCGCTGCAGAACTACAACATTTAGGCACTAACATCTAAAGTCAAGAATGACTGACATGGTGTAACTTTTTTTAACGGCTCAGTGGTCTACGGTAAACACATGAATTGTGTGTTTGCTGGTGGTCTGCTCGACTAGAAATGAAGCTGTCACGATGAATGGGACTGCGAAGTTTATTGGTGTTGGAGCCGAGGCAGCCAGAATAAGATAGACACCTTGATTTCAGCTGTTAAGTAGCAGTAATTTAAGATGGTTATGCCCCTGTTTTAATCCTCACTGAAAATATTGGTTGTTATACTGTTTACCATATCTCCTGTCCCAGTATTCTTACACAGCGTTTATAAATTTCACCTAGCAACTTACATCCTCCATTCTTCAAGTATCTTTTGTCTTCTCACTTTAATTCTATAATGCTATCAATCTACTACCAGGTTTATCACTCTGCCATCTCTTTTTTCCCTTGTATATTATAACAAATGTTTCCTTTGTCACATTGCATTTACCTCATACTCTATTTTACACAATATGCCTAGCTTATGTTCAATTAGATATTAAATAATACTATTCATGTTGTACTTTTTACAGATTTATACACACTGCTGTACTAATTCCTACCATTTTAATTTGAGTATAATGTAAAGTGAAATTCTAATGTAATTAATGCATTTGTCTTATGTAAACTTTTGTAAATACAATTCTAATTCAATTAATGCATTTGTCCTATGTAAATGTTTTGAAACTGGAGCTTTTCTCCCTGGGCCTCTGCTAAAGATGGGTATATTTGTCCCAGTCAGAATTTCCTGATAAACAGATGTCAATAAATAAATAAATTATTTCTTTTGTTTTTGGCGCTTTCAGTTGTTACCTGCTTTTTGCACACTTCTGGTTTGATTTACATTCCTGCTTTTTTCTGAAATTATTGTTAATCTGAACAAAGATGTCTTCTAAGACTTGTATTCTTCATGGTTTAGAATTTTCACTATGTTTGAATCTGATGATGTCTGCAAATATGTATGCAGTCTCACACTTGCAGACCTACACATATAATCAATTTCAGGTTTCTGAACCTTTCTGGGACAAAGAGAGACTTGCTACAGTAGATGAAAGATGAGACTTACAAAGAACTGTCTTCTCATATGTAGACAAGAAAGCTCCTGAGGTAAAGAAGCTAGCTTTTCCTGCAGATCAGAGAGCTTCACATGTGGTAGGCAAACTTGATATGATCAGAAAGCTTCACATGTGGTAGGCAGACTTCATATGATCAGAGAGGTTCACATGTGGTAGGCAAACTTTATACAACAGGTGTAAGAAATTTTACAAAGGGAAAGAAGAAGAAAACATCTGTTAGAGCTCTGATATTCCATATTGCTACTTTCAGTGAGGACAGAGAAAAACTTCAAGTGGGAAAGAAGTAATGTTGATCCAAAAAGTAAAACCAACCAATTTCTTCTTGTCATGGAAGGGACCTAGTATTTAAGGAAAAGCTGGTCCGGGTATCTACAAGGTATATCTTCTGTCAACTTTAGAGACTAGTCTCTGAAGTCTAACATCTGTTTTTCCCACTGAACACCCAAGGAATAAAGGGCTTTATAAAGAATATGCCAATCAAAAAAGTGTCCAAGAAAGCAGGACATGGACTGGACATGAACACCAAAAGTTCCTTTCAATCCATAAACTTCTAGAGATAAAAAATTAAACTTTTTTAAGTTGTGCCAACTGAAAAGGATTTGATAGGCTTTTATGACAGTTATCAACTTTCTGAGGTTTATACTTACCCGCGGTAGTGGTGCTGCGATAGCATTGTTGCCTCACAGCAACACGTTGTCGCGTTCGATTCTCAGCTAGAGCGTCTTCTGTATGGATGCGTGAATGGGCATGCCTTCATTGAAGGTTGTGTGTCAGGGCTGGTAACTCGGCACGTAAAAGTCCACTACCAAACATTAGCGGACCGGAGTTCCGCTGTGGCGACCCCTAACCAGGATAAGCCGAAAGACACAACAACAACATCAACTTTCTGAGGTTTCTAAATTTGAGGACATTGTAAACAGGTAATTTTTTTTTTCTGAATAGTAGTATTTATTTTTGAAGAACTGTAGTAATATTTAATTGATAATTTTTAACACAATTTATTTTTATACAAAAGCATCTTGGTGCATATCAGTTGTTTTTTCCTTTCTGGCTTTTGATTGAATTTATAATGACTAATGTGGAAAGAGAGAAAATACATATTGAGACAAATGTGCTTTCCTTTATTTTTTCCTGGTTAATATTTTGATACTGCCCATGGGAACAGGCAGATAAGCAGTGGTATAAAAACAGTGTATTCATGCCTGTTTTCTTTTTTTTTTTGGGTGGGGGGCAGTGGAGAGAGAGAGATCTTGTCTACTATGGTTCATGTCTTTGGTTATAATAGAGTACTGTCTGTAACAGGTGGAGTGGATTGATTTTTATTAATATAACCCTTAGGTTATAACTGAAAAAAGATTGACACAGTCCAGACATGCACTTCCACAAGGACCTTCATTTGGATGACAGAATTTTTAATTTGTATCAGTTTTCTAGGAATGTCATCCTATCCATAGTTAATAATTGTAATTGCTTTCCTCCTTGGTCTTTCAGTGCAAAGCTACCATTAGAATGACCATCCTTTGTAGGTACATATTTATGACTAAAATATCTTCTTCATTTCTTACCAGAAAGAACTACAAATGGATGCATGGTTTCATTATTTCCTTGAAAGCCTTACTATTTATGGACATCTTTAGCATTCGCTTTCTTCCTTATCTCTATACAAAGAGTGGTTCTTTAAACATTTATTTTTCAGGCAGTTCAGCAAGCATAGTTATTTCTACAACTAATAACTTCTCTATGAAACATACTTTACATTATTTATCTATATTTCATTGACTGAGTTTGTCCCAGTAGACCAATGGCCTCTTTTCAATGGAGACCCTGGGTAGTACTCATATTGACTATGAAAAATTGGGCAAGGCCACTGGAAAACTTCCCCTACTCTTTTTGATAAGTGCTGTGGGATCATTCATATCCCGTTTTCAGTGGAGGCCCGGGGAGAAAAGTTCCAGTAATACATAGTACAAGCTCCATAATATGAAGTACAATACACAGTGGAAACAGAAACAAACTAAGCAAATTTTACATACAAAATAGCAAAAACTAAACAAAAGTTAAACAGCAGCTTGGAGAAGGATGTAAAGCATATTTACATGTTTAGTGGTTGAGAACAGTAGTACAAGGTTAAATTAATACAGAGGTTTAAGTAGTACAAGGATAAATTAATACAGAGGTTTAAATCATCTGAGAATGATATAGAAGTAATATTAGCATGGATGAGTTCTTTATGCATGAATATTAGCATGAGTTAAATTAATACAGAGGTTTAAATCCTGAGAGTGGTATCAGAGGTAGCATTAGCATGAAGGCAGTACATAGGGTTAATCAGTAGCGTGTAAGGAAGAACAAACTTTGTGTGTTATAAAGTATTTATGTATTAAGCAGGTTAGGTAGGTGGAGTGCAATTGCACTCCACCTACCTAACCTGAATGGATTTGTAAAAAAAGCAACTATGGGGAACTTTCATATTGAAGACAGTAGATAGAAGCATTGTAGTACAGGTTTCCATTTCACATTGTCTTCCTTTGTCAGTCTTATTAATAGCACTGTACTTGCATTCTACGGAATTTTGCTTTTATTGTGCTTGTACAAGATATAGCACAGACAGATGCATTCCTTTCTTGAAGATTAATGTATCTACTGCTTAAATTTTCTTGACTAGATGACCAGGCATATCTTTGTCTTGACCTTTAATGGAGATGTGTGGGGAGTATGGACTTTTACTACATCAGATATTGTTTAGATACATTTCATTCAAAGATCTCATAGTAACAGCTTCACCAAATTTAATCATACACTTAGTACATGTCTCATTCCAACAGTAAAAATGAAGTTATCAAAGCACATTCAACTGCAGGATCATTCATGTCCGTCTGTTTTCTATTACATTGGAACATTTAACCCTAGTCTCCAAAACAATGTAGTCAACAGTTAAAACCAACATATCTAGATTTAGACTGTGGCAGCTAAAGGCCTCATGCAGTGGGTACAGGTACAGCCTATATATTCCACTAGGCCTTTAATGTAGTCATTTTCAAGCCAAATTTAACTTGGTACATAAAGATGTGTTTTGTTTTGCCTAAGCTACAACCAACTGGCATCATAGCTCTTCAGCCAATCCATGTGGTCACTTGTGTCTGCCCCGTAGCTCGTAGTTGCACCATACACTGATTGGGAGTGAGATCAGTGTTATGCACACATGCGTTCTAATAGTGGATACTTACTCAGAAGCATTAGCCTCAGGGATCCACCAGCCCTTTATAAAGTAGGCAATGAGGGTATAATGATGACACCTTTTGTGCATATTCTAATAGAGCTGTCTGTTCTTGACAGTGATGGATATTTTTTATCAGATTATCTTATTTCGTACGCAGCAGTACCAGTCTGCTCTGACTCCGCTGATTTGTGGTACAGACACAGTATTCCTGGTATAGCACACTGAGTTGTTTAACCAACTTTGATGGCTGTGGTTGACTGTTATGTGTATAGTACTTCCAGCTTTCTCATATTCACAGGTAGAATGATTTTGTTGTATGCTGTTTCCTACTGCACTTCCATAAAAATGTGATTTGCATTACTGCTTTATCCAATTCTATTTCTAAAGGTTGTAAGGTCTCCTTTTCATTGTTTATTACCTTGTTGAAGTGGTAATGCAAGATATTTCAGTCAGACATAATGACAGCTAAATGGAGAGGTGTTTAAAATGAGCTGTGTAATATTTGGCAACCTAGGGCTGACATTTTAAATAGTTATGTATTTTATTAGTATCGTTTTTGTGTAATACAGTTTCAAGGATATTTTTAGAAAATGTCTTTGAATGCTCTTAAACAATGTAAAAGGAATGCCGTATTTTAGTTGACTGCGCTAATTCTAGTGGAAGTGCCTTATTTTAGGTAAGTGTACTAATTATAGTCAGTGTGCATACCTCTCAACTGTCCAGATTTGTACAGAATGTCCAGATTTTTCCCTCATATTTTTGACCTGTTCATCATAAAACTTGTAATTTTCTGACAAATGACTGAGTATTGAGGTCATTAAATAATGACGCACACTTGAGTTTCAGACTCTATATCCTTCAGGCAATACATGCTAACACAAATCCTGCTATTCTAACATCTTTCTAAGTTTATAACAGTAATATTTAAAATTCTTCCCTGATTTTGGGCCCTTGTCCCCCCATTATTTAGGCTTTGTTCAGATTTCCTGCACTAAGAGGTCGAGAGGTGTGTCAGCGCATCTATTTTATTTAAATGTATTAAAGCTACTTCTTCCTATCCCCAGCCTTCTTGACTTGCATGTTTTCCTTTTAACTGTCTTACTATAATGGTCTAGTAGTTAGGAGTTGGTGCTCTCACTACCATGGCCTGGGTTTGATTCCCGGTCAGGGAATTTCAATAGATTTTTTGAGGGATTGACATGATTGCTAAGGTGCTTAACTGACATACAGGGTTTGATTCTCATTCTCATCTTTGAGGGATATTAGCTAGGCTTAAAATGGCTGCCAATGGCAGCTACTCTAGTACTTACCTAGCAACCTAAAATGTAATAAATGGGTAAAAGCATTTTACCATAAAATAGGTCCACTTGCTGTAGTCTCAGCATAGTATATCAGTCACTGCAAATTTTGGTGACCATAATGTGTCCTTTTAGTGCCCTGCTGTACATAATCAGTGTATAGCTGTGCAACTTACAATGCTCTTGTCTGCAAAACATAGGGCCCATTTCCAAAAAACATGTTCTCAGTGTAAGTATCACCTTACACAGAGAGCAGTCTGAGAGCAGGCGTTTTGGAATCCAGTACCTGCAGTAAGCCTGTTTATAGATAGGACTTACCCTGAAGTAAGTCACTTTCATTGAGAGCAAGTGTTTCAAAATCAAGGCACATTTAAACCGCCAGCAGACCTTTTGGAATCTGGCCTCTAATTATCAGCAGGATAACAGAAGGGATGCAATTTATTCTGAGCATGTCCTATTCGAAATGCCTAAGATCTCTGGGAAATCGGACAGTAGAGCTCTACCAACAGATTTGAATTGGTATAGCATGCTTGTTATGTTTATAAGAGGTAGAAGACAGTTAGACTTTTAAAAATTTCTTTGGAGTTTTCAACATGAGGTAGTTGTACTCTACTGAATTTACTTTAACATAGAATAAAGACACTTCCTTCCCTGCTGACATTAACTCCATTGCAGCCTTCTTGTTTTCATTTGATATTTTTTTAAGCACGTGGACCACTGCTTTTCACTTTTTTTTTTTGCTAATGCCTTCTGTTTTATGTTGTATTTACACTTAGAAGATACAGTGTGGTCATGTTGATCTTTTCTATTGCCTGGAACTGTGTGATCATAATAGATTTACTTTGTACTTTCATACCATATTATACTGAAAATCACTGTATCAAGTCCAATATAGCAGAACAGTATCATATTAAGTTCCTGATGCTAGCAATAATTAACAGTATTCAAATAAACAAGTAGTTAAAGTATAAATCTTTATTCAGGGAGGTAAGCCTCCCCACATGCTACCCATGTAGAAGAGTGGGCCTTTACTGCTCCACTAAGAATGTCTTCTGAATCAGAGGCCACACATATCCAAGGGAAAGGGGATGTATTCCCCATTCCTAAATATATAGATTTATTGTTTGATTTAGTTTTAGATATTTCAATGTAATGAGTTTTAATTTATTGTACAAAACAGGGTGAAGTAAACCTTGTAACTTCAGTGCCATTGCAAGCCCGTTCTAGGACCACACAGGACCTTTAAGGATGCAGTGAGACAGCATCACTCTTGTCTCCTTGCATTACTATACCTGGTGCGCAGTGTTCCGACTTCCTGCTCTGAAGAATAAATTTCATGCTGCACCCCATTTTGCTGGGAACA
>NC_056729.1:11918092-12038092 GCF_019279795.1 Protopterus annectens | reverse complement strand
TCAGTTCACATCATTGTAATACTCATAATTTAGTGTTCAATGGGTGGGCCAGTCTTGCAGCTTTTTGCGGAAAAGGGATGACAGATTTTACAAGACCTGTCAAGGATTGCTGTTTCTCTAACGTGCAGTAACATTGGAGCAAGAATAGTAGAGTGAGAGAGGTGTGCATGTTGCAGCAGGGCTTGCCTCCCCCATAGTAAAAGAAAGTTTTATGTGTCACTTTTTTATAATATAATTTGCTTCAGAACATGCATTATTAAAATGTAGGTGCCTGAGCTGCCATTTTCTAGGTATTGCTACTGAGCTATTGTGATATGAGCTCAGAAGATGAAGGTGTACACTCTTTCTGTCTGTGGATGTATGGGACTAAAGATCCTGATCTGTTAAAACAATCATAGTTAATGTAAAGAAGTGCTTTTGGGCTGGGTCTGTGCCCCTTGAATCCCCAAATGAGGTAACTTTGTCATCAACAGCTTTGGTAGGAGAAAAATCTGTTTTTTTTTATGTAAGCAGGCATACTTTGCTTTTATTCTTAATGGTTGGGGTGCTAATTTCCTCACATCAGGAAGCTGCAAAAAAAAATTCACTTTTTGAGGAAACTGAAAGCAGTAGTTTCTTTATTATACTGCACTTTTGATAGCTTATGCACTCCACTGTAGGTGGCTTCACTGAAATAATTTCATTAGATCAGAGTTTTAAATAAAGAATGACAATAAATAATTTCCCATTAAAGACACCTTTGTAGTTCTCCCTGTCCTTATCACATCCTGTACCACTGTCAGTAACTTGACTGCTTTCCATTTTCCTTTTACACACTGAAACTCTCTTACCATCTCCACATTGCAACTCATTTTATAAATTTCACAGGCATTTCTTTTCCTGTAGGGTTAATCTACTTTTTCTTTTCACATATATATTAGAAAATCCACCTTTAGCTGGAACTCTTCTCAAAATGGCACGTACAACTCTCAACTGTCCAGATTTTTGCCTCTTAAGTTTGGTCTTTTCCCCATAACATTTGTGGTTTTCTAGCAAATTGCTGAGGACTGAAGTCAGTAAAGAATGACAAATGTTTGTAAGCTTCGTGGAGCGTCTGATAAAAGCGTAACACTATAGTGCAGTAAACTAGTTAGGTAGGAATTCTAATCTCAGACCTGGCAAATGTAAAAATGTTTGTGTGAGAGTTTCTGTAGTTAGAGACATGATTTTAGTAGTACAGTAGTGTAATGGCTAGAGCATACGCTTTACATGTAGTCATACTGCAGCCAATTATTTTTGGTGGTGAAAGCCATGGAACATTTTTGGCTAGGCTTATAGAGTCCCCAGGGCCGATAGCCTAGTACCTACCTATGAACCTATAATTCATATCCTTCAGAAAGTGTATGTTAACACAAATCCTGTCATTTTACTAAGTGTCTAAGTTTATAATAATTAAAATCTGCCCATATTTTTGGGCCTTTGTACTGTCATTACTTTAGGCTTTGTCCAGATTTCTTGCATTAAGAAGTTGAGAGGTACGATGGCATATATTTGACATATCTTTGTGTCTGTTGAGGATTCTACTTCAGAATGTATCTATGTCATATGCTATTAGTTTTATCCCATATTATAACACTTCTTTTTTACAGAAGGTGGTTTCTGTTGTCAGCTATTCATGTTTGTTTCAAAAAAAATTCTGTCAAATTCATTTCAATTTTCATACAATGATCCTAAACTGAGCTCTTACAAAAAACTTATTTATATGGGCAGGGGACATTCAGTCTAATTCTGGCTACTTTCTACTTATATTGATATATACACCATAGCTACACCTTAACAGATATTTCCATCAACGTCTGTGATCATCAGCCAGATTCTTATTGCACACATTTCAAGTTTAAAAGCATCAAAAAAAAAAAGAAAAAAAAGCAGAAGTTCTGGTAACCTTCATGGCAAAGTCTTGCACACTTGATGCATAATAGTTGTTGTTGAATATCCTGTTGTTTTGATAATTAAACCACAAAGTAACAAGGTCACATAGACAGGTGAATTAGTGAAAACTATAAGAAAAAGCCAACTAAGCTAGAGTTTTCATTGTGTGATACCTTCAACCTCCTGTAGACCCATGGGATATATGCAAATGATCCCTTAAGGACATCAAGTGTTTCAGCTATATGGCTTCTGAATATCCTCAACTTTTTACTTTTTAAGTCTTTATGGACAGATTCAGGTCAACAAAGCCAAATGCCACTAGCTGAGGACATGCATGTTTCTGACTTCTTATGACCTCGCCAGCACAGCATAAATGGACTGTTTAGCTATACTCTAGAAACACAAGGTCTTTAAACCCAGCTGATGTCCATAACCATTAAGGTCTGATCTGTGTTCTGAAGAAAATAAAGCTTACAAGTTTGCAGGAAGGGTCTGATGAGCAAAAAATGCAAGGATCATTATTTCTGCAAACAGGGAGATTCACAATATACCTCTACCAGTGACATCTAGGTGAAGGAAATAGATAATGAAGAAAAAAGGTTCCTTCAGTTGTTTCTTCTTTCTTGATATTTGGAACTTATAATTAAATAAAGGCATTTGTCTCATTTAGACTGTACAGAATGCATGGGGGATTTTCAATAGTGTATCTTTGTATAGGACTTTCAGTGTAGCAGGAAAGAGTAAAGTTTAGCTATTTCAAAACCTGAATATATGAATAGTGTGTTAAAAAATTTACTACCGTTTTGCATCCAAAACACAAGATATGGCTGGATTTCTTAATGGAAGCTACGTGTTTGCAGATTTATTTTTCCTTAATTTTATTTCATAACAAAACTCTTAATGGTACTTCTCTGGCACATGGCAGCAGAGCTGCATTAAAAATAACATATTAACATATATTTGTTTCAAGTTGTGATATATCAACTCCTAAATACTAGTACCTCAGTTAAAGCTCAGTAATTTCCAGAGTGTCAGGCAATAGTTATGAATGAATTGTTTTCAGAATCCTGACCTCCTATCATGTGCATCTGTGTGTGAATGCATGTTGATGAAGTAAATGTATACAATTTTTTTGCCATGACTGGGTGGGGGTACTGCAGGATTTCTCCACAGCTGGCATTGTTTGATCATGAGGGTGAAATTTGAGTGATTAAACAAACCCAACCATGGGTAAATCCTGTGTTACCCACATTAAGGAATAGATTATCTGTATTATATAATGGCGTTATTTAAGGAAAAAAGTCAACATTTCTAGATAATATTACTGTATAAGTGGACTTCAGTGCTCTTCTGCCGGCTTCTGATAGCCAGGGCATCCATGATGTATTATACTTTGAGTGCTCTAAATGTATGAAGAACTACACAATACATTGCTCTCTGCCTTTTTCAAAAGTATTCAAGAGGTTTTCACTTGTAGTTCTGAACTGTATAGATTTTCACAGAATGACCAGATTTCCTCATATTGCTTTCCTTTCCTCTCTAAAAGGTGTGTTTTTCTGGCAAATCATTGCGGCTGAATCCAGTAAATACTGTAAAACACCACAGAGTGGGTACTCTGAGCATTCAGAGCTTTGATTTTTTTTAATCATGTTATGCTTTTTTTGAATGGGTAAAATTTCTATGCCTAATAGCTCAGAGAAGGTGTTTTAGCTGCATTTTCTTTTGAGAATGTTTTATATACAGTGTGCCCACTGACTGCTCTGTCTAATTAGCATGCAAGTTTTTGAATATTAAATTAGATTGGGAGAGAAAGGACTATAAACAGAAAGTTTTTCAGTATTACTCTAATTCACTTTAGAAATTAACATTAGATGAGATTTTGCATCCATCTACATCTTCTAAACTATACAAAGTATTTAAGTTGACTGGCACTAATTAGCATTTGGTAATTTACCACAAAATTAGAAGTTTTACAAGGGAGAAAGGAAAAAAAAACAATTTATTTGTTTTCGTTGACTGGGAAAACCTAACTTTGGCAAATACCTTTTTTCAGTGGAGGCCCAGGGAGAATAGTTTTAGCAGATACATTTAATATTATTCTTGACAATTTTTTTACAGTGATGCATAACGTAGATAGTACTGCACACATCTAGACACAAACAAGTAATTATTCTGTAATGACACTATACAAAGATAAAACAACCATTTAATCTGTTGTGACATTATACATGATATTAAATTCCAACTATAAAACACTTAGTATGCAAGCAGTTTCTGTGCAGTATATGTGACAAGCAGGCATTGTTTGTTTGTGTCTTTCGGCTTTTCTCGGTTAGGGGTCACCACAGCGGAAATCCGGGCCACTAATGATTGGCAGTAGATTTTTACGTGCTGGCTTGCCAGGCCTAACGCACAACCTTCAACGAAGGAACGCCCATTCACGCATGTCGCCACACAAAAGACGCTCTAACTGAGAATCGAACGGGCAACATCTAACTGAGAGGCGACAACGCTACCACAGCACCACAGTAAGGTGGATTAGAATACAGATGTAAGGAATAAACAAAACTGAGATAAGAAGTGTAAAACATTAGTCAGTAACTTGATAGCAGTTAAATCATAATATATATATTATATATACAATTTTAATTTTAACTGCATTAATATATCATAATATTTTATAATAGATAATTATTGGTTTTAGATCTTTTTACAATATTTATCTATTATTTTAAAATAATGTTTTAAAACAATGCGTAGATGAGAGCTGTTTAAGCTATATATTTTAGGTAATGAATGAAGGTGGTTGCCACTTTAAGAGCAACTGATTCCTGTTGATTCAGGAACCAGCTGACTTTTCACTTCCTTTTCACTTCCTATACAGTTTATGTCCTATGTTGTATAATTATCTGAAGAAGTTGGGCTGTGTGGCCTGATGAAAAGCGCTTTATGTGATTTTTTTTTGTTTTTTGTAATAAACAGTACGTTATTTCGTCGTGCTTGCAGGATTTATTTGGGCAGTTGGATACACTGTGGTGCTTTTTCCATCTATGATAACGTCATATATGCTATGAAATTATTAGCAACTACAAACAGGCACATTGTGACATCTACTAGCATATTATATGAAATTAAAATAATCTTCATATAACTTTATGGAATACCCTGTAAGTTTTTTTCTATTAGAAAAGATAATGTTTGATCGATTTTGTAATTCACAAAACAAACCTCTCAAACATAAACATTATAGAACTACCTAAATAGGAACACCGTGTTAAATTACTAAAATGGAAAGTAAACAGAGTCTAAAGTCAAGACCAAAATATAGAGGATTATGATTGGGTCTGTTATTATCACTGGCTTATTATGTGTTCAATTCATGAATACCAAGAAATTAACTTGCGAAGTGAATCTTGGCATCCATGTTGAGAACACACAATACTTTATGTTCAGAGACTAATCATAATTCTTTGTAGTCCACAGAGATTTGTTTGTTCTGTGTATTACAAGTTTCACAAAAATAAAATTAAAAAGAAAAAAAAAAGTGATGTCTTGTGCAGATAAATCAGTGTGGAGTTAGATTACATCCTTGTGTATTCCTCGAGTAAGGCAAGAAGTTTGAATCAAAACAGTTTTTTGTTTTCCAGGGTACAGCTCTGATCTCCGTGGACCATTTTCAGTGTCAGCCTGGATACAGTGGCTGGTTAAGTGACTTGCTCTGAGTCGCACAATTAGGCAGTGTGGGCTGAGAGAATCAAACCTTGCACCACAATAAGCAGCTTGTTAGCAGATCCCTAATCCTTTAAGCCAACTGCCAAAACAGTTTAATTCTTGTAATGTAGCAGACAGTAGGCAGAAACAAGATTTGAAATGAAGCCGTTTCATGTCCTGCTGCTGCTGCTGTTTGCTGGCCAGCGCTGTTCATTGTTAAGCCTGGGTCTTGTGCTAGAGCAGTGCTGAAATAGGATGTATTTTAACCAGTATCTGAGCATAATCATAGCACTCCATGCACTATAAGATAATTATGGAAGACAAGATAATACAGAAAATATGGTATAACAATATAATGTGAGGCCCACACAATTCTCTTTCCTAAATATTCTGACTAAAAGACTTCTCATAAATAGACAGCCATACATCACATAAAACATGCCATGTCTCTATTTGCAGTACTAGTTGTCTTACATTCATACTTATAGACAGGCAGAACAAGCCAGACAGATATTTCCCTACATGTAGAAAACTTTCTGTACAGGACTAAGTGATAGGCAAACATTAGTACTTCATTTGGGTCAATATAAGATACAGATAGGGGGTCCACTTATTAAGAAAGCCAGTTTCTCTAGTTTTCCTCTGGACTGTGAGTTGTTCAGCTTTGCACTTATCCTTTAATGTCTGCCAGCATTCAATTAATTCATAGGAACAAGAGGATTTGCAGTGTCTCATGGTAATACTTTTTAGCTGCCAAGAGCATTATTGATAGACATGCATCTGTGGTTTGCGGGTTGGCGAAAGCACCACGTATCACTAAATATCTAAGAAGATCATGTTTTTTTGATGTCATTTAAATACTTTATGATTCTCAGAGCTGAACATGTAGTTTAACAGCTTTTTGGTATACTTCATTGAAATGATACAGCAATTCTTCTAAGGAATACCTTTTGGTTTATATGTAATAAACATAAATATATACTAATCACTGTTTGTTTCCTATTAATTATTGCTTAAGTAAAAAAGTGTTTAAATTGCTGGTCCCGAGGAACTTTTTTGAATAATACCTCTCCTTATATGGTGACATAATGCTAGAATTGTGACATCATGCATACTATAATGGCAACAAACTGTATGAGCACATCAAAAATGATGACTTCATCTGTACAGCAAGGTCTGAAGACAGGTAAAATGCATGTTGAGTCGTAATGAAAAAAGGCAGCATATTAATGCAGTACATGAAACAAAGTAAAGTACATAATATGTGTCATATATAATATGTGGCATACAAATTAAATTGTACCTAATTATTACATTATTCAAAATTTTCAGTTCGATGTCAGTTGCTGTTTCAGAAAAGTTTGCATATATTACTTATAAGGGCTTGTGAATCTGTGACAGTGTCATTGATAACACATTTCAGAGCCAGCTTGACATCTTACAGGAATAAACATTTAACAAATGCTAACACAGTTCCAGGCATTTTTAAACATAGTTAAGTAGCTGTCACCAGTGACACTGTTTGTCGTACAACCATCAGAGATGTGGCTAATAGCTTGATCCTTTAACAAAATCTAATTTAAAACCTTGTTTATGACCGGAATAAATTTGTACATGGAAATGTCTGTTTCTTACCCAGAATCCTGAACAAAGTTTTAAAGGACAAACCTTCTGACTGTGTTGTGAAAGTCTTAAAAAATTAACATTACACAACCCACATAGCACTCGCTACGTGTAAATACTTTATTGATCAAGTTTGTGTTCACGATCTTTGTTGTGGAGATAGGAAGCCTGTACATCAATTTCTCTCTCCCACACAACTGTCAGTGTTCATAAACCTTTTGGCTGGCTGTTAGAGCTTAAAATAAAAGCTGACATGTTTAATGGGTCCTTTTGTGTTATAAAAGCAGAATCAAACACTGTAATTCATCGTGGAGCTCTTTCTTAATTCTTCCAGTACTTTGCAATAGTGCATTATACTACTGGTACATTGAGGACAAACAGTAACTCAGAATTGTATGAAGTAATTTACAAGGGCAGTGGAAAACTTTGAAGGCGTATGTGTAATCTTGCTTTGGTTTTTGCTTCCTTTTAATATTTTTGTCATCTGACTACTTGTCCTGAACTGCCTTAAGATCTGAAAGTATTTTCTTTCTGTGCTTTTTGTGTTCACTTTGCCTCCTCCCTTGCATACAAATGTTCCCAAACACCCAGTCACATGTGCCTAAGTGCTGATACACTTTGTGTGTGTGGTAGTATTACGCCTGGTATTCTGTCCTGAAATAAAAATGAAATAAACACACAAATAAATCTGGTCTCTTTCAGTAAACTACCTAGTAGTAGTGAATGCTTTGATATGACAAAAGATAATGTGAGGTCGCTATGTACATCCATAAAATATACATCAGCTATCCGTGATTTCTGTGGCTTTAAGTTTAATTTGTAAAAATGTCAGTGAGCATTTTTGTTTAAGGTACTACATGCACACCTGTTCCTTAAACACGTGGTAGGACATGCACCTTTTATTAATGCCTTCTGGGTTAACAAAATCATTTGAAAGCAGGCTTGCATTTACTGCCACAAACTGTCCATAAAGATAAAAGCACAGCAAGGGTTGTGCTGTTTATTCAGACTGCCCCTTCTACCTACTTCTTGCAGAATCAACATATATTTATACTGAGATTTATTACTAGGGCTTCAAAAAGTTTTTCTATTGCCTAGTCATCGTTGTTAATTATTTTTTGCCTTTTTATTAAAAATGCTTCTTGATGTTACTCCTTACTTATGCCTTCCTAAGTTCCTGTTACTCCTTCTTTGTGATACACAGTTCACTGGAAGTACTTTTCGGAGAATGAGTGTGAAAAAAGTTATTGTGCTGTCTTTTTTATCCATGGTTCACAGTTACTACTAAGGCATTACTTTAAATCCAATAATTTACTCAACTCCCATCTAAATACTGACATCGGTAGTTGTTTGTTTCTGTCTGTCATGTTAATGATTTTTGTCATGCTTCCCTATTATCCTTGTATGATTAACTTTACCTGATGTGGTCTCCCTAAACTTCCTTTGTCTCAATTCCTACTTAAAATTTTAACCTGATATGAAGAGTAATGTGGCCTCATATTTCACATTTGCAGATGGTTTTCAGTAACTCCAAAGGTTAGTGGCATGCAGATACCCACTCATCTTCCAGATCGCTAACAATTGCATAGAAAGTTGTTGTTGTCTTTCGGCTTTTCCCGCTTAGGGGTCGCCACAGCGGAACTCTGGTCCGCTAATGATTGGTAGTAGATTTTCACAAACGCCGATGTGCCAGCTCGACGTTCAACCTTCAACGAAGGCACACCCATTTACGCATGTCTTTCGAATGCCCACCCAACTGCGGGAAGGACATGCAGACTCCACACAGAAGGCACTCCCCGCACTCCAGCCTTGAATCAAATGGGAGAACCTCTTGTTGTGAGGCAACAAAGCTACCACTGCACCACAAATGCATAGAAAATATGTGGAAAAAATTAAGAGAATGAAGGCAAAAATGTGTTTTTTTTTTTTTTTTTTTTGCAGTGTAACTGATCAGCCAGAGCAAAGCTAGGGGCCATGCAACAGGTTTATCAAGTAAAGACTGAAGGCATATTGTTCAGCCAATTTGTGAATAAGGGGGAAACCACTACAGGGAATTCATGAGCGAGTTGAAAGCTGTTACTGAAATAGGATGGATCATGATGGTGGCACAGTGTGGCGAGGACGTTTGGAAGCATATACTGAAGTAGGGGACTATGGAAGAATGTGAAGGAGATGTTGGTTTGTCCTTTCCTTTAGGGTGCATAGACTTCAGAGGTAGTTTTCTGTTGCTGGAGTTGTAAATGTATTTGCCCCTATGAGTGTTCATAGCAAGAATGGTAAGCTGTTGCTCCAGATTGTGGTGGGGTAATGGGTATTTATGCACTCAGGTGTTTCTCATGGCATTTATGGATGTATTTGATCCATAAATAGCAGCGGAACTGATGAACAGAATTCCTACTTGCATATTACCAGATGTACAACATGATGTGACTTGTAATAGGCTGCCCCTGCATCCCATAATTTAATTACCTGTCCTAGGCCACATTATATTCCACATACGGGAATGATCCTGCCAGATAATATATGCTTGCTGCCAAATGTACATGTCACCCTTCGGCCTCCACAAACGCCAAATAAGGGTCATGCTGCTAAATGCTAGGAGCCTAAACCAAAAACTGCATACCCTGGAAGCACTTCTATCACTAAGAGATGTAGATGTCTGTGCAGTCACCGAAACCTGGTTCAAGGCCTCAGAGAGTAACCCGCCTTACAAGGCTACAATGCCTTCCACACCTTCAGACCGCAAAATAAACATGTGAAAACCAAAGGAGGTGGTATTTCTGTCTATATTAGAGATAAATTCACTTCCCATCTAGTTAGACTGGGCAACTCCATGGAGTTACTCTAAGCTCAGGTTATGTTGGTTAAGACCCCATTCACGTCATAGCCAGTTATAGATCCCCTTCCAAGGGTCATGACGCTCACAAAGCCTACTTGACCAAACTGGAGACAATCCAAATATTACCAAACACTCTGGTTATGAGGGAGTTTAATTATCCCACCATCAACTGAGAAACCTATGCTAGCCCTAACTCGCTAGCTCAAAAATTTCTTTACTTAAAGTCAAATGCCCTGGAACAAATTGTTCATACCCCGAAAAGAGGAAAAAACATAGTAGAAGTGGTCCTCACCAATATGTCAAATAGATGCACTACCGCAATTGTTGGACCCTCATTAGTAAAATCTGATCACAAATCAGTCATCTTCGAGCTGACACTAACACCAGAACTCACAAAGGGTGAAATCAGACTTAAAAACTTCACCAAGACAAACTACACCTTCCTAGGTAAAGGTATAAATGCATTCCAAGCCCCACCCCAGCTGCAAGTGATAACTACACTAAAGCCCTGTGCAATCAGTTGCATAAGTGTGTAGAATCTACTGTACCAGAAAGAATCAGTCAGAGCACCATGTGAAAACAAGCCACCACTTTGGACATCCAGCATCAACAAACTTTACAATAAACACAAAAAGTTGCTGTCCAAGAAAACAAAGGCGAAACCCCAACAATGGAAAAGCACCTCCCTCAGCCTCAACAGGCAAATAAGACAACTTGTCAAATCATCTGAGGAATTCTTTGAGGAAAAACTTGGCAAGTACAGCCCAGGATAACCATGAGGCCTTTACAGCTATGTACGTAGCCTAAAAGGTAGGACCCAAGCATATGCAGAACTAGTGACCAACAGTATCTCACACACTGACCCCACAGAGATAGCAAACCAGCTAGTGGATACGTTTGATGAAAATTTCAATCCCTTATCCCCTCCAAACCTATCACAAAGCATCCCCCAAACTCCCCCCACCCTTCATATCTGAAGAACAGGTCATCAAACCCTGTCCAAAGTAAAAAAAAAACAAAAAAAAAAAACAGCCTTTGTGGGACCAGACGGCATCTCAGGTTGTCTTCTAAAAAGGCTAAAACGTGAACTAGCATCACCATTAAGTACTCTTTTCAGTCATAGTCTAACCACAGTGGTTGCTTCCAAGTAATGGAGAACAGCAACAGTTATTCCCCTCCACAAATTTGGCCTAGCAACAGACCATGGAAATTGCAGACCCATAAGTCTGACCAGTCTCATCTGTAAGGCCATGGAATGCATCATTATGGGCCTCATAAATAAAGACTTAAGTGACCGCCAAACCCTGGACGCTACCCAATTCGACTTCAAGGGCAGATCTTGCCTGCTAAATCTGGTGAATTTTTTTCAAAAATGTGACCAGGGCCATTGATGAAGGTAAATCTGTGCACACATCATACCTTGTCTTGGCAAAGGCTTTCAACACAATTCCACACTCAGGCACTACCGATAAACTTCGCAAACTGAATGTAAACCCCTTTGTTGCAAGATGGGTTGCCAACTGGCTCACAAACCAGACACACACTATCAAAGTGGGTGACTCTACATCATCCAGCAGACCTGTTACCAGCAGGTTGCTACAGGGCTCAGTGCTGGGCCCCCTACTTTTGGGTATATACTTCTATGAAGTTCAGGTCAAAACTAAGGGGTTGTGGCTGATGACTGCAAACTGTGTGCAATTATTGAATCCCCAAATTATGTCTATATACTCCAGGAGGGTCTTACACAGACCAATGACTGGTGTCTTAATCACAGTCTCAAACTTGAATGCAAATAAATGCATCATCATTCTCTTCAGCACAATGTCCCTTCACACTATCAAATTAACAACAATACCCTAAGTACCCATTAAGTGGTAAGGGACTTGGGATCACAAGTTGACTGTGTCTTTAACTTTGACCACCATGTGTCTACTGTGGTAAGAAAGGCTTTCTACATAGCACACTTGATTAGTAAAAGCATCGCCTCAACAGCAAAAGAGATTATAACCCCTCTATACTCGGCACTAAGCCAGCCTATAATTGAGTATAATGCCCCGTTCGGCATGTACCATACAAAGCACCTGCAGCATTTGGAGAAACCTCAGGGGTTTTTAACAAAGAAGATCAAGGGACTCCAGCACGTGCCTTACTCAGTCTGACTAAAGTTCAAGTCACTCTACTGTGTATTGTATAGACGTTTTAGGGAGACTTATGACTGTTATGCAGAGCAGTCTCAGACCAAAACCTAATGAACATGCTGCATATCAGTAAATCAAATGGGACTAAGGCTACCTGTTCCGGGGCCTAAATATGTCCTGCGACTTTAGTAGTACCTGCTGGAAGGACAGATTTATCTCCCAGAAACTGCCACATCTTTGGAATAAGCTACCTATTCATGTGAAACAGAGCACCTCTATGATATTTTTCAAGAGGAACCTGGACAAGTAGATGGGGCACCGTAAATTCTTACCGGTGATAACATCCACAATGCTCCTGGACATGAGCAGCCATTACTAAATGCAGTCTTTGGTATTAACTAACATTTCTATGATATTAAATTGGGACAAAACGGCTAGGCTGGAAGTGAATTCTGGGTCAATAGCCTAGTAATCTCCTTTGATCCTATTGCCGGCGCCATCACACAAAAAACCTTGTCCTGTGACCAAATAGCACCCCCTCTCCTACATACGTGTAGCTGATTTAAATTTCTTCTCACCTTCCAAGTCAGTTGCATGAATCATAACTGCATGAATGAGCAAATTTTGAATGTTCATGCATTTGTACTACTACTGTCCCATCTGTAAACTGACTAATTACGAAGACCATTACCTGGTACATTTTGTTTTAGGTGGACAGAACTTTGTTTGATCTGTAGGGTGTTGCACACTTGGAAGCTTGTGCTTCCATTTAATCCTCATTTCTGGGATACTTAATCATTTGTAGTCTTCCTAGTTAACGCAGATTTGTCTAATATGTTTAAATGCAAATGAAGTCCTTAGATTCTGAATGGCAGTATATTAACTTGTCTGTTTGCTAACTACCTTAAAGAGTTCCATACAAGAACTCTTGCCCTTGAGTAACTGCAGTCAGATGTTGTCACATTATCTCTAGCATAATTTAATTGAAAAGCCTCAGTGCTGGGCACAAAACACTTCAACAATGATTTGATACAGTACTCCTATATTTTACACTCTGTGTTGTCCATCCTAGCTATTTGTTGTTGTTATTGTTGTATGTCTTTTTAATATTGTCATTAAAATTCACTCCATGCTCCCTTTCTTTAGCAGTAGCAACATATTCTAGTAGCCTGACCTTTTTATTCATTTTCCCACCCGTTTTGTAGTTTCATATTTATATAGGTTCATAGGTAGGTACTAGGCTATCTGCCCGAGGTCATTATTAAGCCTAGCCAGAGTGTGTCGGCTTATGAAGTGATCCCAGGGGTGTATTTTCTGTTACCCATCCAATCGTCAAGGCTTCTCTTGAAGAGTGTTAATGAGGGGCTCTGCCTAATGTAGTTAGGAATTTTGTTCCAAAGCATGGGGAGTCTCTGTGACAGGAATCTATCCCTCCAGCATGTTCTATTTATTGTTGTGGCGAGGTTTAGCTCACTAGAGCGCGTGGCTCACAGTGACTTGGATTTCTTTAGGTGGAGCATGTCCATCAATTCTGAGTTGGACATGGCTTTGTAAGTCAGGCAGAGATCACCTCTGAGTAAGCGATATGCCACTGAGTACAGCTGGAGTTTTTTCAGTCCGGCTGCATAGGACATATGTTTGAGGCCAGTAATCCTCTTGGTGAGGTGCTTTTGTGGTCTTTCCAGCTGTTGGAAGTGTCTTGTGAAGTACATCCCAAATGGGGCATTGTACTCTATGATGGGTCTGATGAGTGATGAGTAGAGAGGCACTATAACCTCTTTATATCTAGATACGAACCCCTTAGTAATTAGATGGGCCACATAGAAGGATTTCCTAACTACTTTGGCAATATGATTGTCTAAGGAGAGATTACTATCTACCTGGGTCCCCAGATCTCTTATTACCTCTTCTGTATTAAGGGGGCTGCCGCTTATGTGGTAATACGTGGGTGTTTTGTTTTTCCCCAAATTGGATGACTATGCATTTTTTGGCTTGAGGCCATGACTTTGACACCAGGTGTCTGTCTCAGTAAGGCCTTTTTGAAAGCTGTCCATGTCAGCCGGAGAGTCAATTATGGCTCCCAGTTTGCAGTCATCAGCGAACTTGGTTAGCCATAGTCCTCCTGTGTTTGCCTGTACTTCTGAGAAATATATGCCGAACAGTAGGAGTTCCAGAACCGAGCCTTGCGGGACACCACTTGTGACTTGTTTAGAGTCGGATCTGGAGCCCGCTATTCTTAACGTGTGAGTTCTGTCTGTAAGCCAGTTGGCAACCCATCTTGTGACGTAAAGAAAAAGCAAGTACCTTCCCACTGCTAACGTTTGACTGCCAATACAAAAAACAACAAAAAGTCCACGGCAGGCAAACAACCAGGGCTAAGAGGCTAATATCGTATCCAAAAACGTATGCGCTGAGACACAACTATGCTAATCCTCAGAAATACTTCCTAAAAACAGCTTTATTCTTCCAGAGTTAAAAACCACAGATAAAACTCCCTTTTTTTCTTTTCAAACGATAAGTGCTTTCGGATAACCTTCATCAGATCGTTCACTTTTTGTTCATCTTGTGACGTATGGGTTTATGTTCAGGCTGGTGAGTTTTTCTATAATACCCGAGTGAGGAATGGTGTCGAACGCCTTGGCGAGATCAAGGTAGGCTGTGTGAACCACGTTTCTCTCGTCTATGGCCTTGGTAACTGTCTCTAAGAAGTCACCCAGGTTTAGTAGGCATGATCTGCGCTTAACAAAGCCAAACTGGGTTGGGTCAAATGTTTGGAGTTTCCCAATGTCTTTGTTAATACGTTCCATGATGATGCGCTCCATAGCCTTGCAGACCAGACTAGTCAGTCTTATGGGGCTATAGTTACCAGGGTCAGTTGTGGCCCCTCGTTTGTGGAGCAGAATAACCTTTGCTGTGTGCTATTCTATGGGAACATAGCCTGTGGAGAGGCTGAGGGTGAACAGCGTGTTTAGGTGGGGAGGTTAGTTCGTTCTGTAGTTCATGCAAGACGCAGCCTGGGACACCATCTGGCCCCATTGATGCTGTGTTTTTGGCTTTTGAAAGGGCTGTTTTCACCTGTGCTTCTGTGATTTTTGGGACACTACACTTTTCCAGTATTGTTGTGGGCCCTTTTGAAGGTGAGAGGGAGGTGAAGTTTCTACTGAATCTGTCTGCCAGGATGTTGGCAATATCAGTAGGTTCGGTATATTTTGCGCTATTTTACACTAGATCAGAGCATATCTGCGAGTTGCCACTTAGATTCTTGACATAGCTAAAGAAGGCTCTGTGGTTATCTTTCAAATCTTTGGCTATTTTTCTTTCGAAGTTAGCCTTGGATGATTTTATGAGGCACCTTAGTTTCTTACAGATACTGATCAGGGATGTCTTTCCTTCTTGGCATTTGCTTTTTTTTCTGAACTAGTTTCCTCCTTCTGTTGTATAACCTGTTTATGGCAAGGGTCCACCAGACTGGTTTCCTTCTCTTAGGGGAGTGAGTCTTGGTCTTGCTAGGGATGGCATGATCCATGCATCCTTGTAGGTGCTCATAGAGTGCAATTGTAAAGGATTCTGCATCTTGGGCAGTGTTATGCTTTAGCATGGGGGCTGAGAAACTTACCACCTCTGCTTTAAGTAAGGTGAAGTTTGCTTTAGAAAAGTTTTTCACTGTGGTTTCCTTTGTTGGGGGTGGTGGTGGGGTGTGGACATCCAGGGTGATTAGTTTATGGTCTGATCTAACCAGTGACGGTTTGACCTCTGGTACAGAACACCTGTTGCCCATGTTGGTGATGACCAGGTCCAATATGTTGTGGCCTCTGGTAGGGGAGTTTACCAGCTGACCCAGGGCATTTGAGTTGATAAATTCCAGGAAGCGCTGAGCCTGTGAGTTTGTACTCAAGTCGTTTTTCCAGTTAATGGTAGGGTAATTGAAATTGCCCAATATCAGGGTATTCGGCAGGACCTTCATGTTTTCCAGTGTCTCCAGAAAGGCAGAGTGGTGGTCCTGGGTCATGAAAGGTGATCTGTAGCAAGCCACAATTTGCATTGCAGATTTGCCCGATGTTGCACATGGATGATCTCAGAGGTGGTATGCTGCGCCACTAACCTGGAGGTGTGAGTATCCTTGATGAATATGGATACATCCCTCTCCTTTTGTGTTTTGGTCCGTGTTCTGTGGCCGAAATATGCGGTATGAGTTATAGCCCAGTAGTGCTGGAGTGCTCTCTGGAGCCTTGAACCAGGTTTCAGTTACTGCACAGATGTCGAAGTTCTCCATACTTAGGAGTGCTTCGAGCACATGCATTTTGAGATTTAAACTCTTGGCGTTGAGTAGCATAACCCTCATTTTTTTACTTGTGCTGTTTACGGTGGTGGGTTTGAATTTTGAGCCTTGCCTAAAAAAGGCACTATAGGGGCAGCAAGAGCCTGGGCCAGTATTCGAAAGCCAAGGGGTGACAGGTGCAAGCCGTCTCTTGCGAAGCAATGCAGCTTGTCTAACATGTCATCCCAGGCTGACAGACACTGGATCCTTTTTGAATGACAGCAGAAGTTTAGCCAATTGTTGAAATTGATCATTTTTTTCTTTATACTGAGGTATCATTCTTGGTGAGGGCAGGATGCTACTCAGGGTCAGGGTCATACCCGCCTGGGCTACATGATCAGAGAGCTCTTCCATGTCTCTTTTCATGTAGTCCAGGGAGGTACATTTCAGGTCATTCACACCAACATGAACAATGACAGAGTCATATTTGTACTTGTTCTGGAGTGACCTGAGTGCTTGTGTTAATTGGCGGATTCTGGCTCCTGATAGGCAGCTAACAGTAACCTTCTCCTTGTCCAGCCTAGTGAGTGGGGCGTCAGTGTGCCTGACTATTGAGTCACCTATTACTAGTGTGTTAGGTATGTTATTTCGCCTTAAGGGCTGTGATTGTGCGGCACATTGATTTTGTGTTTTATGTGATGTCTGGTTTGTGACGGAAGGTGCAGGTTTTGTGGGTGTCTTCTTTGGAGCTCTCTGATGCTTTTGCAGGTTTTTATTTAGAGCCTCTGAGTATGATTTAATGTATTTATGTATATTTTTTGCCAGTGTTGGTTTAGTAGGTCTATGTGAGGCTGGAGGTGTGGTGCAAGAGTTAACCTTCTCCCCATGACTGTCTGTTCCAGTCTTGGGTGGAGAGACCTTAGCCTCCAGTTTGGCTGTATAATTGCATCTCTCGCATATGTTAGTGTTTTGTGGTAGGAGGAGAGGGCTGTCTGTTTACATGAGGCAGTTGTAACATTGTCTCAGGATACCCAGATTCACCAGCTGGACTGGAGAGTACACCTGAAGTTGCCCTTTGGTCATGCCTGAATAGTAGGGTGAGCTGCTTGGTTGGTGAGGGGTGGATAAAGAGCCTTGCCCTGCTGGGCTGTCAAGTGCTGGGGTATATTAGTGCTTGCTATTAGGTCTGAGGAAGTGCTGGACTGTAGGATGCTTTTTGAGTGCTTAGGTTGAGAGTTAGACTAGTTTCAAGTGAAAAACCTGAAAAGGAGATGTAGTGGAGCCGGGAATAATTTAACCCTAGCTAACCAGTGTTGCCCGGCGCACAAAACTGTGCAAACGCGGTTTTTAAACTACTAACTTCTGGGCTGGAACTACTGCTCCAGGGATGGCTGCTCAAAGTTCCCCTCTCTCACAGGTGAACAGAGAAACTTCCCTCTATCCAAGTAAGGTATGGGCAACTCAGAAACTTGTAACACAGCCCTGAATTCAGCACTAGCCTGAAAACTGGACTATACTAGCTTAGAAAGGTGGGGAAACAAGAAATATGACAGGTCCATCTCATTAGTCGCATGATCCGTCTGCAGTTGTTTCTAGATGTTAGCCCTGGTTTGGGAAAAAGGCTGGAGTCTAAAGGGAGCTGATAAGAGAGGAAGGTCAAGAAGTCTAGAAGATATTCTACTCTTGCATGGAAATATTTTGTTTTCCACAGTCACACTTTAGCTGTGAGTAAGGCAGTTGTGACAGATAACACAAGAGGGTGGAGAAGGCATTTGGTGTACTTCATTTCTATGCTGGAATTTGTGGTCTTTAGAAAATACATTTTGTTTGAATTCCAACTGCTTGAACTGAAAGGTTTATGCTATTGTTTAGTGCACCTAGTCAGCACATCCTCCTGTTGTCTACCAGGTGGTGGTGTGTGTTTATTGATTTTTTTCTGTTTTAATTTTGGGTGTGATAAGCTTATTTATACAGATTATTGAGAGCTGTGTCTACTACAGTTGTATTATCTTATAGTTTTAGAATCTCTTACAGTGCTTCTAGGTTCGTGTCCATGTGGCTGTGCAGTGTTGTTGGCATTTCATCTTGCTTTGTTGCATACTTTGAAGAAGTATGCATTTGTCTGTTCTATGTTTGAGTAATGCTCCACTGTATATAGCTGGAACTCACTAAAGTCAGTACGTTTTCCCTTAATATAAGCCAAAACAGTGGGTTCTTACTCAATTATGAACTTGAATTTAGCTCATTAACACCTGCCAGCAGTCAGTTGCTGAGTTTTCACATTCATGAGTGCAGTCAGGCAGGATAGCAGCTACCTGGAGCTGAGTCAAAGAAAAATTAATCATGAGAAGAGCTTTTAAACTGAACAAGTGAAACAGGTTTTGCTGCACGTGTTCTGTTAAAAAAACATTTTCTCGCATTTAAACTGCTAAAGCACAGTGATGAATACTACAAATTGAGAATCTTAAGTTACATTGAAATAATAGTGTTGTCTGTGTCTGGTCTGCCTTTCTAGTATTGTATGCTTAAGTGTGACAAAGCACAGTGATGAATACTACAAATTGAGAATCTTAAGTTACATTGAAATAATAGTGTTGTCTGTCTCTGGTCTGCCTTTCTAGTATTGTATGCTTAAGTGTGACAAGGCAGCCCAGACAACTAGTGATGCAAACATGAAGCAGTAAACATGTTATCAGTGCTGTAGCTGTGAGTATGTTAAAGAAATATGACCTTGCATGGAAAAATGCCCCTATCATTTGATATTTACTTACTGCATGTTGTTGATATGAGAGGACATTGAAAGGAAATTTTTGTAGAATCCCTTTGTTGTTAATGTCTTCATCTGCTGAAAGTGTCAGCATCTTGTACTATAAGACATTTAAGACTAAATCTACACTTGCATGACTTGAAGATATGTCCACGTCTTCACAGGCATTTGTCACCATGGAGGGGTGAGATTGCTAGAAGCTACTAAAAGATGAGAAGGTGTTAGAAGGAGCGATAACACTGTCAGTCATGCTAATAGTGGAAGTTGCAGTACATTCTGCAAAGGGAGCACATACAGAACTCCACCTCTTGATGAAGCACATTATAAAATAAATTGTACAACAAACCCTTAGAAAAAAACAGAGAAAGGAGGAGTGTTATCAATGGGAAACAGTACTATATTCAATATTAACTGCATCTACATTATAAGAGCATGAATATTCCTGATGCCCTCTAAAGAGCTGTAAGGAGCTAGACAGCTAGTGCTAGAGCATACTAGAAGATGAACAACTTTGAAATTGGACTTTTCAAATATTAAGAAGGGATCTTGGATACAGAAAGGTGTAGCCATTTGGGAACAAGTAATCACCAGTATGATTCACACCCAGTTTAACTACATAACCCTCCCAAACAAAAATAGTAATTCTGGATTTCAAGAATGCAGACCTGTTCCATCTAGGATTGTATTATTTTTTCTTGTTTGCTGGTATACGCTTCAGCTGCTTACTACCAGAACTGGATAAAGCAGGTATTGGAAATGGATCTATGGAAGTTAGGATTCCATATTTTTGCATTGTTAATTCGGAGATCTCTGCTATTCTGAGTTTCACAGTCTCCATCAGTCTTGTACATTTCCAGAGTGCCGTGTCTATATCTGCTTACTGTAATTCGGTCACGCTCTGTTACCAGTGCCGTCTTGCACCCATTCAGCCTCATTGGATTAGTCATCTCATTTCTTTCACTCTTCTGTGTGTCACACTACATCATGTCCCTTCCCTATCTACAAAGTAAAGGTCCTAGACTTTGTAACCTCTTCACATAACGGCTGATTCATTCCCCCTATCATTTTTTATATTCATAATACAATAATCAGTTTTAGAACTGAATATAGTGTTCCAGATGTGGCTTCACCAAATCCCCATGGAATTATGGCATCAGCATCAACAAAGCCCAGTTCTCGAGTTGTGATTCCCATCAGTGTGTTAGTCTTTGCCCCCATCTGTTACTTTGTTACTAGTTATATATTGCACAGGTGATAATGGTAACAAGGTCCTTTTCCTGTTCTGTGGCTGCCTGCATTTTCCCATATAAAGTGCACTTTGTATTAAGGTTATTATAAATCAGCTGTCATTCCTCAGTCCTTTCCATTAGACTCAGTAGAATTGCTTTCAGACTTCTTTAATCTGTCACATATTTGCCTAAGTGTTGATGTCCTCACTAAGATTATCCTGTTTTTATTCCCAACTAAGATATCTATAGACCACACGTATGTTAAATACCATCATCCCCAGAAATGACAATGAGAAACCCCTTAGTCATGTCCCTCTTCCTAGACTTTGTCTGTCAACCACACCCATCAGTTTGTATCCCAGTAACAGTTGTTGATTCCCTTAGTGTATTTAGGCTTTCTTCCTGTCCACCAATATCTGTCTGTTAGCTTTCTCAGTGGAACTGCATTAAAAACATTATTTTAGGAAAACCATAGACACTGTTCTCAATGCATGCATTGTTGCTGGTATGCAATAATAAATGTGTGTTAACACTGACTGGTTTGATCTTCCTCCATAACAGCCAGGTTTTTATAGAAATTTACCGAGCCTACATTTCCATACTTGTATTAAAATTAATTTCCTGAACTGACTCAAATCTATGTGCTCTGTTATTTCTTATGTAAATATAACAGTTTTTATGAATGGGCTCACATGTACTCTCTAGGTTGACCTCTCTAAGGATGTGGTGCATAAGGTCATTTAAAAAACAGACGGAACACTTTAAGCTTTTAAACTGTATCTGTTCCCTTAATTAGATTGTAAAAATCTTGTTTATCATTACCACTCACTTTTATTTCATAACAACATTGAGGAAAGAGAAAGTTTGCAATTATTTACAAGAGTTGGATGTTAAACATATACGTATCAAAGTAAGGATTTGTAAAAAAATGTGAAATGTATTTTAACTGCTCCAGCAATTAAAAAATGCATTGCAGTGTTTTGTAATCACTATAATTTATATTTCAATACATTGCAAGTTATGTTGATGTCAGAGAAATTTTATTAAAGAATATTGTTTAATATGTTTGCTGTTGTGGTATGTGATCAGAATTCCAGGTGATTTTCATTTCAAAAGTTGTCAGAGATACCCTTTAAAGGCTACTGTGAAAGGTCATTATAGTGCAAGCTTTCTCCTATTTTTGCTCCATTGATTATGGTTATAGAAAATGTTAACAGCACATCCTTCAAACTTGCTGTTCTTTTAAGCAGAACATAAGGCATTTGTTACATTTCTGCTTCATTTCCAAGAATGCTTAAATATTGCTCAAGGTCATTCTGTCTTATATTGGTCAGTATCAGCCATGTCTAAACTATACTTAGAACTTTTTTCTGCACACCTGTTTAGCAGCAAATAGCAGTTTTGGCAAGCCTGAATTTGGAGAGTGATCTATCCTCTGTGAGATATGACTTTCACTTGTATATTATTTCTTATTTAGGCAGAAAATGGACAAAAGAGCAAATACTGTATTTGCCCATGCACTGCTATTTTTTCAGCATGTTTTAGGTTATGCATTTATAATTCTAGCGTTAACATATGCAGGAGAGAGAGATTATCTTTTCTCATTTGTTAGTGATAGTGAAGTCTCTAGTTGATATGGACATTAAGAAATAAATATGAATATTCTTCAGAGCAGATTTAATTAAAGAATAACAGTTTTGCTTCTCATAATATACTGTCTTAACAGTGTTTGTCAGTAAATTATTATACCCTTCATTTTTATGGGGCACCTGACTTTAAACAGATTTATGTTTTATTTTACCTTTTGTCTTTTCCTAGAAACTTGTTCATATGAAAGTATTTGTAAACATAATGCAAGCTAGACTTTGCGAGAAATTCACTGATACAACACCGTCAAAACTTAATAGCCTGTATCCCTGTTTTAAACTCTCATATATAAATATGTCCTTATGCTTATTTTCTCTTTATATTCCTCCAAAGAAGAACATTCTCTCTTGGCTCACTTCCAATATCCCTCAAGAAACATTTATATCAGGTGATTTTAATAATGACTGTGATCCTACTGATATCTCCTGCTACTGCACTCAGTTTATATTACTTTATTAATTGAAAGTCCTTCTAGATTTCTTAAAACCAACAAATACGTGAGCTTTGATCGGATTTTAATCAATACCCCTTAAAAAATAAATACTCCAAGTACTCTTTCATTCACCTTAACTGTCTGTCAACCATCATTTGCAAATTGGCAGCAGAACAACATGCACAAACCTATCAAGATTAATTAGGTTAGAAATGTAAAGAACTTTGACTGTAATTCCCTTATACTTTCTCTAGCACAATGTGATCGATCATCAGTGAAATATCTCCCACTGTCTCAAGGTGTAGCCAAATTCAGCTCTACATTCCTCAATATTCTTAATTCCTTTACTCCTCTTAGAACAGTTAGGAATAGATCTAACCCAACACCTTGGCTAAAGTCACAATCAAAACAGCCAGTGTGGCAGACAGTTAAAAGTTGGAAAACATAGCATATAGAAAAACACAATACTCATATCAATCATACAGACAAATATATAACTTCCATAAAAACTTATCATAGCTGACTAATGAACTATTATACCTTTTCCAAGCCTCACATAACTCTAATCTAAAGTCCTTCTGTTCCTCCATAAACAGCCAGGCAAATGTTCACAACCTGACCCCATTTCCAATCTCTCCAGCTGTGAAATAGCAAAAGCATTCAACTGTCACTTCATGGACACAGTAGCTGCACTAAAACATTAGCATACAAGTCAAACCTCTCCTTTCTCACCCTAGACTTCATCAAATCCAGTGTCTTTTCCTTTACACACATCAACCAAAATTATGGAAAAATCCTTAGAAACCAACCACTCTGCCTTCTGACAATCTGCCACCTCTCTCTCTGAACCATTTTCCATACTCATCAGTCTTTCCTGTCTGAAGCCACTTTTCTCACACTGTGTAAACAATCCTTTTTTCTACATTTGCATACAAGTGGCACCTCCACAGAACTGTCAAATTTACACCCCATTGCTATGCTCTCATCTCAGTCAAAAATACCTCAAAAGTATGTCTATAATTAGGTGCTTTGATACCTTCAGTCCAACAATCTCCATTCACACACACAGCATGGCTTTTTCCCCAGTCATAGCCCTACTGTCCCTTCTTAATGCTAGTTATCAAAAGAAAAATTAAAGCAGACTCATATCCACAATCTTCCCTGATCTTACCAAAACTTTAGATACTATTTACCATTCTAAATTAATATACACTCTTCACTCACTACATTTCTACACTGCTTTACTCAACTTGTTCACCAGCTACTTCAGTAGCCTCTCACAAGCAGTCAAATAGCACTCGGCTTTTTCTACTTGGTTACCTATACCTAATGATATACATTAAGGGTCCATTCTCAGACCTTAATTATTTAACCATTTTGTTAATAATGTTGCTTCTGCCTCACTTGTGCAATGTTAATTCAGTATGCATCATGGCAGCTCAAATTTTCTCATCATCCTCCCTATCTTAACAGCAAACCATCGCCCAAGCATCGATCACTTTAATAGAAATCTGTCTGTCCCACTTGAAACTACTCCTAATCCCCAGTAAAACTAAAAAAATGCTACGTACTCTTACAAGACAAAATTGTAATCTTTACTGTCCTGTCTTTTCAGAATGTGCTAGAAATAGTCTTACAAATCAAACTGCCAAAGGTTATCATAGATCATCAACTTAAGTTTGGCAACCATATTTCATTCTTAATTTATGGCCAGTGTTTCTAATTATGTCTCCTTTAACAAGCGTCTGACTATCATAGGTTGGTACTAGGCTATCGGCCCTAAGGCCTATGCAACCCTAGCCATAACAATTCCCTGGAAATTTTTTCCCACAATATTTACTTCTCTGGGCCCCTGTCTAGCAGGGCGACTGACATATAGGTTCATAGATTGGTACTAGACTATCGGCCCTAAGGCCTATGCAAGCCTAGCCATACCTTATTGCACAGTCACGTAGAACAACTGCTACACCGTATC
Organism: Protopterus annectens; assembly: GCF_019279795.1. NCBI lineage: Eukaryota > Metazoa > Chordata > Ceratodontiformes > Protopteridae > Protopterus > Protopterus annectens. Next base: position 12,013,561 of record NC_056729.1, on the reverse strand, counting down.
ACCTATCAGCCTAATTATGTCTCCTTTATTGAGCTTCTAACTTTTTTATTGCACAATCATGCAGAGCAACTGCTACATCCTATTTCCTATCAAGCTTACTCTGTCTTACCAACATTAACTTATGTCACTCATTACTCCAAAACCTAGAACAATGTTGCAACAAAATGTTCGAATTTGCTGACAAATTGCCCAACTCATCTCATCACCATCTAAATTGTACAATTAAACTGACTCGATTTTACAAAAAATATCAACTATACACCACTAAAAATGGCACATGAACTATTTCCTGACAAAAGCCCCAACCTCACTCTAGCTTCCAGAGATATACCCTCATAAAGGTCCTTCACTCTTTAGAACAACTCTACTTCATATAGAAAAAAAAGCATGCAATAATTTGGGTGACTCCATAAATTCCATCTTTGTATCTGCATTACTGAATCCTTCCCTGCTACTGTTAGGCTAATACCCCCCATATACTTCACAATTAAATTAAAGGGCTCCCTACTTAATTCCCAGCATTGCTGTTGTTCCAGCTCGCTTGGGTAAACTCATCATTATGTCTCCTGCTTTTCTTCTACACCTATTCATATATTATATCCAAATTTTGTTTCCTTTAACTCCATTATTTCCCCTCTAATTATGCTGTCTGCCATCATAATCCTAGAAACCTCCAATGTCTCTCTCTCTTCTAACTCTAAACTATTATCCTTCCAATGAAAAATAAATCTCTGTATGGAAACTATCCCAATAATCTTTTCTTTAATTGTAACTACTTGCTCTCCTGACCTTTCTTCATTAGAATCTTTTCCACTCTCATTACTATCTCCCTCCATGTCTCTCATGCTCTTAAGACGCTAAGTATCTTGCACTGCTTAGGAACTATTCTTCACCGGAAAACAATAATTCTGATAAATATTTAAGTGATAAGTGTGTTGCATCACCCCATTGGACTATCCTTGTAATCAACCACAAACAACCAGATAAATAATTTCGGAAATGTGCTGATTAAGTACAAAAGTAGAGAAACAATTTTAGAAAAGATGCAAATTGGTCATATGTTTTAGTTGTAGCTCTGTCAGAAATTGTTCTGTTGATTCCAGTTTGTAGTTCATTTCATCAGTGCTATAACTGAAAGATTATGCTTAAAGTAGAACCAGTTACCTGGAAGAGTTGTTTTGTCATTAATCAGTAGAATGCTCAAACAAACAGGACATTTTTGATTTAGTTTTTAAAGTTATAGTAGTTCATCATTTCCCTACCCTTGATGTCAATACTGTGTGGTTGAATATTTTGTCTATGATTTTATTTTTGTTATGTTGTTTTTTCCTAAGTTTTATGTGAAAGCCTTACACTTTAGATTAGTGGCTTTACTCATTTAATAAATACAGAAATACTGGAAATTTAATTTTGTACCACAGAACTCTGGACTGGGCTATGTCCATATAAGACCTATTTTAGGGGATTTTAGCTCAGGTAAGAAGCTACACTTGTGTAGCATCTCCGTACTACATTCCGTTATTCTGAATTTATAAACAGTCAGCTGTAAGCTCACTAGTAGCATAAACTCACTAATAGATGTGGTAGTAGCATGCAGTGAGACAACAACTATCCGAATAAAAGTAAGTCTAATTAGTACCTTTCATAGCAGGATGTTAAGTATGACATAATAAAATTATACGAAAAAGAATTACAGGTTAACTAGTGCATAGGACCAAGGATTCTAAGACAATTTATAGTTGAAGTACCACAGCACTACAGGAATTTTCATGGCACCCAAGTCTAAACACAGCCAAGATAATTCTTTATAGGCTGTTGAGGAATTGCCGAGGTCTACAGTCAATTCCAAGACTTATCTGAGACTGGCAATGCTACACTTAGACATTATACATTGGTGGAGAATGGTAGTACAAACTGACTAGTGTCAGTATAGCCAATAATGCACTATAGGGGTGTGTAGAATACTTTATTCTGTGTGATAATTGTTACTGCAGACATTACATCATAGAAAGGCCATGGCCATAGGTCAGCAGTACCAGTTCCCGCATACAGATTGAACTGTTCTCAGGCAAACCAGCAACTCTAGGTGCCAGACAAGGGATGCATGCAAGTATGCTAGGCAATGTTGTGTTGGAACTTTCCTTTTTAAACACAGAGGATGACTCAGTTCTACTTTTAATTAAATGGTTTGGCTAATGCAGCCCTACAGCATGCATCCTGTGTATTTTAAGGATTAATACTACCTGCATTGCAGAGGTTTTACTTGTCTTGCTTTAAGTATTGTTGTAGATGAAATACAGATGGCGCTGTGGGGTCAGCCAGTCTTAAAATCATAATTACTCTGGCAGCATTGGTTATTTAAATTTCATCTTCATTTTGGAACTGACTAATGAGGTATTTGCAGTGACGGAGCACTATGTGAGCTGTTTTTTTGGTTATTTGTGGTGGATATTAGCTGTAGGGACACATGCCCTGTTTTCTTGTTTCTTACTTCATAGACTTGCAGCATTTGGTCTAGCATTAGAAGTCTGTGGAGTACTCTGCCTCAGTATTATTTCATAGTAGAAATTTGCATTTTGTGTAGCTTTGTCTGATTTTGGAACCCTCTGCACTGTTACTCAGGTTTTGGCACAATGTCCATGGTAGAATAATGCAAATTGTTAGGTGATAAATATGCAGATATAAAATGCTAGCACTTATGTAAGATGCAAAATTGAGGCAAGTAGTTGAACTCATAATAAGGGTGCTGCATAAATCACAAGTAGAAACAAAAGGCTGTGATAATACAAAACAACATACATAGAAATTGCGGGATTGATAAGAAGATAGGTTGAGTACAGTAGTCATAGGTAATATAAAAACAGGCGAAGTGTAATAATTTTTTAATTTTATGTTGTACCACTGTGGCAGTTTCATTGATAAATAGAAATAGCCGTAAAATTTTTGTTAAAACTCAAACTTGTCTGGGGTTTGTTCAAAGTTTACTGCTGTAAACAAGGTAGCATGTATCTTTATGGGTTAATCTATATTGTAATATACACACACATATATATGTTTAGACCCACACACACACGGGTCTACTTCAATAAACTAGCATCCCACTTACCCGACTTTCAAAAGACCAAGATGAAAAACTCGAAATTCCAGAAGACTGGCTGCTCGGAATACTGACAGATCACTACGGGTAAGCAACTGCTTGGTCAGCATGTTGACCTTTGCCCTTTACCTCCACAGTAGTGTGATCTCAGAGTTGGTATATTTAGTTGGGTGGTGTGGGGAAAGCCCCCCCACATGGGTGGGTTTTTGCTTTGGTTTTAGTGTGTTTGCAGGGCTGGGCGAGCAGTTACTTACCTGTAGTGATCTGTAAGTGTTCCGAGCGGTTGTTCTTCTGGAGTTTTGGGTTTTTCATCTCGGTCATTTGAAAGTTGGGTAAGTGGGATTTTGGTCTACTGAAGTAGATCCATACATATATATATATATATATATATATATATATATATATATATATATATATATGTCACTCATCCTGTTGAAATGACTGAATGCCAATTCCAAGGAGACCTACACCATTTGGTTGACAGTTGTACAAGATCAGCAATCCTCATGTATGGGAATGCTTCCTTTCTCTAAAGACCGTGTTATCTTGGCGTTAGTGTATATATATAATTAGGAAGGGGGGTACAGGGGGCCTTGCCTCCCTGCAATAATACTTGCTGTTGGTTTAGTCTGCTATGGGGTAATCCATGGAGCATGCACAGACTGTGCAGATATTTGAGACTTTGACATTGACAACAATCCATTAGGTGTTAGTGCACTGTCCATTCAATCAAGTGCCTGACACCTATATATACATGTATGCATGTATATATATATATATATATATATATATATATATATATATATATATATATATATACATATATATATATATACACACACACACACACACACACACACACACACACACCTATTATATATGTTTTCACATACATGTATTATCTGAATGTTCAGTTGATGGCTGCTTGCTTCATAGTGTGCATTTATCAGAAATGCACTTTGATGAAGTGTTGGGTGCCATGAGGAGTAGGGTGGGGGCTGCACCTTTCTCTAGGATGCAGCACCTTTGAGTTGATTATGTTACATAAGGGAATGTAAGGGACTAAAGCCTCCCTACATGAGAGTGTTGGGGTGTACACAGGAAAAAAAGGTGTGTAATTATTCTGTGTTTTTATAGAACAAAATCATGGTAGTGTACCTTTCTTTCATCATATAAATGATGTACCAGATATTCATGAGTTCTGTTTTTGCAAGCATTTAATGACATTAAAATAGTCCTGCAGCAAAGCTAGAAATAAAACTGACCTTATCTGTTATTTTTTTTTTATTTTTGTTAATGTTTAACATTTCTGACATGATTTGCTTTTAATGAGCTGCAACATTCTCTCTAATTCCACTGAACTTTGAGTATTTTAATAGGCTTTAACTTTCTTTATTAAAAAATGACCTGCATATTTAATCTCAGATGTATCACTCTCTAGAGCAGTAATAAGCAATGTGGTTAAGAAAACAGATTAGGTGGGATTGCTGTATTACAGTCTAGAATGTAGACTCAACAAATGTGCTAATATATACATGTACTTTTAATTATGTTTTTATAGTAAGCGTATGCCCAGATACTAATAAGTAAAGCATTGCTATGACCATATCATAATAATGTTGATTTTAATGGAGAAAAAAAAATCAGAACCTTGTCCCCTTTGTTATAGGCAGGGAGATGATCATTTATAACATTATAATCTCTTGAAATGTTATATTTTTAAGTAGCAGAAATAATAATTTCCATTTAAGAAACTACCAATTGCTATTACAATGTCAAACTGCAAAAAAAAAAAAAAAAAAAAAGGCTGATGTACAGTGTTATACTTCGTGTTCAATTTGCATTATAAATTCATCGGTATTTACTAGACTGTTGATCTGTGAGGATCTTTAGCCTAGCCATGCTTTCCCACTGAGTTCCTAGCTGTAGTACTTTAGTACCAAGGTCCCTGTATTATGTGAAAGCCTTGTATAACCCTGTGTGAGATAATCCATTAGTATTGTGCAAAAACCCTTTGTATAGTAAGCATGAGTAACCATAATCCTGGAGCAGATACTTACACGTTCCCCTTGTTCATGGGGGACAAGGGTGCCAACTCAGACATGAAGTTATGGTTTCCCATTCATGCATCCAGGTTGTGCTTCAAGAAAATAAGAGACTTATTTAATTTCACATGGCTAGGAAGGCAGTTCAGGAGAAGCCGCATTCTCTGTGAGACATATCTGTCCCTCCAGTTTGTTCTATTTAAGTTGCAGTTGCAGCAGAGTCTGAGGTCTCTAGAGCAGATGTTTCTGCCACTGTTGGACTTCTAGACATGTAAAATCTCTGCAAGGATGGGGTTAGTAGATACTCTATAGACAAGGTAGACATCTCTAATTAACAGCCTTTAGTACACCAGGAAGAGGGACAGGGCTTTGAAGTGGGCAGAGTAGCTTTTGTGATTTAGTCCCTCGATTTTCTTGGTGAGAAAACATTGTGGTTACTTGAATTGAGTCAAGTGCTTGCACAGGTACATGCCAAATGGAACATTATGTCCAATGATTGGCCAAATGAGTGCATGTACAGTGGAATGATCACCTACCTATATTTATATTGCATACACTTGCTAAAAAGTTATGCTATAAAAGACTTCCTAACAAATGATCCACAGTGGTTGAAAGTCCCTCATTACTGGGTCAATTTTCAGAGGAGTGTTTTCAGTGCAGTAGTTACAGGGGATAGCTTGCTTGCTGACGGATACATTTATTCACTTTTTGGCATTTAGTTGCAGGCCATGGCATTATGATGGCATTTCTCCTGTTAGTACTATAGGATTCACTCCGTGCTATATGTGACATGTTATACAAGATTGTCTGTCTTGTGTCTGAACTTTACGTATATCCTTTGCAGCACTGCATTACTGATGTCTGACAGTCTGAAGTACTTTTCAGATCAACTCACAAAATCGCTACTTTCTTTCTTTACTGCTTTGTGGTAGGGATTATGTTTGAAATAGCCCCATGTAAATACATCACTTCCTAAATAAATACATTAATCAACAAATTCTATTTTCAGGGAATAGTCAGTCAAGGAGTTTGAGGCATTTGTATCCCTTACCATTACAAATTACTTTCCTTAAGCACAGTTTACCTTATTTATAGTACTAGTTGCAAAACAAAGTTAAAATTGGTTTGTCTAGACAGATGCATTTTTAAGGACATTGCTGTTACCATCTTGTCACTTTGATTTATTTATAGTCCATCTTCTTTTTTTGTTGTTTGCATTGTTATAGAGCTTTAAATGTCACTGACAGAAAATCAGTAGGTAAATAAGATCAGTTCTATCAATTTACCTGCTGAATATTAAAAATATCTGCAGTTGCATGGAGCATAGTCAGATAATGCTATATATCTACCTTTGCAAAAGAAATTGCTTGAAATAAAAAAAGTACTTTTTTATACAGAAGTCTTCAAAGCCATAAAAATATATGAAAATAGCATATTAGAAAAGGAGAATTGAGGTAAATGTATTTTTGGCCATTCTCCGTGTTTGACTATCAAGCTGACCGTGGTACCTTGTTAACCCACTTATTCTTTCATTCTCTGTGGCATGAGCAATTCATATCATCTTGTGGGCATTAACCTCTTTTTAGAGAGAATACTTTTTTAAAACCTTATTTTAAGCCTGGAATGGGGGCAACATCTTGGCGCGTGTAAGCCACCATCTGCAGCTGGCTTGGATTGTTTCAGCTTTGCCCTTAACTTCTCCCTCCTGTTTGCTGTCAGTTATCCTGCATTGTTTTTTATATACGAATCAGTGAAAGTACATGGATTTACACTACTGTGTTTAATCTGTGGTACAATCCCTGCGTTCTGTATTTGGGAGCTTCCCAGTGGTGGTGATTTTGCAGTGGAACCATTGCCAACCCTTCTGATGGAATTCACAAGCTAGACAACCTCAGCCATTCTCTCACACCCCTTTCCAACGGTTTTATCCAGCAACAAGGCTGTTACTCAAACCCCAGTTAACTGGGTCATTGTTAGGGCTTCATCTCTGCACTTTACAGAAGCCATTGTAGCAGATGAATGTTTAGTCAAATTGTATGTAGAATGGAATCTGAGCTGTACTTGTTGGCATTAAAGCCTGCAGGTTAGAGTTAGCAGTTGTAAATGCGCTACTAGAAGTATCATTTATATATTTTTTTCATGTGCTATTGTTCAGTCTTAACACATCATATAAAAAATCTATTTGCATTGCATTTTTATAAACCTTTTAACCCCCCCCCCCCAAATGAACAGAAATTTTGTAAAGTTAAACTTTTACTGGTGTTTCAGCTTATTTTATTATTTAAAAATCAGTTGCTTTGTGTGGTCTCTACTTCTCCAGTTTCTTTTAAAGTCGAAATACCAATATTAAAAATAACCAACTTCTTCAAATACCTCAGTTTGTGGCTAAACCAGCCACTAGCATCATTGCCCATATTGAGAACTCAAAGGCAAACATTAAATCACTTCTCTTCTTGGATTGAGAAATCATGCCCTACCTGTTCAAACCAGCCAGGGCAACTATAGACAAAGAAGTCCTTTTGTTCCAAATCGAATATGGACTACTATAATAGGCAAAGTCTCTGGACTGCCGCGGTGGTGCAGTGGTAGCATTGCTGCCTCACAGCAAGAGGTTCTCCCGTTCGATTCTCGGCTGGAGTTCGGGGTGTGCCTTCTGTGTGCAGTCTGCAAGTCCTCCCTGCGGTTGGGTGGGCGATCGAAAGACATGCGTAAATGAGCGTGCCTTCGTTGAAGGTTGAATGTCGAGCTGGCACCTAGACTTTCGTGAAAATCTACTGCCAGTCATTAGCGGACCGGAGTTCCGCTGTGGCGACCCCTAACCAGGAAAAGCCAAAAGACAACAACATAATAGGCAAACTCTCTAAGAAAAACTCATCTACAATACAGACTGTCGAAATCAAAATCTGTTACTTCGTCACTAACCCACCCTCTCATGAGCACCACTGTCTCACCATCAGAAAAGTCAAAATGGCACCCAGCACAACACAGAGTAGACCTACTACTCCAACCTACCTCATTTCTACAGCTAGTTGCCAAACTTTATACTACACGCACATAGTGCAACCTTAGATGTTTCTCCCAAGCACCCCCACTCCAACCACCATCTCTCACAACCAGGATACACCACACCAACCACTGTTTCTTCACACTTGCTCCTAAAATATGGGAATCCCTCCAAATATAAAAATTACAATCACCCTTCTCCACCTTCTTGGTGAACTTAAAAAAATTTCCTCCACAGCAAATCAAACTATGCTTGCCACACAGCAGGCCACGTGACATAAGAGCAACTTGACCTCTAGACTTGTTCTCTCTCTGTCTCTCTCTCTCTCACAACTGCTAGCACCTTTTAACTTCACCACCCCCACATTCCTCTCAACTGTCCAGATATTTGCCTCATGTTTTTGGTCTGTTCCTCATAAAATTTGTGATTTTCCTCAAAATCACTGGGATGATCAGATTATTGAAGTCACTAAATGATGATATACATCTGAGTTTCAGACTTCAAATGCTTAGAAAAATGCATGATAACACAAACATTGTTATTCTTGCAAGTTTTTAAGTTTGTAAGAGCAGTATTTAAAATATGTTCCTAATTGTAGGCCTTTATCCCCCCGTTTGTCAGGCTTTTTCCAGATTTCAAGCACTAAGAGGTTGAGAAGTATGCTTCACCACCTTATCTTGTCCTGACTGTTGTTACCCTACAGCATGTCCAGTGTGATATAAACCAGAAACATAATCATGTAAAATTGTAAAATGTGCATTTCTCTCATAATTATTGCTACTTCTATTAATTAGTGCTATACAGTTTTTGTTATATACGGTTACTTTTTTTTTGACATGTACAACTTACTGCCTCTCTGTTGCACTATTTTCTTTGTAAATTGTTTCAAAAGGGCAGTATCAGCAAATGGGCTGTTGTGATCAGTGCACTGCACTGGAAAACAAGGGTAACATGAAATAAAATAAAATATACAGTCATCTTATTACCATGGAAAACTACTTGCATAACGTGTGCCATTGTACAAAAATCCATATGAAGTTTTACAGTACTCTCTATTCAGGGAATGGGAGGGAAAAATACATAGAGTGGGGTATGTTTGATCTTGACAGCTTCCTTGAAAGGAAGTGCACAGAATGAGAGCTGTAAGATTAATTTGTATTTAATGTGCATAATATATGTATGTGTGTGTATGTGTGTAGATATATATATATATATATATATATATATATATATATACACACACACACACACACACACACACACACACACACACACACACATATAAACATACTAACATGGGCAACCGTTGCTCCACACCAATAGTCAACTACTCCCTGGCTAGGTCCAACCACAAACTAATCACCTTGGAAATCCACATCCCCCTCCGCAAAGGTAACCACCATGAAAATCTTCTCCAAAGCTAACTTTGGGCTCCTAAAAAAAGAGGTGGCTAACTTCACGGTACCATGCAAATGGAAAATAGTTGCATGACCACCAAATCATACACCAATGCACTGTACGAACATGTATACAAATGCATGGATCTCGCCATACCCAATAGAACCAAGATGCTCTCCTCCAAAAAAATGGAAGCCAATCTGCTGGTCTCCTGCCATAAACAAACTCGACAACAGATGGAGGAAATTGATGCGGAATAAGGTGAAGTCCCAAGACTGGAAAAACTCCCTTATCAGCCTCAACAAAAAGTTGAGATCCATCATCAAATCCTGTAAAGCTAGCTATGAAAACAGAATTGCAGCAGATAGTAAAGACAACCACAAGGCCTTCTATAGTTATGTAAAGAATCTCCACGGCAATACCCAGATTTGCTCTGAGCTACTGCACAATGGTACCTCCTATGCTGAGCCAACAGATACTGCCAATATACTGGCTGACCGATTCAGTGCCAACTTTACCCCTCTCCCCCTCCTAAAGGAACAATCATAATACCAGTAGATTGCCAGGCACCCAGTATTACTGCTGCACAGGTTAAAACAGCACTGTCCAAGGCCAGAAATAAAGCTTCTATGGGACCTGACAATATCCTTGCCTATGTTCTACATGAACTACAGAGTGAAATGGTACCTCACCTGTGTGCCCTATTCAATCACAGCCTCATCTCAGGCTTTGTCCCTACCGAATGGTGCACTGCTATACTCATCCTTCTCCACAAAGTAGGAGCAACTACAGACCCTGGGAAATATCGCCCCATTAGCCTGACAAGTCTGATATGCAAAGCTGTGGAATGCATCATTATGGACCTAATAAACAAGGATATAGGGAATCTCCAAACTCTGGATCCCACACAGTTTGGTTTTGTGAAGGGTAGATTGTGCCTGCTCAACTTGGTCAACTTCTTTGAGTCAGTCACTAGAGCTGTGGATGAAGGCAAGGTGGTTCATACAGCCTACTTTGATCTGGCCAAGGCCTTTGATACCATTCCCCACTTAGGAATCATAGAAAAACTCAGTAAGCTAGGCATCAATCCCTATATCGCTAGATGGGTTGCAAACTGGCTCACAGATAGAACCCACAGTGTGAAAATAGCTCACTTCCAAGTCAGACTGCCAACCAGTCACAAGTGGAGTCTCACAGGGATCACTTCTGGGTCCTCTTTGGTATCTACTTCTCAGAAGTCCAGGCAAACACGAAGGTACTCTGGCTGACAAGGTTCGCAGACGATTGCAAGTTGGGAGCCATTATTAACTCCCCAAGTGATGGTGACATCCTACAGAAAGGCGTCACTGAGACCAACGACTGGTGTCGGAACCATGGCCTTAAGCTCAATGACAAAAATGTGTCATCCCCTTTGGGAAAAACCCAGTTCCCATGAATTACCACATCGAGGTTAGTCCACTGAACAGAAAAGGTGTTATAAGAGATTTGGGAACACAGGTTGACAGCAATCTTTCTTTTGACCACCACATTGCCACTGTGATCAGAAAGATCTTCTAAGGGTTTTGCATCCAGGAAGACAGAGGTCATTGTCTCCCTCTGCTCTTCCTTCATTAGGCCAGTCATCAAGTACAATGCCCCATTTGGCATGTACCTCACTAGACACCTTCAACAACTGATGAGGCTGAAAAAGTACCTCACAAAGAGGATCCTAGGCCTTAAAAACTTGTCCTATATGGACAGACTCAAAAAAAATCCAACTATTCTCTGCTCATATCTCCTACTTAGAGGCAATGTCTGCTTGACTTACAAAGCCATGTCTGACCCAGCTCTGTTAGAAATGCTACATCTACAGAAATCCCAATTCCTCCACACCACACACTGCAGAGTCCTCATCCTCATTACCACAATCAATAGAACGTGCTGGAGGGACACGTTCATAACCCAGAGACTGCCCATGCTATGGAATAGACTTCCCATACATGTGAAACGGAGCACCTCACTGGCCCTCTTCAAGAGAAATCCTAATGAGTGGATGGGAAATAGAAAATTCACCCGGGGATCACGACAGAGGCACTGGGAACTAAGGTCGGGTGGCACGATGCCAGGGTAATCCTATGGGCAAGGCTTGTAAAGGCTCCAGGGCCATTAGCCTAGTACACACCTTTGAACCTATGAACATATATACATGTGTGTGTCTATGTATGCATATGTGTGTGTTTGTGTGTGTATGTGTGTATATATATATATATATATTTGTGCGTTTGTGTATATTATGATTTGTTACTCAGACATATGACTTATCGGCAGATCCAGTCTTCTGGAACTTCACCTGGTAAGGAGAGTGACGTGAGCAGGCCAGGATCACAATAACTTTCTTTGTACTGCTTTCAATACAGCTGACACATTCCCACATGGTATTTACAGGAAGTTCTAGAATTGTAGTTCATTCTATAAAAATCCACAAAATCCAACTCGTAGAGCTTAGTCTGTACACACAGGATAGCAGGGAGGAAATTATGGCATATTTAAAGATCAGAGTCCTTGGAATAGGTCTGTGCAGTAAGGAAAAGCAGTAAGGATACATAAGAAATCTTCTTTATCACTAATGTTAAAGGGAAGGATAATATCAACATGTAGGAGTCGATAAATACAGTTTTCAGTGAAGCCACAATGACTCCTTTTTCTCTCATCAGTGAAGCCATGTCTTATGACTAATACCAAACTAGTGCTTCACTTGTTGGATTTAGTATGAACTTTGGTTCAATAGATTCCTTCATCTCCACTGTCACTTCAGAAGTTCCTTTTGACCTTTTTAAGGCCAGTATTACTCATTTGAATTTTCAGTTGGCCTCTTGCCATTGTATTCTGTACATATTTATTTGGCTAATGTTTTTCCACTCTGTATGTACAGAGCTGTTACTTTCTTTGTTTCATCTGAGGATATCCAAGTATTGTGCTTTTGGTTGTGGAAATGCTTCAAATTTTTTATCGGTTTGTGCTCATGGGATCAATGTTTTTCCTGATGCAACTGAAATTATGGGAAGTCAGTGCTACCCTTCAGTACTTGCAAACCTCCTTGTTTTTTTTAAAGAAATTCTTGGATATTGGGTCATTAATTGAGGGACTTTCTCCTCATTTTTTGAGGATTAAAGGTATTTCTCAATGTATGGGGTTAATGCTGCTTGTGCATATTTGCCTCCCATTTCCCTGTTTACTTGTTCTATATTTACTTGTTCTTTATTTCTAAGTTTGCTTGTTCTATATTTCTCTGTTTACTTGTTCTGTATTTCTATGTTTATTTGTTCTGTACTTACTGAATCCATCATTAGCATCAAATTGGTAGTGAAGTTCTCTTAGAAAGGCAGTGCTATGTAATCTCGTCCTACTGCACACATTTTGCTTTTCTCTTGGCTGTGGATTCTAGAACCTTGCATGACCCTGTCTCTGTGTCATGTTGATAAGCGGTCTTGACTGTCTTGGCAGTGTTATGCCTGCCAGCATCTGTCCCTGCTAAGACCAGGTTGAAGGGTTCAATGCAGAGCTGTAAGTTTTTCCCTGTTGTTCAGACCTTGGTTATAGGCCTAATACAGGGTGTTCAGACAACCTTCCTTATCCTTGGTAAGACCTTGTTTAGTAGTCCACTGCAAAGTATGCTAGGTCCCTGTCAGTGTCTGAGGGCTCAGCTTGACCCTAATCCCTCTCTGAAGTTGACCTGCCTTTGGTGCTGAGATTAATCTGTGAAATTGTTCCTCTGATGATGATCTTTCTTCATCCTGGCTGAAAGAAGCCCTTTAGCTCTGAGACCCATTGGCATTGATACCTTTTCAACTGGTTTGACTCTTCAGGCCAGGTATAGATAATTTCCATTTGGGATGAGGTCAGTCCAATTCTGCATAGTTTCATAGCCTCTTAGGCAGCAGAATTATGCTCTTTATATTGCTCAAATATTTTGAGATGTCAAAATTTCTGCCCTAAATTGTACTTTTTCTTGGAACAAGGTAGCTTGCACCTTACCCTGCAAATTAAATGCCATTGGTAATGGTTTGCCAGGGTTGAATTTGGACTGAAGTGGATTTTTAAGCCAACTTCTTATCCCACTGTAAGTTTCACAGTTTGTGGACCTTGCATGGTGCAAACCTTTGTGTTTAGTTGCACTCTCAAACCAAAGGCCTCACATTTGTGCAGATATGGGGATATTGAGCACATATGGGCCACTATGGTTTTCAGTTAAATCATTTAGTCCAATATCCTATACTACATCTTAAGAGTTTTGGGGAATTTGACTTGAGACATCATGGAGTAAATGTATTGTGAAAGTTGTGAATATGGAATAATGTGGAGCCTTTCAGTTAACAAACTCCTATCTGATCCCAGATTTCAGCATTTGCTTGGGACAGAAGCCTTACAGGAATAATAATCTTTGGTTGGTCTTCACTTTCAAAGCAAATTCATACCTCATCCTTCATTTCAGATATTATGAAATCATTAAGTTTATAGTGTTATGGTGTTAGTCTCTGAAACAGAATGGTTGTTCTCTGTCTCTCAGATATTCTAGGGTACTAGAATTTAATATTACTGTCAATATATACACAGAGTTACTAGTCTATTATCCCACCCTCCATTTACAGATAGCAGACTATATGGCTAATGAAGTTGATCATATTAGTGGTTTTACAGGCAGCTGGTTCTTACCTCACCCTTTGTTTTTATCAGTTATGACTGAATCTAGCCTCTCATACTGAACACAAGGCTGGAGCTGTTCTTATCGTACATCTCAGTTATATTGGATAAACAGAGTATGGCTGCTGTTTTGTGTATAGTCTCCCACGATGCCTTTACCGTGTATGTCATATTTTACTGTATCAGATCAATGCTTTTCCTTAGCTGTATAGGCCTTCAGGAATGTGTTGTCTACCACAATGATCTCAGTTTTTCATGCCCTTCATAATAATGACCTTTTCCCATAAACTTTAGGGAGCTTCATGTTCAGTCATTGGAGTCAGCAATGTTTCACTGTCATCAGCCAGGCCCCAATACCAGGCGACCTACCTCTTTCTGTAATTCTTATTGATGTATCTTTCAATGTAAATCATGAAAAAAACTTTCTGTAGGAGACCTGTTTTCTTAGCCTCTTCCAGTTTCTGTCTGTCGAGCATCAGTCTGAGTACTTCAGACTCCAGTACTCCAGGTTCTGACATCCCTTTGACCCTGCTAAAGGATAAATAGGTTACTGGAAAATGAAGGAATGAATAAAGGAAAAAAATGCCTCTGCAGCAGTGACTGTGTGCACTGCATTCTTCATTTCTCTGTCCTTGCTGTTGGTTAAACCTGCTGAGAGCTAATTCAGTGATATATTTATGTTTAGTATCATCTTTGGTATATTGCTGTCAGATATTCTTGAAGCGAGGCTTTAACATTCGCATTTTATCCTTATGAAATTCTAAAAAGAACTGATATTTCTGTTTACATGGAGTGACTTCAGTGACAGGGAAGGTCAATTAAAAGGTGATTATCATTTTGGTCTAATAATTTACAGTTCTTTAAAATACCATAGCATGATAAATGGTAGGAAACAAAGAGCTGAATACATGCAGTAATAGCACAATTAGCTGTCGTACTCATGACATGCTTAGCTCCTAATGTCCTACAGAATGTAAATTTGCACAGATTACATTTGTAATTCAAATTTCCACATGACAGCTTCATGTGTCTTGTGACATTATAAACCCCAAGCTGGGCCCACCAGAGGTATCATTCTATACCATATACACAGGATTTGTCACAGTGATGGGGTTTGAAGAATGCTGTTAGGTGTCCGTGACCCCCTGTTGTGAATTCATTACTTGAGAAGATTGTTTAGTTTAGGAAAGCTGTTGCAGTTTGTGTGGAGATGATTTCATTTCACTCTTCCTATTGATCTAGACATGCTTTATGGGTCTGACTGTACTCAGCATACAGAATTTCAGCTTTGTCATTAGTTACAGCTGCAGAACAGCTGGCTGTCTTCAGTTTTTTTTATTACACATTTTCTCTCGATACTTTTTATAGCTTTGTGATTTTTTTTCTGATACAGTTTAAAGGAGGATTTCACAGGGCCTTATTTTTTCACTTTGCCATTAGAAGTCATCCAACATTATAACATCATTTCCTTCTGTCTCACTGTCTCACTCTTTCTCTCTCTCTCTGTTCCACTTACTCTGTGGAGTTTTAAAATTCTCTATGATATATTTAAGTAAAGGAAAATCAATACAACAAAACTATTGTACTTTTTGTATTGCTATTAAGACCGTTGTATAAGACTGTGTTCATTTTAGAATTAAATAATATAACAGTTTCATTACATTTTGACCTGAAATAAATAAGGTGTGCACTTTTCCGTGCTAGGAAATTATGGCAGTTTGGCTTTATAGTAGTAAATGAAAAATGGTACACTCCATTAACAGGATGTTTAGTTTTACGTGAAAAAAATCAGAAAAAAAATGCTCACTGCATTGAAAACAGAATACTGCTATAGTGGGACAGAGCCCTGACTGCAGCCCAAGTGACCTGAGTTCAGTTAGCAGACTAGGTGCTGGAGATGGTGGATGGAAAAGAATGGTTAGGAGCAGCTCTTGTTAACTCAGCTGTCACAGGAGTGAGGATGGGGTTTCTACTTTCAGTCTGATGTTCCTCCAGTGGTGGGTCAGTTTTATAATTAAACAGCATCGATAGGCTTGCTACACCGAACGCTACCACATGATGTCAACAACTCTGCTCAGTTAGACCATAACAAAAAATAAATAAATCACTGGCATGCAGGACAGTGTTTGTGATGCTGTAGTTGCACTGTCTGTCTTTTTACTTCTTCTCCCCCACCCACAGAGGGCTGGGAGTGGAAGCACAGGGAACTCTAAGTGAAGAACAACTTGAGCAACACTGAGGAATAGATGATCAGCTGAAAAATAGGAGACGGAGGGGAGGTATACTGCATGTTGGGGAAATGCTTACCACAGTATGAAGTCTTACTTCTTCAGATGACATGTTAAACTGAGATACAGTCTGCAAGTGATAGTATACCATGACGCTTATTTGAAAAGCATTTCTCCAGTGTTTTGGCCAAAGTATCCATAGCTGTATGAGTACATCTTTGAGTCCTCCTTTAGAAGTAAAATGCATTTCAGAAAAGTATATTTTGTATATCATGTGATCTAGTATCATTTTTCTCTCAAGATTAATCTTTGATTTTTTCTGAAGGGGGATTTCTGAAGTGTCTATGAGCACCTTTTACTGTCTGTTTTTCTGTACCCCCTTCTATTTAAAACATGGACAAATGATTGATTTATATGGCAGATGTGCTCAGGTAACTTAGATTCTGCATCCCTTAGCCTATAGAAATTGATCAAATGTTCACCTCTGGTTTAATAAGGGAAGCAAGTAGCCAAAAATGTTTCACTACATGTAGTTGCATAAGTGTGTCATGCTCTGTCTGAAGGAGGCCTGTTAGCCTTCCTCTAATGCTTTTAAAGGTCAGTCAGATAGAGACAAGCTTGTAATGTGGATTTCAAAACTGTGTCTTTGACTGATACTTATACTGTACCCATATGGTCTTCTTTGCACACATTTATTTATTTTTTATTTTATTTATATTTTGTTAAATGGAGTAAACACTGATCACAACTGACAATTTAGAGGCTTAGCCTAGGAAAATAGCTTGGCAAAAATTTAAGAAAGCAAGATGCAGTAATCATAGATAACATTTGAAAATGACTACAACAAAGAGACAGAGGCATTGTTTATAAAATGCACACTGCACCAGAAGTCATTAAGTCCAAGTGATAAAAAGATTGTAGTATCATCATTATATACATATAATATACAATCTACCTCTAGTGCTACAAATAATGATGTAAAGAAAGACTGTCTGAGCAGTTGGTATATTAGGAGAGAGAAATAAAGGAAAAGGAGAGAAGGAGGTGATGAAATGTGGCAAAAATCATAAGAGAACTAAAGAGTTAGTTTGGTAGTAGTAGTTACGGTAGCTAAAATGGGGATATAGCAAATTTGCTGGCTGATAAGTTCAGTGAAAACTTCACTCCCTGACCCCACCACATATACCCCAGATCATCCCTAACACCTGTCCCCCACCTATTATTTCCAAGGAGCACATCTTCATTATCCTTTTCAAAGCCAAAAACAGCCTGTATGTGATCAAACAACATGGCGGGCTATGTTCTTCATGGCTTAAAACAGGAAATAGCATCACCATTGGTCATGCATTTCAATCACAACCTGAACCACTGGCTTTGTCCCAGTAGAATGGAAAACAGCTACCATCATCCCTTTGCACAAGGGGTGCCTCCACAGACCCCGGGAACTATAGACCCATTAGCCTGACCAGCCTTATCTGCAAGGCCATGGAATGAGTCATCATGGACCTTATTAACAAATATATAAGAAATCTCCAAATGCTCGACCCCACCCAGTTTAGCCTTGTCAAGGGGAGATCATGCCTGTTAAACTTGGTGGACTTCTTTGAGACAGTCACCAAAGCCCTAGGCTAAGGCAGATCTGTGCATACAGCCTACCTAGACTTGGCCAAGGTCTTTGACATAATCCCCTGCTCAGGCATCATTGATAAACTCACTCAGTTGGACATAAACCCATATATTGTCAGATGAGTTGCAAACTGGCTGACAGACATATAACCAGTGGTGTTCTATAGGGATTGGTTCTGGGACCCCTACTGTTTGGAATCTACTTCTCTATAGTACAGGGTAGAACTTAAGGACTGTGGCTAACAAAGTTTGCTGATGACTGTAAAGTGGGAGCAATCATTGAAACCCCTAGCTATGTCAACATCCTGCAAGAAGGTCTTACACATACTAATGACTGGTGCCAAATCCATGGTCTTAAACTTAATGCAAAGAAAATGCATTGTCATCTACTTTGGCAAGGGTGATGATACTGCCAACTACCTTAAGCACACAGTCAGTGGTGAGAGATCTGGGCACACAGGTCGACAGCAACCTTAACTTTGATCACCATGTCTCCACAGTGGTAAGAGGGGCGTTTTATGTTGCTCATCTCATAAGTAAGGGCATTGCCTCCAGAAAAAAGAGGTTATGACCTAACTGTACTCTTCCCTCATCAGTCCAGTAATAGAGTACAGTGCTCCCTTTGGTATGTTCCTTTTCAAACACTTATACCAATTGAAGAGACCACAAAGGTTCCTTGCAAAGAAAATTCAAGGTCTTCAAGATCTCTTTTATGTAGACAGACTGAAATCATTGTCAATTTTCTCTGTTGTACAGACTGCTCAGAGGCGACTTGCACCTTGCAAAAATCTCTGACCCAGCTTTAATGGAAATGCTGCACATTTGCAAGTCAAATGGCACATGTGTCACTTGCTCAAAGGACCTTAACCTAGTATGTGACATCAACAGAACTTGGTAGAGAAACCGATTTGTCTCACAGAGCTTACCCCACCTTTAGAACAAGTTTCGTATTCATGTTAAACAAAGCCCCTCAGTGGCCTTATTTAAGCGTAATTAGGACGATTGGTTTGGTAAGCAGAAATTCACCACTGGGATTCCACCTGTGTCCCTCTTGCACAGGGGCAAAAGGTGCTGATTTTAGCATCTGCTTGAGCCAGACACCCTTGGGAACATGGGTTGAACTTGGCTAAGTTTGTAAGGGCCTTGGGGCCATTAGCCAAGTAACCTCCTATGGTCTTCTGAATTGTCAAGAACAAAGGGGGAGAATGAGAAGTGAACCAGGTGTTAGCTAATGTGTCCAAACTGGAAGCATTTGGATTGTGATTACTTAATGAGATGGGCTTTGAGGTGTGACCAGATAAGTATTTCAGATGAGGGGGTAGAGAATGCCAAAGTTTAGGTCAAAGAAATGAGTATCTGTTCTTGGTGCATTGCAGTTTGCTTGTGCAAGTTTGTTGAATCGGTCCCTAGTGAGTTTGATCTCTAAGGTTATATGAGAGAGTTTTCCTGGTAAGTTTTGCAGTTTGAAGGGAGAGGGCTTTTGAGTGTAGTAGTTTAAATGAGACCGAAGTAGGAGGCCTGTTCTTTAACCAGGTAACCATTTGGGTTTGCTGATTGTTAGACAGTATCATTCTTGCCTGGGAGACAGGGTGATAAATCTACTTATGTTATTGAGTAAAATCTGTATATGTTCAGCATCCTCCCCAGTAACACTCCAGACCACTACACAACAAGTCTTCACAGCAGCTGAAAACTGGTTCTATCAGCATGGCCTCTTACTAAATCCCAAAAAGACTAAATTATTACTTTTTACCCCATCACAGAAATCTTTAACCTTTACTTTCGATATAATGTCAAACAATGGCACAATAATATCCCCTGACTCAAGTACCAAACTTTTAGGTGTCACAATAGACCATAATCTCAGCTTCGATGCCCATATTAACTTAACCATCAAGTCAGTCAATAGAAAACTTGGAGCTCTCTATAGGCTCAAACCCTTCCTAACTACCTTAGCCAGAAGTACTTTAGCTCAAACACACTTACTCTCTACCCTTCTTTATGCCTCACCGATTTTCACAAACTTATCAAAAGCTAATTTCAATAAATTAGCAGTATCCTATAATAATATTACAAGATTTGCCACAGGAGCCCCTTTTAGAACCCATCATTGCTGTAATCTGAAACAACTAAGCTGGCTGGAACTACAAAATCAATACGACTACAGCAACTTACCATCACCCACAAAATCTTCTGTCAACCTTCTAACACCACAATACTTAGTACCCTTATTACTCCTTATAAAAATCTATCATCCTTGCGCTCCGCTACAAAGCTACTAGCAACACCCTATAAATCCAACAACAAAGCTGGAGACTGTTTGTTCGCCAAATGTATTGCACCTATCTGGAACAAGCTCCCTCATGAACTCACCACTATTATTTCTCTACCCACTTTCAAGAAGCAGCTAAAAACTCTGCTTAAGTCTCAGTGGCTCTGTCCTTGTACTAACCCTGACTAAACTATTATTCCCTCTACCCTTTTCACCCCCTCAAACCTTTTCTAGGTTAGTATAGTATTAGTGTTTGAACCTTCTAAAATCAGCTAAATCCTGTGCTTAATTCTTATTAGCTCTGTCCTTTACAAACCTTGACTAAAACTTTCTATTCTCTATTTTCTCACCCTTATATTCTCCCCAAAAAAAAAAAAAAAAGTTTTTGGCTTGCTGATTCTCAGTATTGTAAAGTATTTTTGCCAGTAATACTTATGAACCAGTTTTTTTTTTCTTTGTATAATATTTCTTATTTGAATGTATAACATACTTGTTTTTACTAACCCATTTTTATTGCGGAGCTTTTCTCCCCGGGCCTCTACTGAAAATGGACATGTAGCCAGCTAGACTAGCCCAGTCAACAAATGTAAAATAAAATAAAATAAAAAATTGTAGTGTCCCTGTCTGAGGCAGCACCTATTAAAGGAAATCCATATTCAAGTTAAGCAAACAGGATTCCTTTCACTTTAGCAGATCTAGCCGAAAACGAAAGTGAGTTGAGATTTCTCTAGCCAGAATGCTATATAGTTAATTTTGCTTCTGGTTTTGTCATTGTGGAGATGAAAGTTAATA
Source organism: Protopterus annectens (assembly GCF_019279795.1). Taxonomy (NCBI): domain Eukaryota; kingdom Metazoa; phylum Chordata; order Ceratodontiformes; family Protopteridae; genus Protopterus; species Protopterus annectens. The sequence goes on along the minus strand of NC_056729.1, from coordinate 11,992,419 downwards.
GTTTCATCAAGCCAGATGTCTAAGCATGTGGATAAGGTGGCTATTTCATTTGGGAGTACTGTTAAGTTATTTAATGAGGTTTATATCATTTTATCGAAGGTTCATTCCTGAGAACCTTTGATTATTGAAACATATACAGCAAATGTTAAGTTCAACAAATTACTTTCCCAGGGAAAGTAACAAGTTGCTCAGCATTTGGACTGTTACACAAAGCACGGTATTTTAACCCCCCCCCCCCCCCCCAATTTATTATACCAACTCTGAGATTGGAATACAGTGGGGAAAAGGGCAAATTTCTGATGCTGGGCAAATCGTTACTTTCCCTGGGAAAGTAATTCATTGAGGCAAATGTTTGCTGTATATGGTTTGATGAACAAAGGTTCATGAGAATTAACCTTCGATACAATGAAGCCCAGAATCCATTTTTTTAGTAGAAGGTTGTATTGAGCAAAGTAATGTGAGAGTTGAGTAGTATAATTTTCTGAAGTATTTTATTTAGTATTGATATGACAGGTATGGACTGGAATTTATTGTTTGGATTGGGCTGTTTGTTTAGTGATGTACTTATTTGCTGGTTTCCTAATATTGGATATAATGCTTTGAGAGAAATATTGTAAATGTATAGAAGTAGGGTAGTAATGAACTCCTACAATAGTATATAAACCAAGGCAGTAAGGTCTGCATTGGGAGCATACAAGGAAGTTTAATCAAAAAGAGTTCCAGTATGTCCAAGATGTTTGTACACTGATTGACAGCTTAATTTCAGCTCTCCTAGTGTGAAAAAAAGAAACTGAGAAATAAGAGCCAGTGATGTTGTCAGCTTGAATAAAATTTAGTTACTGGTTAGTTAATACACTGTCTAGATGCCAGCAAAGAAGACATTTAGAGAAACTGAAAGAAACCCAACAAGAAAAGTTGAACAGAATACACTGGCCGGGAAGAATATTGCATCTGTTCAGCAAAAAGCAGTTGAAGTTTCATCTTTGGTACAAGAGATGGCTTCCAGTAATTTAGAGGGAAAACAATTAAATCAACTGTATTCAGAGTTGATTAAACTAAATGAAACATTAAAGGAGCATGTCAATTCAAATGACAAAAGGGTGGAAGAATAGAATAAGCTTTAACTAGCTGTTCAGATGAACTGATAAAAGCACAAAAATCAGAGGCTGAAATGAAGAAAAGGCTGGCTCGGTATGAAATGCCTTAAGAAGATCTGTTTCAAAAATGGTAGCTGTAGAAGCTAGAGCTCAAAGAGAAAAGCTGAGAATTTCTGCTGTACAATAGAAACTGGTAGGAAGAGGCTGTATTCATTTTATGAAAGCACAAATAAGCAAGTGAACTGGGGTTCCACAGCAGGAGTTGTTAAATGAAAGGGCACATTGTGTGTATGCTCCAAACCTGGCCATGAGAAAGCAGCCAAGACTTGTATTAGTAAAGATGCAATCATACCAGCAGAAGGAGCTGATCCTGACAAAACTAGCAGAAGGAAAAAGTATTAAAAATTGGAGACAGCAGAGTGTTTGAGGAAAATGATTATTCACTGTATACAAGTCAGAAGAGAAGCAAATTTATTCCAGCAGTCAGGGAATGTTAAGAGGAAGGTGTAAGACTTAAGCTGCTGTATCCAGCTGTCTTCAGAATATTATTCTTGGAGGATCAAATATATTTTTGGATGCAGAACTGGCTAAGGAACAATTAAAAATAATCCAGAGAAAAGTGAGCCCGCAGAAAGAAGAGGAAGCTGCTTCTCATTCTTCTGATAATAAAGTTCATAGAGAGACTTTACCAGTGAAACCTTTTACAATTTTCTATGGGAAAAAAAACTTGAGAGTCAGAAAAACTCAAGAGTTGACTAGAAAAATCATGAGTACCTCTGACTTAATCAAGAGTCTGATGTTGGAAATGGAGATGAACAGGAAGGAAACCAGCATCACTGAAGTTAGTGAGTAAATGGGAGACTAAATGGAGATGAACAGGAAGGAAACCAGTGTCACTGAAGTTAGTGAGTAAATGGGAGACTGTAACACAACAATCAGATTTTTGAAATATAGGTTTGCAAGAAAAAGTGACCAAGAAAGACTGGACTTTTGTTGACTTTGTTAGACTTGTATGTGGACTGTAAAGCATACATTAGACATGGTCATAAAAGAGAAAAAAAGTAATTGTAAGGAAAACCATTTTTGTTTTTATTAGTATTTGTATAAACATTTAATGATGTAAACTGCATATTATATGTAGTAAAGCAGTTTAGTAGTGTGTGTAGTCAGGGCTGTTTTAAATGTGAGCCTTTTCATTGACTATTGTACATTTATTTATTTCGCATCTGTTTACTGGGTAATTTTGACTGAGCCAGAAAGTGCAATTTTCAGCATAGGCCTGGGGAGAAAAGCTCCACAGTCACAATATTTCAGAAATTAATTACAAATATTTTAATTCACAAAGTATCATGCTATGCTACAAAACGTAGGAGTGAAAAATGGTATAATGCCAAAAACATAGAACATATGTTTTGTAGTAGAGTGCAATAAAAAAGAATAATATAAGTTGGAGAAAATGTCAGGAAATACTTATTAGTCATATTATTTGTTACATAGATTAGTATAATGATAAATGAGACCTGAAATAACTCTAATCAGATATTTAAGAGAGATATTAGAGATCACAGGATGAGAAACAGTGAGGGGAAATTGAATGGCATTTTAGAATGAAAGATGTCTTAGTTGGATATATGTTAAAGGCATTTAAGTAAACAACTACTTTTTAGTTGAAAGAAATACAGGTTTTAAAGTAAAACAAGGTAATAACAGCTGGTCAAAAGCAAGTTTAATGTTAATATGCTGTGATACTGAGCTGCTGGTGGGGAGTAGGGGGATTATATTATATGCAGAATTGAGATATTTTCTCTTTTTTGCAAGGATTTATATGTATTTATGCAGATTAATCCACCTGGCTTAAGCTATAAACAAGTGTTTTTAAGCAAATAGATTTGTTGCTTTTGGTTATATGCCCTATGGAGTCCCATTTATTTAAAAAATATCTTTCAGTCTTACTGTTTTTGTTCATATGCCGTGTTACTAGTTAATTATCATCCCATTGGTTGGACCTACTTCAGGAGGCCCTTTAAACAGCTATAGTAGAGTTTGGCATCATGGAATTAAAAGTCTGAACCACAAAACTGAAAGAATTCAAGAGCAAGTAACAAAGAAAATATTGGGTGCCTAAGGATTATCATAAAGAGAACTGAAACGTTCAGTCTTCACTTCTTATAGTACAGAAGGTTGAGAAGGGGTGGAAGTTTACTTTTTAAGGCAATGCAGAACAGAATCCTGTATAAAAGCATTCATTTCAGTGAAGGTGAGTATAAATTAAAGTATTAGAGTTGAGAAAATGTTATAATGAAATATAATGAAGTATTACACTGCGGTGGTGGTGCTGAGGTAGCGTTGTCGCCTCACAGTTAGACGTTGCCCATTCGATTCTCAGTTAGAGCGTCTTCTGTGTAGCAACATGCATGAATGGGCGTTCCTTCGTTGAAGGTTGTGCATTGGGCCCGGCAAGCCAGCACGTAAAAATCTACTGCCAATCATTAGCGGACCGGAGTTCTGCTGTGGTGACCCCTAACCGGGAAAAGACGAAAGGCACAACAACAACTTGTGGTATGTAATATCTTATTTAATGGAATAAAGACTGTCAGTGTGGCTGAAAAGTTATTGTTGTTATAGAGCAATGTTGCTGGTCAAGGTATATATGGATGTATGATGGTAAAACATAAAATTCAAAAGTACTTTAAACTCTTAATTTAAAGTTATGTCACACAAGTTGATTCAGTTGCAAAATATACACTCACATTTGACTTACTGTAGTTTTAGAGTTCCTTAAAGTCATTTGAATTGATACTTTCAGACTCGCAGCTATGATTAAATTATTTATCCATTTTCTGCATGACTGTTATTAGCCATCTCTCAGCATGACTGATCGCTTTGTTAGTGGATATTTCCCCAGCCAGCCTGACTCCAGTATGACCCTTATGAATGATCCCAACCAAGCTGAGAAGAGGAGATTCGAAGAACTGAAAATTATTTATATTCCCCGTCCTTAGAGACTGTAGTGTGCAAGGAACACTGATAGGTTTCTATCTCAATTTTCTCAAGATTTCTGCATGCCTTTGTCTGTCTGGTAATCTTACTACATGAAACTGGGATTCCAAAATTCTGCAGTGCATATCCTTTGCAATATTAAACAACATGACACACACATTAATTTGCATGCTCATCTGCATTTCACTAATGCACTGTTGATTTTAACAGGTGTTACGCTTTTCCTAGGTAGCATTCTGAGTAGTAGGGTGGACGTGTATCAACTGTTATTTATGTAAATCAGGAAGGGATAATTCATTGTGTGAATGGTCCTAATGGCTGTAGCAACATGTTACAGAGACTAAAATTCTAAATATATTTTTCCCTTAAATGATTCTCATCCACTCTTCTGACAAATGAAGAATTTATTAAGCAAGCTAGAGAACAGGGTTACAAGTTGCATGCATACACCATACCCTCTACATTTCTATACACTGTTTTCATATATTTAGCATTTGTCATGATGTTTTTTAATACTCACTGCAGATTTTGCCATCAGGTTTGTAATGGACTCCCTCCTTGTCCATCTGCTCCACCTGCCTTAACACTTGTCCCTTTTACTCTTTTGAACTATGTCCAAGAGTAGATAAAATCTTAGTGTAAGCAAGAAGATGAAGTATCTTGGGAGGAGTCAGGGTGTCCCAGTACGGAAGGCTTATTCAGATATCCACTACCCACTGTTCCACCCTAATTAATATATCATGGACCTCATAAATAAAGATATTGGGGACCTACAGACACTGGATCCTACCCAGTTCGGCTTTGTTAAGGGCAGATCCTGCCTCTTAAACCTGGTCGATTTCTTTGAAACAGTCACCAAGGCCATTGACGAGGGGAAGGTGGTCCACACAGCCTACCTGGACCTCGCAAAAGCCTTCGATACAATACCCCACTCGGGCATTATAGATAAGCTCACCAACTTAAATATAAACCCCTATGTCACTAGATGGGTTGCAAACTGGCTCAAGGACAGAACCCACATGGTTAGAATTGCTGGAGCCATGTCAGACTCCAAACCAGTTAAAGTGGTGTCCTACAAGGCTCAGTCCTGGGACCTTTCTTGTTTGGTATATATTTGTCGGAGGTACAGGCCAACATGGAAGGACTGTGGCTGATCAGGTTCGCACATGACTGCAAACTGGGCGCCATAATCGACTCTCCAGCCGACACAAGCATCCTCCAAAAGGGCCTCATAGAAACAGACAACTGGTGCCAGAGACATGGCCTCAGGCTAAACGCCAAAAAGTGTATAGTCATCCCCTTTGGCAAAAACAAAGTGCCCACAAATTACCACATAGGTGGTAATCCATTAAGTACAGAAGAAGTAAGTAGGGACCTGGGGACCCAAGTTGATAGCAATCTCTCATTTGACAACCACGTGGCCAAAGTGGTTAGAAAAACATTTTATATAGCCCACCTAATCATGAAGGATTCACATCTAGATCAGGGGAGGTCTTCGTGCCTCTTTACTCATCCCTCATCAGGCCCATAATTGAGTACAATGCCCCTTTTGGGATGTACCTTACCAGACACCTGCAGCAACTGGAAAGACCCCAAAAGTACCTCACGAAGAGGATCAAAGGGCTCAAACAGATGCCATATGCTGCCCGGTTAAAAAACTCCAGCTCTATTCAGTGGCATACCACCTGCTCAGAGGCGATCTGTGCCTGACGTATAAAGCCATGTCCAACCTGGAATTAATGGACATGCTGCACCTCAGAAAATCCAAATCCCATCGAGCTATGCGCTCGAGAGACTTGAACCTCAGCACCAAAATAAATAGGACATACTGGAGGGACAGATTCATAACCCAGAGGCTCCCTTCACTCTGGAATAAAATCCCAGTCCAGGTTAGGCAGAGTTCCTCATTGACTCTCTTCAAGAGGAATCTTGATGAGTGGATGGGAGATCGTAGGTTTACCCCGGGTATCACTTCTGTGTCACTGTTAGACAGAGGCACAGTATACTAACCTCGAAAAGGGCATAGCAAAATTAATTTAAAATGGGTGGCGAAAGCCAAACACACTCTGGCTAGGCTTATAAATGCCCTAGGGCAGATAGCCTAGTATGAACTTATGAACCTACATATATATATATATATATATATATATATATATATATATATATATATATAAAATGGGGAATGTGTGTGTCTCTGTTTGGGGGGTGGGTTGTAATCAACAGCTCATATGAGTGAATGCTCTTGTTAACAGTGGTTTTGCCAGCAGCTTTTCTGTATAAGATTGCAAGGTCATTTAGCTTTCTGTTGTGTTCTTTTGTTTTCAACACCATTCATCCTATTGTACATTTGACTGCTTGGTTTCAGTATACTACGTATATAATGTTGCACTTAATTTTAAATTACAGTGCACTACATTTTACTCTACTTATACATGTCTAGGCTACAATTAACCAAAGAAAAAAAAAGACGGCGGCGCAGTGGTGCAGCGGTTAATGCTGTCGCCTCACAGCAAGAGGTTCTCCAGTTCGATTCTCGGCTGGGGTGCCTTCTGTGTGGAGTTTGCATGTTCTCCCTGCGTTCGCGTGGGTTTCCTCCGGGTACTCCGGTTTCCTCCCACATTTTAAAGACATGCTTCTGGAGCATTGCTCCCCGGGCCTCCTCTGAAAACAGGATCTGTGGAACCTAGTCGGACATTCCCGGTCAACAAATGTTAAATAAAAAAATAAAAAAAAAAAAGAAGTCATTTCATAACTCAGTCATCTTAATCTTATCCCCTACTATGTGTGTGTAACTTTAAGAAGCATTTCCAGATGTAGGCACGTGCAGGCAACAGTGCCATTTTGAGAGAACAGCCAGAGTGTTAACATGTGAGTGTAGTAGTCAGTCTGTTTATAAGTTTATTTAAGTTTAAGTTACTAAGCCTCATTCTTGATGTGTTTGTGTGTAATAAAGCTGCTTGAACCGAACCCACAACTGTTCATCTGTTTTATGCTGACTAGACGAGTGACATGGTGTCAAAACAGGGATTGAGAGTGCAACTTCTTCAATCCATGAGATGCAGAGTTGACAGTGAAGGTATATTGAGCAGGTTGGGTGATAACAGTGTTCAAATGATCAAAAAGGGCCAGAAATGAACTTAAGGTAACCAAAAAGTGCACAAATTATTTATTTTGCAAAGAAAATGAAACAGAGCATTCGTAAGACACAAAACCCATTATTAATCAAACGAGAAGCACAAAACTCATTATTAAGCAAACAGAAGGCACAAAAGCAGTATTAATTAAACAAAATGTTCGAAACCACAATATTTGATAAAACTAGCAAAAATATTCATATGGGGCTCAGAACTACCTCCGGTGTGCATAACGAGCATGTTTAAAGTAAAACGAGCACAAGAAAAGTATAATGAGCATGATAGGAGGTTAAAGGGGCATAAAGAATATAATAAAAGGGCAAAATAAGCATGCTTTTTAGTAAAAGACTGTATTTAGGGCATAAACTACTATTTTACATTGACCAAAGCCATTCAAAGCATAACAAGAGTTGTTCAAAGTATCTTAGAGTGTGCAAAGTATTTGCAGAGTGTGTGCTTTATCATGGGGCAATTATTTCAAAGAGTTTGCATGCGCAAAGTACAATTATTTTGCAAAGTGCAGCCAAAGTACACCAATTTCAAAAAAGTTTCTTGTGCTGTGTGCATTTATTTGCAGAGTGCTGCCATTTCAGCACGTTTCTTATACTGTAAGAGTTATTTTGCAAAGTGCAGCCATTTTGAAAGCTTCATGTGGTGTGTGCAGTTTATTTGCAAAGTGCATTCAAGTGTTTCTTACTCTGAGCGTCTTCTGCTGTGTACAGTTTGATCGCAAAGTGCAGTCATTTCAAAGTATTTCTTACACTGATAAGGAGTAATTTCACAGAGTACAGTGATTTTGAAGTGTTCTTATGCTATATGGAGACTTGTTAGTAAAGCGCAGTTATTTCAGAGAGTCTGTTGTGCTATTGGGCATAATTACAAGTTCTGGCATGTATTTATGTGTGTATGTTCATACATAATTCCAAGCAGCTTCACTACTGTGTGTTGATATGGCAGAGGCATTTTGCAGACCCAGTCCACTTGTTTGATCATAATATTGCAGAGAATTGGAGAGTATTTGAGCAGGAATGCGATATTTTCATACAAGCAACTTTTTCTGACAAAGATGCACATACAAGTGCATTCATTTTGCTTAACTTATCTGAGTCAGAGGCCATTGAAAGAGCGTTCATTTGTGTATGCACTAGCAGTATATGCAGGAGAAGGTAAAATCTGCCATGTTGTTGTACCTGCTGAATCAAGGGAAGACCCTGAGTGCTTGAAGCATAAATTTAGAGAAATGTGCAACCCCAGACAAATGTTCATTGGAGAGGTACCAGTTTTATACAAGAGACCAAAAGCCAGGTGAAACTTTTGCAGCTTATATCACTGACTTGAGAAATAAGGCTAAATTGTGCAGATTTGGTGATATGAAAGATGAATTAATAAAGGACAGGCTTGTGTGTGGTGATAATAGTGCTGCAGTGAGAAAGATTTTGCTCTTTGACAGTGATTTAACATTGAGCAAAGCCATAGAGATTTGTCAAATCCATGAGCTCACAGAAAGACAAACAAGTATGCTTACAAGTGACAAGAGTTTAGTTTCAGCAGCCTCTAGAGCAAGTGTTGACAGCATGCAGCATTGGCAAGCAGAAGCAGGCCTAAGCACATGGCAGCTGCAGCCCATGCGGGATTCCCAGGGAGGACTGGTAACAAGTTCCAAGACTAGCTTAGCAAAATGGACATGCGCAGTGCAGTATAAGGGTGAGTCAGCAAAATGGACGTGCGCAGTGCAGTATAAGGGTGAGTCAGCAAAATGGACATGCGCAGTACAGTATAAGGGTGAGTCAGCAAAACCCAAGTCAAGTCTTATTGTTAAGTGTCATAACTGCGGTGCCAGTTATAAGTCTCAAAGAGAAAAAGTGCTTAGCATTTGGTCAGTAATGCCACAAGTGTAAAAAAAATGGAATCACTTTCAAAAGTTTTGTAAATCAAGCAAGCCTCATTCAATTATTAAGAAAGGTCACTCAAAAAAGCAAGTTGATCATATAGAAAGCTGCAACCCTACTGTCTATGTAGATGGTGTATCAGTGGTAGGTGAAAAGGTTAATGCAGTTGATTTATTGGTAAAGAATAAAGTATTTTGTGCTGTCCTGATCAATGGTAAACCCGTGGAACTCAAAGTGGACACTGGTTCAAAGTGTAATGTGATATCAGCAAAAACGTTTGCTAGAGTAAGAGCTGGTGAGCAACTTAATTTGGTTAATTGTGTGAAATATGTTGCTTATGGGGATGAAGAGATTTAAACCAAAGGCTCAGTAGTGCTTTCATGCTATTCAGCTTGGAACAGTTATAGCTTGCAATTTTATGTAGTCAGAAGACCTGTGCAGTCATTATTAGCTCTCAGAGACAGTTTAAGAATGAAACTGCTTTCTTTTACCAAAGAAGTACATCATGTAAGCATATGCCCCAGTTCCAGCTTCAGTGATGCTATTTTCTCAGAGTATGCTGATGTTTTCGATGACAAGTTAGGCAAACTTCCAGTTGTGTACTCCATGAAAGTAGACCAAGAGGTCAATCCAGTGGTCAGACCAGAGAGGAGGGTTCCAATAGCTGTGCAGGACAAAGTCAATGTCCATTTAGACAAAATGGTGCAACAAGATGCCATTTGTCCAGTCACAGAACCAACTGAGTGGGTTTCTTCCATGGTAGCTGCTCACAAGAAAAGTTCAGATGAAGTCAGAATATGCAATGACCAAAGAGACTTGAACAAGGCATTAAACAGACCACATCATCCTATGCATACAGTCAAGGAGGTTGACACCGCCTTGCCAAATGCCACTGTTTTTTTTTTGTTCAAGATGCAACCAATTCATTTTGGCAAGTAATGCTTGACCATGAATCTTCACTATGGACTACATTCAGCACATCATTTGGTAGATACAGATTCTTCAGGATGCCTTTTGGAATAAATTCTGCCGTGAAGTCTTTCAGCGTGCAATGGAGCAAATTTTTGGGGGCTATCCATGTGTTATAATAGTTGATGACGATTTACTGGTTGGAGGTAATGGTGAAGCAGAGCATGACAGAAACCTCAGGAAAGTTCTGGACAGAGCATGTGAAGTGAATTTGAAACTTAATCCTCTGAAATATAAATTCCAATTACCAGAAGTTACTTATGTAGATCATTTATTTACCAGTACAGGCTTATGACCAGACCCTTCTAAACAAGCAGTCATTCTTGAGATGCCAACTCCAGACAATGAACAGTCCCTACAGCGTTTCCTTGTTATGGTTAACTCTTTGGGCAAATTTATCTCTGACTTTAGCGAGTTATCTCTGCCTTTAAGAGAGCCGATGCACAAAAATGTTGCCTAGTCATGGTTAGAACAACACCAGAGAGCATTTGATAACCTCAAACAGCAAATTCCCAATCCACCTATATTGAGATACTATGATGTCCACAAACCAGTAGTTCTTTCCTATTCTTCAAGAAGACAAACCTGTTGCTTATGCATCTAGAACTCTTACTCAAACTGCGATGCATGCTGAAATTGAGAAGAATCTTTTGGCAATTGTGTTCACTTGTTTGAAGTTCCATGATTATATTTATGACCAAGCAATCCAAGTCAAAACTGATCATCAGCCTCTAGTGACTATTTTAATGAAGCCTGTGTATACCCCTCCAGCAAGACTGCAAAGAAAGATGCTCAGATTACAAAAGTATAATTTCATAATGGTCTGTACAAAAGGCAAACTTTGTTATCTGGCTGATACCTTATCCAGCTTGATGCAGAGAATTTTGACTTTGATGTCATGGAAGTGCATAATTTTTCTACCATGAGACTTGATGAGTTAAGAGATCATACAAAGACTGATCCAATTTTGCAGAAGCTCAATCACTTTATCAATGTTGGATGGCCGTCAAAGCAATCCTGTGTACTGCCAGAAGTACAACCTTACTTTCCATATAGAGATGAGATGCTGATGGAAGATGGTATCATTTTCAAAGGTCCAAAAGTCATTGTTCCTATTTCCTTACAACATGAATACATTCAGATTTTGCATTGTGGCCGATTCTACCAAAAGAAGAGTGAGAGGACTAATATTTTGGCCTTCTCTGTCAAAGGACATTGATAAAGTGCTTGCTTCTTCTTCAGTATTAAACAGTACTAAACCACATTTGCAAAAAGACCCACTTCAGCTAAGCCAGATTCCTGAACTACCTTGGTCAACAGTAGCCACTGACATATTTGAGTGGAACAATCAGCATTACTTAGTGTTGGCAGACTCTTATTTGAACTGGTTTGAAATTGATTTGCTACCTAACCTAAGGTCCAGTGCTGTTATTACTAAGATGAAACCTAATTTCTCAGTCCATGGTAGTCTACATAAAGTTATTTCTGACGACATTACCCAGTATACCAGTCCGTTGTTTCAGAGATTTGCAAAAGAGTGGGACTTTATCCATGTAACTAGTAGTCCAGAATACCCACAGTCGAACAGCCTTGCTGAACATGCAGTACAGCGTGCAAAGCAATTACTAGAGGGGTCAAAGCATGATAATACGGATATCTTCTTGAATTTGCTTAATCTCAGAAATATACCCTGTGACAATCCACTTGCCTCACCTGCTCAGAGACTTCTATCTAGGCAAACCAGAACAACCTTGCCTATCAGTTCTACTTTGTTGGTGCCTAATGTTAAAAACAACAGAGCAATCAAAGCCCAACGCTTTAAGAAGTGTTCCTTTCAGACGTTCAGTGCTGATAAAACAAGCAGATTTCTTCGTCTGTTGAAAGGAGGAGAGAGAGAGGATGCAAACAGTGAAAGGCTTTGATCAAACTTGTCAAGTGAGAGGCATATGTGCTGAGCCAAGATCCTACTTAGTGGAATCTGAGGGTATAGAGTACAAGAGAAAACTGCAGGCATCTTCTTCCTGTGTCTGAAACGATAGCTCAGCATCGTACCTGTGATACAGACTCTAGATCTCAGAGCAACCCTGACAAAGTTCATACTGAAGAACATGTCTCAGTATCCATTCCCATTCCTGGTGATGTCCCAGTTGCCCCCAGAGTTGAGCATTCCTTGAAGACAGTCCCTGTTGCTAGATCCAATTCTGATTTTTATGTTACATGATCAGGTCATATTTGTAGACCTAGTGTAAAATACAGAACAACCTGGACATGATTGTTTTATACATGTCTAATTTTGTATGATTGCATGTGAAAAGATCATTTCTCTGTAATTGCATGTTAGTGAATACTGTCATTTTGTAATGATCTATTTCTCAAAGAGGGAGTATGTAGGTCAGAGAGTGTATGTGTAACTTTAAGAAGCATTTCCAGATGTAGGCACGTGCATATAAATAGTGAGCACGTGCAGGCAGCGGTGCCATTTTGAGAGAATAGCCAGTGTGTTCATATATATGAGTGCAGTAGTCAGTCTGTTAAAAGTTTATTTAAGTTTAAGTAACTAAGCCTCATTCCTTTGTGTGTAATAAAGCTGCTTGAACCAAACCCACAACTGTTCGTCTGTTTTATCCTGACCAGACAAGCGACGCTATGTCAACCTTGAAGTAAAAGGATTGATATAGATCTTTATTATCCAGATAATGCCTGTTGCATTTTCTAGATAATTTCATTTTGAAATGGTTGTATTATATGATTATTACAGATTTTAACTAAAAATGATTTTCTTCTAACCCTTGTGATTCTGTTGTCATCTTGCTATTCTTCATGTGAACTCTATTTGCCACCTCTTTTTTTTCATCTGTTACTGAAATATGCATAGGTAGTAGGAGACAGAGACATTAGTACTTTAATACCATCTTCTTCTTCCGGCTGTTCCCATTAGGGGTCACCACAGCAGATCATCTGTTAACATTTCTTCCTGTCGTCTGTATCTTGCTCTGTCACACCAACCACCTGCATGTCCTCCCTCACCATATCCATAAACCTTATCTTAGGCCTTCCTCTTTATCTCTTACCTGGCGGCTCCATCCTTAGCATCCTTCTCCCAATATATACCCAGCATCCCTTGTCAACACACATCCAAACTAATGCAATTTCACCTCTCTCACTTTGTCTCCAAACCGTCCAACCTGAGCTGACTCTCTAATATACTGATTCTTATCCTGTCCTTCCTCATCACACCCAATGCAAATCTTAAGATCTTTAACTCTGCCACCTCCAGCTCTGACTCCTGTATTTTCGTCATTGCCACCTTCTCCAACCCATGTGACATAGCTGGTCTCACTGTCCTCATGTAGACTTTCCCTTTCACTCTTACTGGTACTCGTCTGTCACAAATCACTCCTGACACTCTTCTCTACCCACTCCACCCTGCCTGTACTCTCTTCTTTACCTGTCTTCCACACTCACCATTACTCTGAACTATTGATCCCAAGTATGTAAACTCATCCACCTTCGCCAGCTCTATGCCCTGCATCCTCTATCCTATATCTCATTCATACACATATATTCCATCTTATTCCTGCTGACCTTCATTCCTCTCCTCTGATATCTTCACCTCTCCAGGGTCTCCTCCACCTGTTCCCTACTCTCACTACAAATCACAGTGTCATCCGCAAACATCATAGTTCACGGGGACTCCTCTCTGATCTTGTCTGTCAACCTGACCATCAATACTGCAAATACGAAAGGCCTCAAAGCTGATCCTTGATGTAATCCCACCTCCACCTTGAATGCATCCATCACTCCTACGGCAGACCTCGCCACTCTCACACTACCCTCTTACATATCCTGTACCACTCTTACATACTTCTCTGCCACTCCCGACTTCCTTATACAATACCACAGCTTCTTTCTAGGCACCCTGTCATATGCTTTCTCTGAGTCCACAAAGACACAATGCAACTCTTCCTGACCTTCTCTATACTTCTCCACCACCACCCTCGGAGCAAACATCTCATCTGTAGTGCTCTTTGCCAGCATGAAACCATACTGCTGTTCACTAATCATCACCTCCCATCTTAGCCTAGCTTCCACTACTCTTTCCCATAACTTCATGCTGTGACTGATCACTTTTATCCCTCTGTAGTTAGTATAGCTCTGCACATCACCCTTATTCTTAAAAATCAGTACCAAAACACTTCTCTACTCCTCAGGCATCCTCTCACTTTCCAAGATTATATTAAACAATCTGGTTAAAAACTCCACTGCCATCTCTCCTAAACACGTCCATGCTTCCACAACTATGGCATCTAGACCAACAGCCTTTCCATTTTTCATCCTCTTCATAGCTGTCCTTACTTCCTCCTTGCTAATCCTTTGCAATTCCTGATTCACTATCCACACATCATCCAACTTTTAATACCTTAAGACTTTTAACCTTAGGACTTTAATACCATGCTTATTTAAAAATGAAGCTTGCAGGGCATTCCAGTTTGTCTAACCTTCACCCTTTAATGGGGGACTATCACATACTTATCTTTCCATAAGGCCCCGTTGTATCCAAAATGAGTGTGAAAATGGAATACATTCAGAACGTTGATTGTTCTGAATATTGAATCATACATGATTGATCCCAAAAGGACAAAACTCAACAGTTGAAAAAGCAGGCATACTTAGATGTCTCCTGACCGTTTCGACTTTCATGCAGTGCACAGAAACATACCTTTCCCCACACTGTTTGTTGGCCATGCCCATGGTCTTCCTGTATATCTCTGCTCAATCTTCCTTAGAAGGTGGGTATTCTGAGTTAAGAAGGGAGTCATAGAGGTGAACGCAGAATCCCAGATGTGTCCTCAATGCGGAATTGTACCCCATATGTAAACTACTTTCTCTCTTAATTTTTATGTACTGTTTTGTAGTTTTAGTACAGAATTTTGCAGTCACCTCTCTTTTGCAATTCCTAGCCCTCTGTTGAGCACACCACGTCAGGATTACATAAAGCATAACAGCAAATGGATTACTTAACAAATACAATAATTCATGGTGTCACTGAATGAAACAAGAAATATAACAGCATAATTTGGTTGTAGGCTGCACAATAGTCTACTTTTTTGGGCAGAGGGATGTATACAGAAGATAATTGTGTATTATTGTATACAATCTGTACACAAGATAAGTAGGACTTACAGCAGAGTTCATTTATTATATAGTGTGAGACCCGCATCAGAGTTCATTTAATATTTTGTAGTGTGCATCGTTGCAAGAGAATCTCTGTCAGTACCATATATATGTATATTTCTTGAGTCCTTTGTGTTTATTACTTATGCGGGTTCTTTCAACAGATGTTAGTATTTCAATAATTAAAAAAATCACACAATTTTGTGTCACCATGTTGTGCCGGCTTGAGTGGAAGGTGTGAATTCCTAGCTAAATGTTTTCCATAAAAGGATACAGGATATAGTTAGCTATTCTTTAAGAATGTTTCAGTGAATTGTGCATATCAAGTGCAGTTTGATATACCAGTAATAGTTTGCTCCAAACATATGCCAGGTGTGGTTTGCACACAAAGGGAATGTTTGTAAACTATGCATACGGAGTATAGGCTACCCCAAAAAAGGAAAACATCGGTTGTGGTTGTTGTACGACAGTTGGCAGACCCAGTGCTACTGTCTAAAGTAATTCAGACATGAATGTGCTGAATATGAAGCCCTAGTGTCAGTTAAAGGTAGTACTGGGTTATGCATTTTGTACTGTCAGACAATAATTTATTTATATACTAAAAATGTTAACTGTGACTGAGCTCTGATCCACATGGATCATTTTCAGACCAGGTCAGGGTACAGGGATTATGGCAAGAGTAACTTCTCTCTGGAGCCATTGCGCAAATGCACCTCGACCCATTGCAAGCATATGTGTCAGAAAGAGGCACAACCTTTGTGTTGCATGGCCAACTTGTGTACAGACGGGTTGTATACCACACGCTATATTTAGTAAAATGAGCATATAGTACAGTTAGAGCATCTGCATCATATATTACATAATCTTTACGCTGAGCACATAAGGCTTCTCCCTGAATACCTTGCTGCATAATTATTTCTGATGTTAATATGTCTTTCCAGTGGAGAGGTGTCATGCTGGCAAGCAGCTGCTAGCCAGTTATAGATGTAATGCTTTGTTCACAAATTAGTGTTCAACAGATGAGATATCTGTGTGTCATTCATGGCAGTCAATGGCTGTTCTAGGATGAATGGCAGTCTAATTTTGCTTTCTTTCTGTTTCAAACTGTGCACCAACTTAATTCTATACTGCCAAAGAATTCCCACATATGCATCCTACTTTATCTTGTTTCTTTATTTTTTGTAATTGTAACACTGTCACCTTTAGGTTCTATGAGACCCCTATATAGTTTACAACCTTCAAATCCATTTACAGGTGCCACTTTCATGTTTGATGTTTTGTGAGCCATCCCCTGTATAACCTAGTTTGCTACCTCTGAATCCATTTCCAGTGCTGTCACTTTCACATTTTGTGACCCCCCCATTCATATAACCTAGTTTATCACTTTCAAACCCTTTGAAAACAGTGTCAAGTTTATATTTTGTAAGTCTCATGATGTAGTCTAGTTTACCACCTCAGAACCCATGTACAACACTGTCACTTCTACATCTCATGAGGCCTCCTCTAGTTTGCCAACTCAGAATCCATGCAGTGGCAGCAGCCACACTGAAGTTTTCTTTTGTTCATGAGTAATTTATATGGGCCTACAAAGGCATCATCAGATTTGTCTGATATAAATTTTCTGCTGTGAATCCATGATACATTGGATCATGCATGGTGCTAAGCTTTAAAATACTAGCAATCCTTTCTTTCTGGAAGTGATTTGATTCCTTTCTCCTCCTTGGACCACTAACTGCCTCACAATTACCATTTACTTTCCACTTCTGTAAAGTCAGACTCCATCTGCCTTCCTGCACTGATAAGAAATTAGTAGTCTCCAAGTCATTTGAGAAAACTGCCACTAGTGATTTCAACGGATCCCTCTGCAGCTTCACGCTCTCTGTAATTCCCCACCTAATCTCACTGCTCGCCCGGTTTAAATTTTCTGAGTTTCTTTAGGACTCTCTTCCTCCATGAAGGATAAAGATAAATGTGTATTGATGATACAAGCCCAATATCTGTACAATGCATATTCTATTCACATTTTATTGTTCTTTACTTATCAAACAAATGTATTACAGAGTGCATCCTTTGTATGGAAGACTCTTTGGACTGTTAATGGAATTTTAGAGAAAAAAAGTAATATTCTACAAATATATGAGTGTTGGGCAGCAATTTCGATTTAACTTTTGCTTTTTTCCCTGTTTTTCTTTGTGCATTTTGGATTGATAATCTATAATTTATTCATTTTTTTTTAAATTCATCTGTGTTTAGTAGATGAGAAGACTCTTAATACAAAATGAGAGTTTAGAACATTTAAATAATAGATGAACAGCTGACAGCAGTACGAACATGCCTTAAAGGCAGACTTTTACTGTGACACAACAAACTGCCAAAGTGGTAATGAGGAAGACTGCCATTTAACAACTTTGATATTGTGCACTTAATTATAAATTGTACAGTGGTCTTCATAGGTGAGACCAAAGTTGTGTGACAGTAGTGTACCAGAATGTCTGGAAGTGTCCAAATGACACCTGACTAATATATCTGATTTCCTAGTTACCTTCCAGTTTATGAATTCCTTGTGTACGTCATTACATGTACTGAAATATTCCCAGTTAAACTAAAACATAAACACAGAACTAATGGATGAGCTTGAAATACTGACAAAACCTATTTCATTACATTAGCTTTTATTCTACCTCTTCAGAACTATGCCAGATGTTCTAAATATAGTTGCTTTGAAATGACAAGTCTTTAATTTTGCTGTTTGGATATAACCTAAGATAAAAATTGCATTAATCTGAGTGTATTTTTGATGAACTCTGTCACTTTTGTGATTACTGTTTTACTAGTCAGAAATATTAAAATAACTGTATTCCATTAGGGTTATTTTCATATCTTCTCATTATATGGAACTGAATGTAGCCAACTTAGATACTGGATTTCTAACTTGAAAAATCATTGGGGGCATGAGTTCTTAGAGCTGAAGCTGCTGACATGTCGATGATGACTGTGATGATATAGTTTAGCACTGAGGAAGATCAAGGCAATCAGCTGCTAGTGACCATCACCCTACAGTTGTGGGTTTGGTTCCTGCAGTTTCGATTTGCCTACTGTTCAGCTATGAACTAGTCACTTAATCAGACAAGGCTCCTGTGTTGCCCCTGAAAAAAAGACACCTGTGCAAAGAAGATTTACACAATTAACAAAAGTTCAAAAAAAAAAAAAAAAAAAACACTTGGTCATATTCCCACAATTACAAAATGAAGACATTGCAAGGGGAATTCCTATTTCTTCTGATTTGCAGTTGTCTCAGAGTTGTTTGTTTAAATAAAGGGTGTACAGGGGGGAAACACCCCCCCATTTGGGATTCACAAATGCATATTCTGCTTTCAATAAAATAATTTTCATTTGAAAACATAATTCAGCTAAAGATTAATAAACAGATGTCCTAAACTCTGGAGAAAGTGTACATTTCTTAACAGTAAGGTATCAGCTTTGTATGTTTTGCGTATTTTAAATGGATGAGGAGGTGCACGAGAAGAAATTATAAATGCAAAATGCATTTTTGGCTTCACCCCTGATTTGACCATGGCATGCTAAAATAAGTGTTTTGTGCATCTTAAAAAATGCATGCAGTAGATTGCCATGTTTCTACTTCATTGAGATATAAAGTGTCTACCAGCTATGAAATGAAGCAAAATTTATTTTTCAAAATGAACTTAATAAACCACGTTGACAAGAAAGATGAAGTGCCATGTCGTAGGTGAATCATAAGTACAGCAGTAGTCCTAAGGTTAAGGGTACTTCTGAAACAAATTCTGACAGATGTGGAATGCCCAGTGATGTGTCTTGAAGCTTTGGACTTCATAGCTCTGTAAAAGTAAAGAACAAATTTCAGTTTTTCATTTGCTGTTCTCAGACTTGCTGAGCTGCTGTACAGTATCAGATTATGTGGGCAGTGCTAGCATTTACTTTGCATAGAAGAAAACAAGAAAAGCATCTTCCAGCTGAGAAAAGCAATTTTGATGACACCCGGAGCCCTGTAAAATAATGTTTTTATTCCCTTAAATTATTGGTAGTAGAAGCACAGTGTGTGTATCATGCTGTCACTCTGAATTACTGACTTAATCTGTCTTCATTAGAAGAACCAGGACTAGCCAATGTAAATCCATTTCATTTTCAAAAGCAAGGACAGTACAGTACAGCTATTTGCATCTTAAACTCTGCTGGATTTCACTTGCAATAAATCCAGAAACTTCTGTGGAGACAGAGTGCTAAAAGTAGCAGAGCAAGCCTAAAGTACTTCATTTGCTGTGGTGTAAAGGGCACTTCTTCTTTTTGTCTTGTACAGTTGCCCTTATGTTTATTTTTTTTTACAGCAGGTGCTCCTAGCCTTTTCCATTTAACCCTGCTGTAAAATGACTCACTTGTTAGAAAACACAGTAGTTAAAATTAGGATTGATGTGACAAAGTGGACAGGAGGTGAGACTGGTTTCATCTCACTTTTTGGAGGTGCAAAACTTGAGACTTGTTTAAGCAAACTGTGCAGTTTTTTCCCAGGTGGCACCGGTTTGTATTTTCCCCTTAATACATTCTTACAAATACCTCTCAAATGTCTTTTTTTTCAGGGCTGCCCCTTGTTTTGCTCACATTCATGACTAATAATTCACATTCAGTTATTCTGGCAACTTCTCAAATTAATAGTACTAATATTTTAAGAGGCGTCCCTGATTATTTTTAGCTTTGTCCCTCTTTCTGGAGGTAAGACGGTGAGAGCTATGCATATTGACCTTGTACATTTCAGTTGCTTCTTTTGGGTAGTTTTCTGAACTTTTCTTCAGAGGCAGAACACTGGAAAAAAAAAAAAGGCTCAACATTTGTCGTAGTTACAATGCTGTTATATGCAATGGGGAAAGCTGAAAATAATTTCTTAGGTTTGCAAATGCCTATTAAAGAAAATCTGGGAATTCACAGCAGCAGCATATTGCCTGCATAGCTGCTTTCATGGCATGTTTGTGTGTGTTTTTTTTACAAGGTAGGGGCATATTTAACCTTGGTAATTTTTGTAAAAGGGCTATGTCACTCAATTGGCAAATATACAGGTAGCTCAGTTGCAGCAGGAATTGCAGTGAAATGCACAGAAATGTTTATAGGTTATAAATGCATCATTGGACATGCCGTATTTCTGCCTAATATCCTGGATCTTTAGAATTTGGTCCCAGACAGAAGCACAAGAAAAAAAATGCATTTTCAAACTATATGCAACAGACTGAACTTTATAGAACTGTGCTAGAAATTAAAGCAGTTTGCATTTAGTAAGTCACAATAATGTATGCTATTGAGTCATAGTAATACATGCATACATGTACACAGGTGTGTGTTCATGTATATATGAATATGGCCTTTGAATAATCACAGAACACTTGTCTGAAATGATGTCTGGAGTCCGAATTTTAAGATCTGCCTGACAAGAGGCTTTGGAGTGAACAGCTGCTGGAATTTCTACTTCTAGACACCTCAGTTCAATACAGTTCTGAAGCTCTCAAGTTCTTGTGCCTGAGGAAAGGTTTGAACAGGCAACATTCCTGCTACCTGTGCATATTATGACATCACATTCTTTCATAGGGAGTTTACCCAGTTCTGTGTTTCCCACTGCTTTTCTGACACTTGCACAGTTTGGATATGGCTGATAGTATACCTCAGTTCCTAGAGTTGATGACCAAATAAGTCAAATTAATCTGGTAGTTCGCACAGAGAATTAAGGGTCTAAGCTGTTAATGAGTTGCATCCAGTGGTTGAAGGTACAAAGTTTGATTCCTTCCATCTTCGTTTGGTTAGTATGTGACTGTGAGCAAGTCATTTAAGTCGACCTTAAAAAGACACACTTGTGTCCATTGGGCTTATGTAGTTAAGATATATATAAAATTAAAAAATATATATTTTTCATGTTTCTGTAGTCAACAAATAACCAGCAAGACCTATACTGACACAAACTGAATTGCCTGGAAAAGGCACATAATGCAAGAAATTAGTCTAATCGACATTTGTTTCTAACCAGCTTCTCAAAGAAGAATAAGGGAAAAAAATATATAGGCCTGGATTGTTTCAAGCAGTATTACCTACTCAGAAGTTAGACTGTGTGGAAATTATTATGAGGTCTTTCACATGATCCCTGTCAGGCATGTACAGAAGGAAGAAGGGAAGAAAACTACTGGCTAGGAATGGGCCAGCTACTTAAACAAGAATGAATTAAAAAGCTAGAGGTCTACATTGCCTCAAATAATATGGCCTCCTTGGAAGGTAGATCAGTTGGAAATTATTAGGTGACCTTTCACATGATCCCAGACCGGAGTGAATAGAAGGAAGAATGAAAGCTAGGTATGGGTCAAAGCCTCCATCTGAAAAGCCCATCACTGTGGTGGAACTCTGCTTGCTTGCCATCTGCTCAGTTGGTTGTTGTGTCTTTTGGCTTTTCCCGCTTAGGGGTCGCCACAGAGGAACTCCGGTCCGCTAATGATTGGCAGTAGATTTTTACATGCCAAGTTGCCAGCCCTGGCGCACAACCTTCAACGAAGGTATGCCCATTCACGCATGTCTCCACACAGAAGATGCTCTAGCTAAGAATCGAACAGGACAACATCTTACTGTGAGGCAACAACGCTACCGCAGCACCACCGCCATCTGCTCAGTTGGTAATCATGGAAATAGGTAAGTTGCACTTCCAAGCAACCCCTTTGTGGGATGACTGTCAGGTTACCTGTACCTTCCTTCCCATTTTGGAGAGCCTGGAGTTCATGCAACAAGATTTTATTAAACAAAGCCTTGATTTTCCCCCGAGGGTTTGGTAGTTAAACTTAGGCTCATAAAGTTTGCTCCTTTTCTTCTTCCCATGTTCCAAAGAAAGCTCAACTGCCATTGTTGAAGAAACTTCCCTATGTCCTCTTGCTCCAAGTGGGCCCACTGGGAAGCTCAGGATGCAGGTGTGAATGCCCTTTTTGTCATATGATGGGAGTATTCCTTGCAGATGCAAAGCACACCCTTAATGAACATGATTTGGTGCTGGTGCAAGACCCTACCCCATGTTTCTTGTGAACAGATGCTGCCTCCAACCTGCATATGTTGGTGGCCTGTGACATGACATCATTACCAAGCTTCAATCATCACCTTTCACACTGGATGAATCACCCTCATCTGGAAGGAGAGTAATAGCTATGTCACCTTGCACCTCACTATTTCCCTGAAAATGGGAGTTTGATGATCCTAATGACCTTGATTCTCAGAATGACAAGGACAATGAGATCTCATCTGCTTGTAGGTCCCCTTCAGAAGGCCCCCTCCTCCTTAGTGAATGGTTATGGACTGACATGTAGCACATAGCTTCTCTACCTTCTCCCCCAGAAAGGCTAAATCAGTATTTGCAAAAGAAAAATGAGTAACCCTGGATCCTTTTCACTGTGGATATTGAAGGACGGCATTTATATAACATGGAAGCATTAGCATTCATCTCCATAAATTCCTGATACTTTCTACCTGCCACCTGGGGAGGGAGAGGAAACATACCTCTCAACTGTCCAGATTTTTGCCTTATATTTTTGGTCTGTTCCTCAAAAAATATGTAGTTTTCCGACAAATCACTCAGGATTGAAGTTACTAAATAATGACATACATTTGAATTTCTGACTTCACATTCTTCAGAAAATGCATGCTAATGTAAAACCTGTTGTTCTAGCAACTATCCAAGTTTAACAGAGCAATATTTAAAACCTGTTCCCATTTTTGGGCTTTTATCCCCCATTATGTTAAGCTTTGCCCAGATTTCTTGCAATAAGAAGTTGAGAGGTGTTAGTGGAAGCAGATCCTTAGCAAGCATTCCAGAATAGATTTTTGTGTGCGCTCTTATATTCTGCATTGGTTCTGTAAGTTCCAGTAGCCACATCAGCTTGATAAATGGTACTGCCAACACTGACAGTTTTATTTAAAGCTTAATGGCAAAGAAATAATTGAATAAATGTGTGGTCCTGCATGAAGTGGAGGGCAAGCAGTTTATATCCCACATGCAGGTGTTTATGATCCTGTATCTTTTACGTAATATAACAGCCTCCAAGGCTACATAACGTTGGGGAGGTTTGTCAGTTTCTACAAAATGGCTCATTTCTGGAGATGGACTTGATGAACCAGTAGATAATGTATCGATTTTCTGCAAAGTGTACAAAGTGTTGGAAAGTATGGACAAGAGGTTGTAGTACTCAATGTGGGGCTCAGTTCCTTCAGTAATTTGCCTCAATTTTTCAAACTATATTCCCTGGTGGGCCAGGCTGTTGAAAAGCTGACAGAGCTTTCTACGTCTGGCATCAAGGAGTTTCTGGAAAAGACTCTTAAAATAGCTTCCTGAGTGGACTGTCACACCTGGGTGTAACATTGACTGTGCTGATGCAGCGACTGAGCAGCAGGTATAAGGATGTCTGCAGTTGCTGGCATTGCTGCTGTGATGGCTTAGTTGTTAGCTACTGTGACTATAGTATGTAGGGTCCTGGGTTCAAAACTTGCAAAGGCTGTTTATTATCTCAGATGGCTTAGTGGTAAATTGGTGTGGCTGTTGTGTATGGGGTCCTGTGTTTAAGACTTGCAAGGGCTGATTATTTGGTGGGATGCTGGCATAATGGTTAAAGTATTTACCTTATATTCATAAAGTGCAGGGTTTGATTCTCACATGGGGTAATTGGCTAGGCTTAAAATGGCCCACAAGGGCAGTTAGTCTAGTACTAACCTATGAGCCTATGAGCTCATGAGCTCATTGCTCATCCTCTCTCTGTTTAAGGATGAACTGAGGCAGGCTATTCTGGATGCCCCCTTCAAGATATAAGACTGCCTTTTGTCAAGCTTCTCAGGATCTGATAGATGAAGTAACAGGCACTGACCACTGTGGAGGGTCTTTTTATTGTCCACTTGGCTTCCTTCTCTATTTCTAGACCAGCACATTTCCCAGGAAGTAGAAAAGTCCCCCTTATGATAAGCATACAATACAAACATTAGATAGTCACCTCTTCTCTTGCCCTAGCTCAGCAGTAAAGATTCCCAAGAAACCGATTGAATAAGAGCTGATACAGCACTTGTGAGTGCTCCTACAGACTGTGTTTTGTAGGCTGGTTCTACAAGTTTGCCCAAACTTGGGAATCCTAATCAGTAGATTATGAGCTCTAGAGTTGGGTCGAGACCGTAAAGTCTTAGAGCTATTAATTTCTCATCCATAAAAAGCTCCTCTGCAGTTCTCTTGAAATAGGCCTGGGCTGTACTTCTTGGAGGGACAGTAAAGCCTTTTACTCCATCATAGAGAGGTGGAGGCCTATGTTCCTGCTTTTTTGTCATCCTGAATGGGAAATAGGGGCTTTGGTCTCATTTATGACCTCAACTGTTTCAGCAGCCACATTTTGTCATATTCAAATGGTGATGGTGCAGCAAAGGTATTCCCACCTGGACAAAGGCACATGGATAGTGTCAGTGGGCATGCTACTTGCTGTTTGGCTGATCATTTTCAGGGATTCTCACAATATCCTCATTTAGTTTGCCCTCCGTATTCTTCACAGACTACTTTTTTTTGCTTCTTTGCAGGGTGTTGCAGTGAGTTTCTCCTCTCTGCTTTGTGTGTCTACCATGGTACATGCCTTAGAGATAGGGACCTTGCAGGGGAACAGATTTCTTGAATTCTCCTACCTGGGTGACTGGTGGATCATGTCCCCTTAAGTGACTTTCCAGTAAGGAGCCTTTGGGGGTGTCCTTCTGTTGTTGTAGGACCTAGTGCTTAGCAAGAAAAATGAGAATGCATCTCTTTTCCTAACTTAGAGGATGGTATGTACTTAAGAAAAGTTTGAAACTCCGCAGTTTTGAAAGTTCTTCCCTGTAGAAAGGGATTAGGAAATCATGGTCTTGGCAACAGGGAGAGAACACACAAGTAGGTAGAAGTGTGGCCTCCATCTACATAATCCCACTCATCCACCTTTAATTAAAGGGGCTTCCGTGGGCAGTAAGGTGCCATTGGCTTTAGGCATTACACCTTTGTGGATATTCTGTTAGTGAGACACCCAGCATCAGGCTCTAAATTTGCTGACTTTCCATCAGTCTCATTGTTGAGTTACCCTTCCTTTAGCTTAACCTGTCATGGTCTCTATAGAGGAATGCTTCAACAGCAGGTTGTTGAGCGCAGAGGGTTTCTCCTTACTGCTAGGAAAATGGAGCCCCTATGAAAGAGGACTTCGCTCGAGGGCAGCAATTATAATCCTATGAGCTGTGAAAAGGAAATGGAGACCAGAGTCCCTCCTGCTTGTGTTCAAGCAGTAGGGCCTTGGTGGTATATAGGGGCAGACATGGAATGGCACACACTCATATACCCTGTGCTCAGATGGTTGATTCAAATCTGGCAGTGAGCTGTAGATTGATACATCTCACCTAACAGCTGTTAAGATCCTGAAGGAAGGGAATATGGTAGTGAAGTCCCACAGCTGCATCCCTAGCTCTGTTCCTTAATCAAGGATAAGGGAAACTTGTTTGGCCAAGATTCATGAGGAATGAGGCACCCTGGAAGTCATAGGTTTTTGCCAAATAAGAGAAAAACTTTTTTCTCTCCTCCTCGCTGTTTATTCAGCAGATTAAGAGGGCACATTCTTCATCCCAGGACAGGGAAGACTGTTATATGACTTTTCAGTTTTCCTTTTAATTCCATGGTTCCTAGCACAGTTTAGAAAAGGAGGTCCAAAGCAACAGCTTATTTTTCTCTAGTGGCTGAAATGGAACCCAATCCCAATATGAGTCAAAGATGTCTGCCTTGGCTAAGGAGCAATTAACTCTGTCTCTGGGCATTGTTACTCATTTAAATCCTTGGTTCCTGATGGATTACTTGCCTAAAACTGCATCTTTCAGAGTACCTTCTCCCAGTAGAGACACACTGCTAAATGGAACATGTTCTTCATTTGGGTAGAATAGTGCTGTGTACTATTTCATTCTGTTAGTTTGGAGATGATCCTCACCAGCGTCAAGTACTGATTTTCTTGGGTCTTTTCTATTTTATTGATATGATGTATTTTATGCTGTTTTAAACACATCACAATCTTGTGTTACTCATAACCATTTATCCAGCCATAGTTTGCCAAGAGTTTTTTTTATAAGAGTTCCACATATTCACTGAGCTTTGAAGACCCTGCCTCCTTCTTGTGACTTGAACTTCATGAATGACAGGCTTCCCCAGTCCCATTCTGTCTTGTTCTGTGGCTCTGAAGTTCACCTCTTGGAAGGTGCTTTTCTTTGAAGCTATTGCTGTATGTAGGCTGTTTCAGCTACAGCCCTTTATTTTTAGGGAGACATATTTGATCTTTGATAAGAAGTCGGTATCCCTTAATACTAACTACCAGTCTCTTCACAGAGTAGCCTTAGAGCTGTATTTAAACATCCATTCATTTCCCCTTTGTGTACATAGTCAGAATCCAGTTTAGAAAGAGCCCTTTGTATCTTCAGTGAGCACTGTTTAATCAGGTTCTATGTGAAAAGGAAGATGGATCAGTTGTTGATCTTCTTTTTTGCTACATCTAGATGGATATGTAAATCCTTTCCAAATAAACGTAACTGTATTTTCTTTGATTCACTCATTTGTATGTGCTTTGTAAGACCATTTGATCAGAGTACATCTGCTTAAAGTACCTGTTTCAAGGCTGAGTTCATTGTAGAGATTTCTGGGCCTACCACTTGGTCATCAGGTCATACCTTTACCATGTATTATTTTTTTCAAAGAATTTTATTAAATAATTATTAAAATGAACAAATATTTCCATGAAATTATAAATTTTTTTTCTTTAAAGTTAAAAAAGAAGAAAACAAAAAGACAAACCTTCTAATATATAAACCAGTGTAACTAAACTATGTACAAAGACATTCATCATGCAAAAAAAAATTCTTAATGTAGCTGTAGGTTTAATAAAAATCATCTGTTTACATAAATTAATAAACTATTTTTCTAAGTTCATAGATGATATTCCATGAATTATATAATGTAGTATTCCTAGATGATCTAGATTTAATAGTTAAAATTTCCAAATTACACGTTTCAAGGAGTATATTTTTAAATTCAAAAAATGTAGGTGCTGTACTAGATTTCCAATTCTTAGTGATTGTTTTTCTAGCTATAGATAGTATAGACCAAACCAAAGGGTACTTATTCTCTTTTACACAATCAGGAACAGGAGAATTAAATAAAACAAGTGATTTAGATATAAAGAAATTATCAGTAAAAATTGTTTGCAACAAATTATTGATATCATCCCAACATTTTCTTAAATATATGCAATTATAAAACATATCAGACCAGTCGGCATTCAGTTCAATATTACATCTCCAACATGTTATATTCTTTTTAGAAAATATACTTATATTATGAGGAGTGATAAATGATCTATTTAAAAATTTCCATGTGAATAATTTCCATTTTAAAGAAGAAGTAGTCATACTTGCTGATTGTAAAATATTCAATTTGTCTTTCTCAGAAGGGGGATTATTATTAATTAAAGAAAAATATTTCCAATGATTATCTGAATGTTTACCTAAATCACATTTAATTGCCCTATAAATGTTTGATAACTTGTTATTAGCAGGGGATTTATGCAAAACTGATAAAATCATATATTGTATTAGCTTGGGAATTTTTTTCCTAATTATAGGAGACATAGAATCCAATTTATTTAATACATATTGTCTAGCTTCTTGAAGCTCTAACCATAAACAAGAATCAAGTTTATATTCTTCCAAGAGTAAACTATTGGATTTTATCTCATTATTTATCATCATTTGGTGCCAAAATGTTAAATGCTTTTGCTGAAATATGGACATTTTTGTATAATCTGAAGAGAAAATAGATCTGTGTGTGTAGGCTGTAGGGAAGAGTAAAAAAAAACAATCCTTATATATATTATATTTAAATATATAATTTTTAAATGATTTTAAAAGAAAAACTATATACTTAAAGTTAAAACTCAGAGAAGAAAATTCAGAAATATAATCTTTTAACCTCCAAATAAATGGAGTATTAATTATATTTAGCTTACAGGAACTGTTTATATCTTTCGTATTTTGTGACAATACCTCTATAAACTCTTTCCACTTAGCAGCGTATTCCACATAAATGAGATGAGAGATTGTATTGAATACTGATGAAATTGAATAAATTTCTAAATTTGGTAAGGCTATACCCCCATTATTCCAATTATACATATGGTATGTTAATGTAATCCTTGACTTATTTGGTAACCAGAAAAATTTCAGAATCATTGAATTAATTTTTTTAATTATTTGGTAAGAAGGAGTTATAGATAAAGATTGAATTATATATAAGATTTTGGGGAGAAGGATCATCTTTATTATTAAATGTTTATCATCCATAGAAAAGGGTAATTTGTTCCATTTATTTATTAAATTTTCTTTCTGTAATATACTTTTATTATAATTTATTTGAATGGTATCTTTAATAGTTAGTAATAATTATACCTAAATATGCTATTTGTTGAGACTGAGCTATATATTCATCAGGTATATTGTATTTTTTTGAACCTGTTAAAAGAATTTGTGTTTTATTATCATTAAAAGTAAGGCCGGAAATTTTTTGAAAATATTCCATGTTTTTAAAAAGGTTTTGTATAGATTCCCTTCTACTCCCAAGAGTAATCAATATGTCATCTGCAAACATTTGTATTGTAGATGATATAGTGGGGTTTAATTTGTATCCTTCAAAATCTGTATCATGTCTTCTTAAATTTGCCCATGGTTCCAAAAGTAATGAAAATAAAAGAGGGGATAAAGGACACCCTTGCTTAGTACCTTTTACTATTGGTATATTTTGAGATATACTAGCACCAATTTTAACATAAGCTTGGCTACCTTCATATAACAGAGTGATAAGATTGCTAAAATTATTGGAGAAATTTAATTCCTTTAATAGAGTGAACAGATATTCCCATGTAACTGAGTCAAAAGCACAATTTATATCTAAAGTAACTAGGGTTAAATTTGTTTTGAGATTTTTCACCGAATCAATTTAAAGTTAATATTCCTTTAATGTTATCATATGAAGTTCTCTTTATTATAAACCCCATTTGATCACTATCATCTAATTTGGGTAAAAGTGTTTTAAGCCTTTCTGCATAAATGGACATAAATAATTTGTAATCAGTGTTTAATAGGGAGATGGGTCTATAGGAGGTACACTTAGAGGGATCTTTGTTAGATTTTAAAATAGGAGAAATAAAAGTGTATTTCCAAGAAGGTGGAATTATGTTTTTGTCCTGAACAAGATTAAATACTTTATAAAGCAATTTTAGAGCACTTATAGGTAGTAATTTGTAAATTTCAGGAATGATGCCGTCATTACCTGGTGCTTTATTTTGCCTTAATTTGGTAATGTGAGTTTGAAGTTCTTTGAAAGATATTTGTTTATCAATAGAAATCCCTTGTTCCTCTGAAAGTCTTGTTTTACTGTATTTATTAATAAATGTTTTTATTTCGTCTTTAGAGTTAATTTCAGTAGTTGTTTGGTTGATGTTTATAAAAAAACTCTCTAAATTCAGTTTTCGTTTTATTGGCAAGAATTTTTAAGGATTTAGGTTAGAAGAGAAATTTCTAAACTTGAATTTTTCTATATTGATCATAGTTTTATGTTTTAATATTTCTAGATATTTATTATTTAACATATTTATTTATTTTCTTTTATCTGATATATCTTTATCACCCATATTACTAAGTTTTAAAGTGTCTAATTTACATTGTATATCTTGCAGCTCTTTATCCCAAGCTTCCATTTTTTTGTTGTACCAATTCAATATCCTACCATATAGATAAGCTTTTAGGGCATCCCATATGTAAATTTCTGATATATCATTAGTATTGTTAAGTTCTAAAAAATTCTGTACTTCTGTAGAAATGAAATCATTAAAATCTTTTAATTTTGTGATATAAGCTGGGATCCTTTTTATAGGAATATTAAAATTTGTATTGACTACCGCTTCAACAATTATAGAATTATGATCTAATAAAGGACATGAAATCACAGCTGATTTGTTTACGGAATCTGTTAAATTATTAGAAATAAAAACTCTGTCTATCCTCGAGTATGAGTTATGTCTATGAGAAAAAAAAGGTGTTAAACAAAGTAGTATCTCCAAAATAATTTATATCTTTCAAAAAAATAAGTATCTGAAAAGTCTTTTAATAATTTAGATGATGTCGATATTCTTCTCTTCCCATAAGTACTAGAGTCTTTGTAATCTAGAATACAATTGAAATTTCCTGCCAAAATAATGTTCCCTTTAGAGAATAGTACAATTTGATCTAGATGTTGTTTCACTGTGTTTATCCCTATCCCTGGGATCCAGTATATGTTAATCAATGTGAAAATTTTACTGTTTATTTCTATGGTGGCTGCACAAAACATTCCTTTATTATCCTTATATGCATCTATTATTTTAGGAAAAGGCATTATGCTGTTCCATAGGATAGCTACTCCTCTCTTTTTCTTAGTATGTTCAGAACTTACTAAAATCTTATATGTTTTAGATACAAGTCTGAATATATCCTCTATTATTAAGTGAGTTTCTTGTAAAAAATACTAACTGGGATTTATGTAACTTAAGATATCTAGTTAAATTCCTCCTTTTATTAGGATTATTTAAACCATTAATGTTAACTGATATACCTTTTAGTGTAGTCATTGAAAATTAAATGATGTAAATATAAACATACTGATCTAAGAAATACACAAGAATATATCTAATAGGAATACTATTATGATCATTAGAACAAACATAGTGTAAGATTGTCATATTCTTAAAATTAAGGTTGTTTCCTACTACATAAGATATGAACGTCTGAAAAGTTATTAGAAAATATTTATAACATAAACATGAAACAAAATAACCAACCCGATCCCCTCTGGAGTTTAGAACTCCTAACTTGAATGACATCAGTCACTCGAATCGACCTCCTATCAAAAGCAGCATCCAATCAGCACCTGCCTAAATGTCTATAGTCATAACTATAAAAATAAGGCTTCTCATCAATATCATAAAAACATTTTTGTATGAACCAAATATATAGATATAATGTTGTGTCAGTTAGTAAACTGATGACAGCTACATCTTAGGAATAAAGTATAGAATTTTCTTACATTAGTTAGTAGGTTATTAAGAACTACTATGATCTATTAGTTCATTCTTCTGTTTTAAAGTAATCACATTTGATAAGAACCTTAAAAAGAGACTATGGCATTCTTTTATTACCAAAATATGGCTAATAAAGGCTGAAGTGTGATATATAGTATTGCCATAGGTGATCAATTAAATGGAACATAGATGTAAATGAATCACTTAAGGGCCCACTAACATTGGCAGCTAATAAATAAAATGCTAATAAAAGTGATTTTACTAACAATTAACTAACATACCGATTGTTCTAAAAGAAATGAACACTGCATTTCTTTGCCAGAAACCAAATATAGTGATTACTCATCAAAAAGTAAAACCAACAACATCCTGCTAGTTTTCTTATAAGCAAACACCCCGGTGCAGTCTCTCATAGAAGAGTGACTAATACGCCTTAAAAGTCTGGTCTTCCATTCATTGCATTAATATGAGTTACCTCAAAGGGTCCATCACCATACTGAAAACTAGTGAAAAGGTCATATTAGTTCAAAGAAGCAAGGTGCTTAAATAGCTCCTGTATATTATATAAAAGCCTTATTTAAATATAATGAGCTTTTTATTATTCAATTATAGCTTATACTATAAAAATAGAACAAAAACGGAATGAATGACTCCTGTAATCAAAGACGAAGCATAAAAATAAAATAAAACAGATGATAGGAGTCAAACACAGCTGAGGCAATCAACTGTCCCTTTGTAGAAATACTCTGTGTATATAAATCCTCTGGAATAAACTGCAGCGTTAAAATCAGAAATAATTTATTAAAAGACAGAACGAGTTAGCGCTTTCACCTTAGATGGCTTCTTCAGACTCAGAATACAAAAATACAAAAACCCTGACAGTTTAAATAGTCAAAAGAGCGGGAAATTCAAATAATCAAACAATCAGCAGCAATAATTAGATGTAATAAAATGAAACAGCACAATCACTCTCTTAAAGAAAAAAACATGGTAGCAACTAACTGCATAGTTGATTAGGCTCTAATAATGACTACATATACACATAAAGAACTGTATATTTATGCATAAACTCTCAGTTTCTTCATTTTCAAAAAAGGGTTTAACAGAGAGCATAGTATTAAGGCCTGGTGGAATGTCAGATCTAAACCATAATATCCAAATGTTCTCCCTGCTTGCTGTGTGGTTCCTGATATCCCCTCCCCTAGCATTGACATATACCTGCTCAATAATCTTAAACTTGAATGTGTGGTTAATACCACACTCCATGACATGTCTGGCTAGGGCATTGGTCTTCTGTAACATCCTAATGCCGTAAAGGTGCTCACGTATGCGGTCGTTCAAGCGTCTATTTGTCTTGCCAACATAGAATGACCCACACCGTTGGCAAACTGCCAGATAGACCACATTGCAAGTTAAACCGTCACCATTCACTTTAAAATGGTAATTGTATCTGGTAGCCGGATGTATGAAGTTGTTGGTGGAATCAATAAAATAACAAAAGTTAGATGAGCCACAGGGATGGGTGCCATGATGTAAAATATTGGGAATTGGTTCAGGCTGCCCTTTATCACAGAGTATCCTTTTCAAATTCGTTTTGTTTTTATATCTAAAACATGGTGTATCACCTAAAATCTCCTTAATGTGTGGATCTACCATTAAAACATTCCAGTGAGAGTTAACAACTTCCCTGAAGAACCCTACATCATGGGTATAAAATATGGAGAATGCTGTTCTATTGAAGTTCGTATTATCAAATGTGTTCTGTGTTACAAATATCCCTCTGAGCAGAAAAATAAGGGGCTGCTATACTCTCTCTGGATCCAAAAAGACGTACTGTGCCTATGGCTATATCTGAATTGCTATATCCCCGTTCTAGTAACCTTTCACTAAGATCATATAGGTCACATTCATACCCTGTTAGGCTAGGATTATACCTTGACACCCTCATGGATTGACCTTTAACTATGTTGCGGAAAACATATTGTGGATGCATACTGCAACGGTGCAATAATGTGTTTCTATGGCATGATTTCCTAAAAAGTCCTGTATTAATAAGTCCACTAGGCAATTTTTCAACAAAAATGTCTAAAAAAGAAATTTTGGTATCAGAGACCTCATGAGTGAACTTAAGATATGGCGTAGCCATATTGATCTCATCAATAAATGCATGTAAACGATTAATAGTACCTTTCCATAAAAAAAAAAAGGTCGTCTACGAAACATCTGTAGAACAATACATGTTCATTAAAAGCTGGTAATTGGTACATATGTTCAAATTCCCATTGAGCCATGAATAGATTGGCGTAGCTGTTGGCACAGGAAGTGCCCATACCTACGCCATCTATTTGTAAAAAACATTTCCCTTGGAAATAAAAAAGATTATTGTATAAGACTAATTGTAAAAGGGAAATGAGAAGATCGACTTTAACATCAGACATGTCAGATTCTATAATAAGGTAACCTAACAGGGTATGAACGTGACCTATATGATCTTAGTGAAAGGTTACTAGAACGGGGATATAGCAATTCAGATATAGCCATAGGCACAGTACATCTTTTTGGATCCAGAGAGAGTATAGCAGCCCCTTATTTTTCTGCTCAGAGGGATATTGTAACACAGAACACATTTGATAATACGAACTTCAGTAGAACAGCATTCTCCATATTTTATACCCATGATGTAGGGTTCATCAGGGAAGTTGTTAACTCTCACTGGAATGTTTTAATGGTAGATCCACACATTAAGGAGATTTTAGGTGATACACCATGTTTTAGATATAAAAACAAAACAAATTTGAAAAGGATACTCTGTGATAAAGGGCAGCCTGAACCAATTCCCAATATTTTACATCATGGCACCCATCCCTGTGGCTCATGTAACTTTTGTTATTTTATTGATTCCACCAACAACTTCATACATCCGGTTACCAGATACAATTACCATTTTAAAGTGAATGGTGACTGTTTAACTTGTAATGTAGTCTATCTGGCCGTTTGCCAATGTTGTGGGTCATTCTATGTTGGCAAGACCAATAGACGCTTGAAGGACCGGATACGTGAGCACCTTTACGGCATTAGGATGTTACAGAAGACCAATGCCCTAGCCAGACATGTCATGGAGTGTGGTATTCACCACACATTCAAATTTAAGATTATTGAGCAGGTACATGTCAATGCTAGGGGAGGGGATATCAGGAACCACACAGCAAGCAGGGAGAACATTTGGATATTAAGGTTTAGATCTGACATTCCACCAGGCCTTAATACTACGCTCTCTGTTAAACCTTTTTTGAAATTGAAGAAACTGAAAGTTTATGCATAAATATACAGTTCTTTATGTGTATATGTAGTCATTATTAGAGCCTAATCAACTATGCAGTTAGTTGCTACCATGTTTTTCCTTTAAGAGAGTGATTGTGTTGTTTCATTTTATTACATCTAATTATTGCTGCTGATTGTTTGATTATTTGAATTTCCCGCTCTTTTGACTATTTAAACTGTCAGGGTTTTTGTATTTTTGTATTCTGAGTCTGAAGAAGCCATCTAAGGTGAAAGCGCTAACTCGTTCTGTCTTTTAATAAATTATTTCTGATTTTAACGCTGCAGTTTATTCCAGAGGATTTATATGCACAGAGTATTTCTACAAAGGGACAGTTGATTGCCTCAGCCGTGTTTGATTCCTATCATCTGTTTTATTTTATTTTTATGCTTCGTCTTTGATTACAGGAGTCATTCATTCCGTTTTTGTTCTATTTTTGTTATATATATTCATTATTCAACGGAAACATGGCTGATATCAGTTCTGACATCATTGAACTTCCTTATGTCATCAAGAGAACACACGAAGTTATCGAAAGATCCAATGACACTACAAAAGTGATGAATTCTACATCACAGCGTTTTGCTGAGTGTTTACGTGAACGTGGTAATCCCCTCGCTTCGTATGAGGACAACGGCAGCACGGGAGAGACATCAGAAGTTGGACTGGACAAAGAGGAACTTTTGTCTACTTTAAATGCGATAGAAGCGGATCTATTCAAACTAAAGCGTCTACAATTCCAACGCATGCATTTTGAAGTTTGTATCCAGAGACGAGTAGTCCCTAGAGGATTACGCGTTTTAAAGATGCCGACCACTGGGACTGTTTACCCTGAGCTGCTATGCAGATGGCAGCAACTTAATCTCGAAGTAAGTCTAAAATATATGCATTTACTTGACGATTATTTTAAACCTATGGAAGAAGATTTAAAGAAACAGATAAATGAACTATATGTTAAATTGCATGAACGGTTCTCTGGTCCCTTTTTAGATGAGAGCTTTAATAACACTCTTGACAATGTATATCAATATGAGAGAAGATTACTCTCACAGAAAAAGAATAAACTACAACGTGACATTTCCAATTTTAGATTGGGACACATCTTCACTTGGCCTAGGATTAGTAGGTCCACTTTCAGACCTAATGGACCTAATGGTTCTGGTGATAATATAGAGGTTGTGAGAACCATTGACAATAATCTTCCTTTATCTACAAATATCATTGATACACCATGTTCAAATGTGGTCATCCCAGCACCAACACCTGTTGTTGAAGTGGCATTTTCTACTATTAACAACCAACATTTGAAAGAGACTGTTGTTGATGAAGTGAATACATCTAATGGGAACATTTTAGTTAGTAATAATGACAATAATGGTACTGCTGTGAATTGCACTTCTGATGTTATTATTGTATCGCACAGCTCTAATGACTCTCCAAATAGTGTTTCTCCAATACAACCTGTAGTACGTCCTAAGGTTAATATCCAATCTATACGTACTCCTGTTTCTGATAAGAATACTCATACTCATGTCAGTGCACCTCATGCTAATTTTGGAACAGGTTTTAATCTAACACATCCTTTTCCTATAAGGGAAGACAAGGGAGAAGGGAGATCCCACTCTATGAGCAGAGGCAGACAGAAACGGAAGCAATCTTTCGACCGTCTTCCGAACAAGAACATCAAGAGGATGTGGGAAGACAAAGCGAGAATGAAAATGTAGCTTCTGATCTAGTCTTTAACCTCTCTTCTAGATACCTCACTCCTGTTGAATTGTCTGTATTATCTAAAGGTCTTTCTTTTATTCCTACTACAAAGAGCATGTTTGAAGAAACGTTACATGATTTTAAGCTTTACGTTAGGAATCTTTCCTTACGTTTAACTTTCGATAATGTTCCTGATAGGCAGCCCCCAAACAACAATTTCCAACGTCCTAGCACATTCACTCCACCTCTACATCCACTCTTAACAGCATTTAGCAAATTAGTAGAAGATGATTTGTACAGGATGAGAGATGAGAAGCCTTGTAAACGATATGTTAAGTATAACTTAACTTTTAATGAAAATGAGGCTTTAAAGAAGTTAAGCACTGACCCTTTTTGATATGTATCAGACCTGCGGACAAGGGTGGTGGGCTTGTTATCATGGACATTTCAGATTATAACAACAGGATGCTATCCATGTTAAGTAATGCACGTTTTTATACATTTGTATCCAGGGATTTGGTTGGGTTTTACTCCCACAGAGTACATTCCTTTTTACTAGGTCTTTTAAACAGTAAAATGATTGATTTTAATTTATTTACTTTTTTGGATGTGCCAACTCCTTTGATCCCCCTGATAAATGGTTTGCCGAAGATATATAAGGATCCGTCAGATCCCCCTCTGAGACCTATTGTTGCTGGCAGAGGGTGGATCACTGAACCCTCATCGATTTATATAGAAAAGCATCTGCGACCTGTAGTTGAAAGTAACAGGTACATTTTAAAAGACACTAGACAGTTTTTAATTGATTTATATGATTGTCTTAAAGATATGGCAGATACTAGTGATGTTATATTTGTAACCATGGACATACAATCCTTGTTTACTGTTATTCCCAATCAGGCTGGCATAGATATGATACATCGTTACCTTATTAGAGAATCTGACATGTCTGATGTTAAAGTCGATCTTCTCATTTCCCTTTTACAATTAGTCTTATACAATAATCTTTTTTATTTCCAAGGGAAATGTTTTTTACAAATAGATGGCTTAGCTATGGGCACTTCCTGTGCCAACAGCTACGCCAATCTATTCATGGCTCAATGGGAATTTGATCATATGTACCAATTACCAGCTTTTAATGAACATGTATTGTTCTACAGACGTTTTGTAGACGACCTTTTCTTTTTATGGAAAGGTACTATTAATCGTTTACATGCATTTATTGATGAGATCAATATGGCTACGCCATATCTTAAGTTCACTCATGAGGTCTCTGATACCAAAATTTCTTTTTTAGACATTTTTGTTGAAAAATTGCCTAGTGGACTTATTAATACAGGACTTTTTAGGAAATCATGCCATAGAAACACATTATTGCACCGTTGCAGTATGCATCCACAATATGTTTTCCGCAACATAGTTAAAGGTCAATCCATGAGGGTGTCAAGGTATAATCCTAGCCTAACAGGGTATGAACGTGACCTATATGATCTTAGTGAAAGGTTACTAGAACGGGGATATAGCAATTCAGATATAGCCATAGGCACAGTACGTCTTTTTGGATCCAGAGAGAGTATAGCAGCCCCTTATTTTTCTGCTCAGAGGGATATTGTAACACAGAACACATTTGATAATACGAACTTCAATAGAACAGCATTCTCCATATTTTATACCCATGATGTAGGGTTCATCAGGGAAGTTGTTAACTCTCACTGGAATGTTTTAATGGTAGATCCACACATTAAGGAGATTTTAGGTGATACACCATGTTTTAGATATAAAAACAAAAATAATTTGAAAAGGATACTCTGTGATAAAGGGCAGCCTGAACCAATTCCCAATATTTTACATCATGGCACCCATCCCTGTGGCTCATGTAACTTTTGTTATTTTATTGATTCCACCAACAACTTCATACATCCGGTTAACAGATATAATTACCATTTTAAAGTGAATGGTGACTGTTTAACTTGTAATGTAGTCTATCTGGCCGTTTGCCAACGTTATGGGTCATTCTATGTTGGCAAGACCAATAGACGCTTGAAGGACCGGATACGTGAGCACCTTTATGGCATTAGGATGTTACAGAAGACCAATGCCCTAGCCAGGCATCTAATGGAGTGTGGTATTAACCACACATTCAAGTTTAAGATTATTGAGCAGGTACATGTCAATGCTAGTGGCGGGGATATCAGGAACCACACAGCAAGCAGGGAGAACATTTGGATATTAAGGTTTAGATCTGACATTCCACCTGGCCTTAATACTACGCTCTCTGTTAAACCTTTTTTGAAAATGAAGAAACTGAAAGTTTATGCATAAATATACAGTTCTTTATGTGTATATGTAGTCATTATTAGAGCCTAATCAACTATGCAGTTAGTTGCTACCATGTTTTTTTCTTTAAGAGAGCGATTGTGTTGTTTCATTTTATTACATCTAATTATTGCTGCTGATTGTTTGATTATTTGAATTTCCCGCTCTTTTGACTATTTAAACTGTCAGGGTTTTTGTATTTTTGTATTCTGAGTCTGAAGAAGCTATCTAAGGTGAAAGCGCTAACTCGTTCTGTCTTTTAATAAATTATTTCTGATTTTAACGCTGCAGTTTATTCCAGAGGATTTATATGCACAGAGTATTTCTACAAAGGGACAGTTGATTGCCTCAGCCGTGTTTGACTCCTATCATCTGTTTTATTTTATTTTTATAGCTTATACTATCTTTGAATTTTGAAAAGCTATTTCATTAACAAAACAAAAGATGAACATTTCACATTTTCTAATGTTAAACAAATCTAACTATTTTTAATGTACCTTTCCTTGCAGTATTATTGCTGCCTATGTGGTACATCCCTATCAGCCTATTACACAAATGCATTCATAAAATAAATGAGATAGCCTATTATATACATCTATATATGTAACATTTTGATAAATGCTTCATCAATATTTTCTCAGCAAGTCAATAGTTATAAAAAATGTACATGTAACACAAGTATATAAACAGCTTGTAGCGTTATTAAATCTTCCAAAAATGCACAAATCACAACTAGTATTTCTCATCAAGATATCGGCACCCTTGTCATACATAAAGCAAATATTTTATGAGAATAGTATTCGTATTTAAATACATAAGGCTCAAGAATACCTATGATGATCAGAAAAAGTATTTAGGCTACATGCGTAGTATAATCCCTATTTATTTAAGAGATTATTACATATAATGTCTTACAATAAGTTGAAAGTAGTAATCTAGTTATATCTTCTTTCGGTATGCTGCATGAAGAAACAAATTAGATTCAGTAGCTTCCCGGTGAGGATCAGAAAATCAGTTTACTTCCGACGCCTTCATGATGACATTTTAAGAAAGCTCCGAGCTTTCCAGCCGCGATGGATACCACAGTCTCGAGCTCATCATGAAGATAAAGCTTTCAAAGTTCCGGCGGGAA
Organism: Protopterus annectens; assembly: GCF_019279795.1. Taxonomy (NCBI): domain Eukaryota; kingdom Metazoa; phylum Chordata; order Ceratodontiformes; family Protopteridae; genus Protopterus; species Protopterus annectens. The sequence goes on along the minus strand of NC_056729.1, from coordinate 11,952,506 downwards.
ATAGTAAAACATTACTTAACTACATATAAGGCAATGTCTCGAGACTCCCTCTATACCGAGAGAGATGAGAAAAAAAAAAAAAAACCTTGCATACACAACACAAAGCAATGACAGCTATCAAGCAAAGCTTCACCTCACTATCAACCAGACTTTCCGGTTAATCTCCGACCAAAGCACACAGGCACCAAAACATACAATTAAACAACACCACACATGTCTCTACAGTGCTAGAGCACCAAACCAGAGCCTCCAAATAAACACACCAACAACTCGGAAATGACAATGAAGCTTTACCATTACTTTAGCCACACTGCCACTCACATCCCGGGTCAGAAGTACCATCACTAGCACAGCAATTCTGCAACTATACATCAGGCCATCATACAAGATTCCTTTATCAAACAATTAACCATAAATCAACTAAAATACAAATACAGCAATTATAACTAAATAAAAGTTTTCCAACCACTATAAGAACCAAAATCAAGATAAACAAATACGCCCCCTAATGATAAGCACCACTACAAGACATCCAGAAGCATAGATATCCGAGACAGGAGAATCACTGCATCCATGGGAATCAAACCAATAAACGTTAAGATAATTAATCTTAAACGAATAGTACAAATGAAAAAAAAAATCCCAACAAACAACTGTTCTACAAAACAAAATAGACAACTATTTAGTTAACCAATTTACATTATATTAAATATAATACCAAACGCTCACCTGGATGTCCGGTTTCATTTCCCCAACTGAATGAATCAAGTGCAAATATGTACTTATGATTCATCTTTTGATTTTTTTTTTTTTTTAGGGTCAAATGTTTTCCAAGTGTTGTTCTCAGCATTTCTTTTAAGACTAGGACTGGCCCACTCCATTTCATCTACGTTTTCCAGTATGTTACTAGATTTTATATAAGTTATTGCATTGTCTAGGTCATCAAAAATTTAAAACCATCTTGATAAAATATTTTCAGTCTTGCAGGAAAAAGCAAATGGGTTTTTATTTTATTCTTTTTTAGTTCTCTGACTAAAGGCAAGAAAATTTTCCTTTTTGATAATACTGAAGAGGAATAGGCATTATCAAAGCATATAATATTGTCCTTCAGTTTGATTGGGGATTTTGCCCACGCATTCTTTGGTACCATTTCCTTATCATGGGCTGATAGGAACTTTACAATGACAGATTTAGTATAATTGCTCTTGGTGTTTTTAGATGTCACCATTGATCTATGGACTCTTTCAATACCATATGAAAGAGCCTCCGGCAGTTCAAGTACTTCAGGCAACCAGGAAGATAAAAATATTTTCCATATTATTTCCCTCTATGTAATCCAGTAAGCCAAAAATTCTCATATTATTGTTCTCAAGGTCATCAACCTTTGTCTGAAGAAGAGAATTTTGCTTTAACAGGAACTCAACATTATGTTCACTCTCCTGAATTCTGTTATCCATATCACTTAATGCAGTTTCCATTCCTGAAATCTGCTTCCTCTGTTGCAATAAATCTTCATGTAGAATGTCCATTTGGTGAGCACACTTTTCTTTGAAATTGTCAATTTTTATATCCATTTTGTCTATCTTGACACTTAGTTCCTGAATAGTAGTTAGTAATGACTGTAGTTCTTTTTTATAGTTGTCTCTTGATGAGAAGATTTAGTGAAACTCATCCTGTTCTTTTACTGTAGTACTTCCAAGTGTAACTTTGACAGGAAAACTTAAAATCTACTTGGAATTTTTTATATACCACCCTAATATATATTTTAAAGAATTAATTAAAATAAAAAAACTATTATTAGGGAAGTTTATATCAATATTTCCTGTCAATAAAGTTCTGTAAAGGCAGAGCTGATAAAAAAGCTGCTACTCTGTGCTCATCTTGACCACACACCCCCAATTACCATGTATTATTGATGACAATCTGATTCTATCATTCAGGCCTCTGCCCACATCTTGTTTCTTCAGGAGTGTGCTTTGTGAAACTTTACATTAGCTACTTACTTGGCTCCAACCTCCCAATGAGGTTTTAAAATGCATTCTTGTGATTTTTCCCAAAAGTTGCTTACTGCAGGAAGCATTTAAAATTGGAGAGATTTAACAGCTGTGTAACTCATCACATCATTTAATCCATAGGCCCTCTAATGTGGCTGCTTATTATTGTCCTACTTTAAAACTTAGTTTGAATGACCTATCCATTCTACTTTAGGGGCATTTTTCCTTTAAGCCATGTAGGTATACAATTTTACGGTTTTGTATGTTTTTTTCCATTGAACAAATAGGGAAGTAAAATGGGTTGGTGTTCCCTTCTAGCTAGGTGCGTCATGTCATAATATGTACCTTCAGGGAGTTCATGCACCTCCGCAAGCTCAGAAACTAGGGATTTTAACACTTGTGCTGAGTTGGGAAAATAAAAAGAACTCCCAATTGTTATTTTCTTCTAAAGGCCTTATTATAGATAAGTTGATAGGATGAGTGTTATTTTTCTTGTATCAGAGAACATTCATCTTAGCTCATTTTACAGTTTTATAGTGCAGATGCTGTACGTACAGTGAGTGGCACCTAGAAACGTTTCAGTTTGCCTGGTAACACCCTTAAAAAGATTTCCTATAAAAAGTTTATCTGCAGACCCACTCCGGTGAGCTCTCTAATTTTCACAGATAAAACAAGGGCCCAATCCAGTTGTGATCTTTAAAATTAGTACTTCAGAATACCCTGTCAGTGGAAGCTGCTTGTATTACTTACAAAGTGAGATCATATAACTGCTACAAAAGTTCTGTGAAAAAACATAGCAGCTTTCTGAGGTTTTGCAGCTTGCTTTTTGTATAGCCAGTTGACATAAGGCAAGGAGTGTGACCATTTATGATTGATACTGTCCTTTTCTACCTTGAACCTGATCTCAGTTGTGTGTTTTATTTCCATTTTAAATCAAACCTCACTGCGTAGGCTTTGCATTTGTTTCATGCCACAGTCCTACTACTTGGTTTAAATTCTAACAAGTATTAAAAACAGGAAATATCAGAAACCATGGAGTCAATGGAGGACCCTATCATTTGGCTGCATTTTTGCAGCTGTAATAAACTTGGGAGTTGCCACCTTTGCATCCTGCTATTCCCTTACAGATTATCCCCCCTACATAATGTAAACACACACTTTGCCTCAGGGTAGCCATATCCCTTTTAACAAGCCTTTCCCAGAAGCGCCCATTTTTAATACAGTATGCAGTAATTGCAGGGATGGCCTTAGGTAAAATGGAGCCCTAAGTAAATGGCTGCTTGCCCTCTATGTTGTTCACTGTGTCCCCCAACACATGCACCATTGCCTTCCCCTGTTTCATCTCATTTGGTCTCCCTATTCCATCCAGATTACTTGTCTTGTTTTCTCATGTTTTCTTTACTGTTCATATTTTTTCTGCATTGTTTCAACAGATCCTGTCAAGACTCAGTAATAACTGTGTAGGGAAAAAAAATTAAGCTGGAGGCCTGGAGACCACTCTGTCGTAGAAGTATAATGTCCAAGATTATCTGAAGTGAATTTTAGAGCTTTTTTCCATATATCCTTTAATATAATGATGGTGTGAACAAAAAACATATCTAAGGAATGAAACTGCCTTATGTTTTCTTTCAAGGAAGAATTACGTTCTGCCCAAGGCTTAATGTTCAAAGCTGACAAAACAGTAGTTACCCATAAATTGAGAAGACAAATGCTTGTGTGGGTACATAAATTTTATCTGGGGTGAGAGTCTATCTCAGTACCCCCGCAAAAAAAGACAGTCATTGTCTGTGCACCCCTCTGATGTTAGATTGGGATGAAAAGGAAAGAAATGATGATCGCAGTGATAGATTTCAAGTTGCTGCTATAATTTAGTACACAGCATGCCTTACTCCTACTCTCAAAAGAAACACTGGGAAAGTATGGTAGGCATTTCTTTAACTTTCCCCAAAATCAAATCTCAGAGGTGTGCATGGGTCACTATAACTTGTTAAGCAGCAGTGTACTGTGTACCAGCAGTAACTTGGAGTACGTTACTGTATATACTTGTGTGTGTATATATTTTGGATGTAAAGAAAGTGAAAAGATAAATATCCTACTAATGTACTCCACTGCCCCTATGTAAGCTAGAATGACCTTCTGTGCACCCCTCTGTAGTCCGATTTTGGGGAACTTAAAGAAATGACCACACTGTCCCAGAGCACACACAAGCCACAGTGACCTTCTGTGTCCACCTCTGTAGTTTGGCTGTGTGGAAAATGAAAGAACTAATTATCACAGTGCCCAAGGTCCTTGCAAACTACAACAACCTTATGTGTCCACCTCTGAAAGGTGACAGTTGTAGACTATAGCAGAGACCCCTACTCACCCACGTATAAAGTGACGAGTGGCATTCCTTTGAAGCTCTGAGGGCCTAGATGTTCTGTAAGGTATTTTTTGACTTATTTTTGAAAGATGACTTTTTTTTGTTGCATAGCAGATTTATATATGTGCCCAATAATATTATGCTGTCTCACACATGGGCACACACACCCACCCTCTCACCCACTCATGCACTTGCACTTCCCCTAAAAAAAAACAGATCTTTTACAAATTCACATAGTGAAACTGCAAGCCTTCCTATAGGCAAACTGGGAGAATTTCATTTCACCTAATGACACGTCTTTAGGGTGCTGGAATAAACTGAAGCAGATGCATAAAACCCAAACCGGCAGGCCAGACATCATCACGCAGACTCCTCTCAGAAGGTGTCGCAGCTAAGAATTTGGACATACAAGTGAAGAGGCATGACAGCATTACTCACTGTGTCACCTGTACCTATGAGCTGCTGCTTTTCCAAATACAGTCTGCCCAGACCAACAAAGACAGTCGCTAGTGTGTAATGCTAATGGTTAACTGTGATATGAAGTGAAATTTTGTCCAGCTTGTTGGTCGTGTATACACTGTGACACCTTACACACACACACATACACACACACACACACACCCACCATACAAATAGTTCTTTTTATGCTGATTTCTGCAGACACCATATATAATGCGACACTGCTTCCGCCATGCCAGATGAAACAACAGCAGGAGTTAAGTCAGAGCCTTCCTAATCCTCTCTGCAGAGACCAATTAGATAAAAAATAAAATGATCCAGCCATGTTTTTTGCTTACTTTCCAAATGGTAGTTGCTGTCCTTCTTGAAGACTAGCTGTTCAGTTCTGATAATTTAGTACTGAAGCAAAGCAATCCATTTGGAAACTCCTTATTTTTTTATTAATAAAGTAATATATGCACTAATAAGTACATAAATACAAACTCAGTGCTTTCTTGGCTTGTCATGAAAATAAAGAATATCTTTCCTTTCCTTGTGTCATATTGCAGAGATAGGTTTCCTTTCTTTGGGCGAGGTGTCTGTTTTAGTCCTTACTTCTCAGCAGTCCCAGATTTACCATCATATTATTGCCCTTTTCTTTGTAAAACTTTTGATTTTTTTGGGGTAAATCACCAAGGATTACCATCAGTAATGTCATACATTATCAGGTCCATACTTATGCAGAAAATCCATGTTGATGCAAAACCTGTTGTTCTGTTAACTTTTTAAGTGAATTAGAGCTGTATTTAAAAACAAATTGTCCCTGTTTTGAGGCCTTTGTTCCCTACTAACCTTTGCTGATTGGCTTTGTCCAGAGTATTTGAGTAAAGAAGGTGAAAGGTCTGATGACAAAAAGTAAAGCTGTCAGACACTAACAGTGCACTAGTGAAGTCCGCAGCAATTCAGACGCAGAATAAATATGTTTTTAATGAGGACAAGATGCACAGAAAGCTCCTTTATGTACTAGTTGAATTTTATAGACTTCTCTGCATTGTTTCTTTATGATTGGCTTAATCCATTAAGCCCCTTTAGCAAACTAGCAACAGGGGTAGGCAGGTGCAAGTGAGCAGCAGTGTTCATTAAATGTCAGAGCCCCTCATGGACATGGTGACATTGTAAACGAACACTGCCAGCCCTGACAAAACATGGAAGCACTTTACACTGTGCTTTGTACACTGCAAAAAAACAGTACATTCACTTGCCTTAGCTAAGAACTGGATAATGACATCCATTTCTTGATACAGTATAGAGTCGATTATCCAAACTAATAGGGACCTAGGGTAGTTTGGATAATCATACATACATTGAACCAGATAAAAACTTTTCAACCACTGAGCGATTCCAGTGGACAATGATATTTTTCACACACAAGCAGGCTACAAGCTCAAAAAACATGCACAAGTGAATACATATAACGTTTACATATTGAGACTTTATTTTTTTCCTACTCAAAAACTTTGGAAGGCTGTGTTTGGATAATTGTTCGGATAATTGATTATCTTCTGTAATCAGTTAAAAAAAAAAAAAAAAAGGACAGGTGGTAACTTTAAGGAAGAGTCCAGTCAATTAGTTTCTGACAGAATATTGGCTAAAAGGGTCTGTGGTCCAGCTCTGTCACCTAGTTAATAACTTGTTAAGTAAAAAATAGGCACTCTAAATGACAATGTTTTGTGCTTCTGTGTGTGTGTGTGTGTGTGTGTGTGTGTGTGTGTGTGTGTGTGTGTGTGTGTATCCATATAGAGATTTACTCACTTTGCGGCTGCGCACAAGGTTGACTCGTCGTAGGCCTAAACTTCAGAAAGTCATTGTGGGAGATCACATGGCCTGATGAAAAGTAAATAATTAAGTACCAAGGTTGTGGGGTATAGCCCTAGGTGGGAGATGGTATTTGGCATCTTGTTATAAACATTACTTTAAGGTTATGTTTTTTACATTTTGGTTTTGTTGTGATTATTTCTTCTTTTTCATTGTTTTCAGTTAGACATGTCATCATTGACATTTTTGAATGGGAAGCTTTATATATACTGAGTCTCATTGCAACAATATTAAAACTTGTAAAAGCAAGATTGCTTCAGTTTTTGTCATTTGCCAGGAGTGGTGGTGTTAGTATATACAATGTATCGCAAATCGCCCCTTCTCTAGCATGCATGTTAATGTACTTATGTATACTTTTTATTAGCTTAGTTGATCCTGCTGGTGCTCTCTGCATATCTTTGTTATAAGTTGCTCTAGTTTCAGCTTGCTAGTCTTGATATTTTACTATGCCTCCTAGGATATAGGACAATGTATTACTTATATTCAGTCATACCCTTCTATGAATTTCAAGTAATTCATCTGCTGTTCTTGCCCCTGCTTTCTTAACTGTTGGTGATGGATGATCCCGTGTGATCATAACATCTTTATTTTCAGTGCTAAAATGATATTTGTATATTGCTGTTTCTTCAGCATAACAATCTTCCTGCATTATTGTGCCTTTCAATATATAGAGCATATACAGACCATCCGCCGAAGTGTATCACAGACGGTGGTAACCAGATTTGCAGAATTTACTTGCTTGCTGAAGTATAAGGACTGATGATATATGTGTCATGACCACTGCGGAACAACAGAATGCAGGCACCATCATTTATTTATTTTTATCCTTTTTGATGGAGATAGTTCCACTAGGCTAGTGGCTTTTTTCGACGGGAGACCTGAGGTGGTATCTATACTACTAGGGTAAATCTGGCTAGAGTATAAGGAAAATTCCCCTACATTTTTCGATAGGTGACGTGTGATCTTTCATCTTTTTATCTTGAGCTGCCATCAACACAAGCAGATGGGACCTTGGTTTAACATCTCATCCAAAGGGTGACTCACTCACGACTGCAGCACCCCCTAAAACTATACTGCAGTATTAGCAATTCAGGCACCTGTAGTGGGAACACCAAAGTTGTGTGTGCGCAACTTTTTGCATCATTCACCATAAAATACCTAGGTAGTACAATAGTTAATTTAAAAAATAGGTAGCTGAATAATTCTGAGCAAAGCATGTCAGCTGTCTGTCCCACCAATGAGAAGACATTTGTAGTTGGTGTCATGATCTATCTTTCAAAAGAGGGGGGTATTGTATATACTTGGTGTTGTGGCTCTATTTACTGAATCCTGCAGGCAGAGGTTTCTTTGCTGTAAAGAAAGTACATTGTTAGTATTTTCCATTTTATATATTCCAAGTAATGTAGTGATTGCAAACAGAGCACATAAGTGGATTTTGAAACAAAATTGAAAAAAAAAAATCTGCCAGTTTGGTGCTTGTAGTGCATTTGGATTCATCAGGCTGTCATTTGATAGCTGTTTGCTGATTGTGCTGCTGGACTGAAGCACATGCAGTACTTGAGGTCCTGCATACTAATGTTGCAGTAACACGCCATGTGCATTCCATTTTATAATCCCTGACTGGATGACACAGTTGTCAAGATTTATGCTTCACAGACTGCATCTATAGTTCAGCTTTGGCTTTTAAAACATAATTATATGTCTTTACAAATGGACTGATCAGATCAAGGTTATTGAAGTCATCCCCTGTAATAATATGGTGATTGTGCTTAGGATACTTCTGCATTAATGCAGCATCTTTTATAAGCATTAACCCCGGAGCTGTTACATTTAGACACCAGATCTGTGACCACACAGGCTGGCTCCCGTTTCATGCTGGAATAGTCTTTTTAATTGCTGTTTTCGCAAGCACAGATGGAGGAGACTATAGTTTGTGTGTCAGATACAGTATATGTTTGCATTAGGCATGATATTAGATACATTTATTTCTTTTCTGTACTCTTTACTAGTTAACTATTAACTACCTAGTGCATGATCTTAGAGGGAGTCTACTCTCTATTGTAGACTGCAGTATGAATTACTCAGAGTTTTAACATTGGTCATTCCAGAGAACTTGTTGCTAAATCTTTGCAGGGTAAATAGCTATAACAATAACATATAATTTGCAGGTTTATGAACTGGGCTGCATCCTAAATATTTAAATAATAAATCTGATGTAAAGTGTTGGGTTATATATATTTTGTGTGTTTCTTTTAAACTGTGTGTATAGTTTTCTGCAGTCATATAATTTTGTGTTTTATTACACATTATTTAGTTCTGTAGGTCTTCTCACAACTACTACTCTCCTTTGGTGTTCTCTCACACTGTGGTTAGCATAAATAAGAGCTTGGACATAGTGTTGCCCCCCCCCTCCCCCCACAAAAAAAAAAAAAAAAAAAAAAAAAAAATGCAGTAGAACTTAATACTGCCTTTTTTTTTTTTTTTTTTTTTTTTTTTTTTTTTTTTTTTTTAGGGAATGGTATGATTTTAATCTTAGAAGATTATTTTTTTTTTTTTTCAAGTATTGGATTCTTTCAGCAGTGTCTGCCACCCACCGCAGTGAACCAGGAAAAATCCAGTCAGCAATATAAGAAGTCCAGAGTAAAGATTGGAATTTCGGTAATGGACAGCATATAAGTAGCCATTGTGAGTGATATGGGGTGACAGCAGATCACTGCAACAAACTTAAACTGCCAGTGCTTATTAAACCTCAGAGTTCTTCTCTGTGGTGTAAGAAACAGGTAATAAAACTGACTCCTCCTTGTACAGCTGAAACAGCTGGAGACATGATGGATGGGGAATGCAGCACAAGCCTTCCAGGGAGGATGTGGCATGTAAGGGGGGAGAGGAGCTGGGATAATATGTGAAGAAAGGGGACCCCAAACAGAGGCTGAAAGTACAGCCACTGCACGGGCTACAGTTTAGCTTGATACTGTGCAGACAGTGGCATGCTTGCATGTTCTACATCTGCTTGACAAAGGAGGAGAAAACAGGCTTATGTTTAGATTGACATAAGGATGGTCCAGTGCCTTACATGTGGACCATCCATTGGGAAGCTATAGACCTATTACTAGTTTCATGTTTGAGAGCACTTGCAAGATATTCCTGTTTGTGTATATTTGTGTGTCTGGATATATGTGTGTGTGTATAAATATATATATGTATATGTATATGTTTACTATCAGATGTCCAAATGGTAGGCGATCAAGCATGGGGTAGTTGAAACATCGTTTTCCAGGAGGCAGAATGCCAAACCAAGAACATTGAATGCACTACAGTGAATGGGTAGTTTACTTCAATTATCTGAGATCTTGCTACAGTGAGGAACAGGGAATTAACCCATTTCCTCACTGTACTGCAATCTTGGAGTTAGTTTATATATAATTTGCAAGGGGTGTGGGGGGCTTGCCGTCCTGCAAAATGGTGAAGAACATGTACCGTTCACCATAGAGTGTAACGGTATGCTAGGGTGCATAGCATGGGTGACTCACGTCACCCTCTGCTATGTCGACTACATCGAACTACAGGTATCGATGTACCGTATTCAGCATTTCAGGTTGACGTTTTGATCAGTCGACCGATGCATATATATATATATATATATATATATATATATATATATATATATATATCGTTATGGCTAGGCTTGCATAGGCCTTACGGCCGATAGCCTAGTCCCAACCTATGAACCTATATATATATGTATGTATATATATATATATATATATATATATGTATATCTATATATATATATATATATATATATATATATATATATATATATATATATATATATAGGTGTGTGTGTCCAAGGTGAAACAATTGATTTAAGGTAGACAGTAGATTTATGGCGGTGATAAAATGCCTCAGGGAAAAGATGTCAGAAAGATTTACCCACACAAAATTCTGTCAGAAAGTATTCATAGAAAATTCTGTATTATGCAAAAATTAATATTAAATAAAAGCACGGTGCTGCCGGTGAATTATCACAATTCCCATTATGGAGTGTAGAATGAAGGGTGTGGGTTATAAATGCCCTACTTGTACTTGCTAATCCTGCTGTCATCATAGTATAAATAAAAGACCGACATGTAACAGATGTTGAGAGCTAAGACCATGGTTTGATTAGTGTAACATTTATTTATTTGTTTATCTTGTGGCTGAAAAGAATCTTTCACTAGTTATCTCACCCAGTTAGTAATAAAAAATCAACAAATAAAAATCATGACTCCAATGCAAAATGCTACAAAATACATAGATACACAGTCCAGAGATACAGCTAGCTTGTACATTCCACATCTTTGTAAAGACATAATTCGACTGGTGCACCATCACCATAAAAATTACACAGCTGACATAAACATTCATCACTGACAAGAATAAATCCTCTGTGTTCGGTGTTGCATTCCCTACAAGCTCTAGTGTGTACCAGCAGTATAGTCATGTGACCATGCAGTAATGTAGAACAAGACGCACAGAATTTATTCTCTGGCAGTGCAGAGGATTAGGCTGTGAGCTGTTACTGAGTTGTAAGTTGTTTTCCAGGGTTTGATTCCCTTAGGTTCAACTTTTGTACTGCATGACTCTTAGCAAGTCACTTTACCAGATTTTGTTCTACCCAGGTCAACAAGTATACAATATATAAATACGAAAACATGCCTTAAATATTTCCATCTGGTGTGCCGGCTATTAGCTTTTTCTGTTGCTGAAATTAGATCCTTGATAAAATGACAGAAAGAAGCTTTTTTTTTCCCTCTCCCAAACCGATTTGTGTATCACACATGCCTACTCATTAGCATTGCATGGCAAAAACTGAAGTACTTCAAATGTTAATGAGTGTTCTGTATTTATTTCTAAATTTTGAATATCTTTTATACTTCTTTCACTTTAATTTAATATATAGTATAAGCCAGGTAAGGACCAGCATTCAACAGTTAATGTATAATTAATCAGCTAATTAAACTAGTCCTGTCTCAGCTTAATGTATATAGAGACTTAGCTCTGCCAGTCATGAGGAATTCTCTCCACCATATTCTACCTATCACCTATCTCACAGGCAGTGTTTATGCCTTTACTGTTATCTATTGATAACTCCCAGGCTAAACTGTTTTCTCATACCCTCATTTGCTGCATATCCTTCACTTTTACCTGCTAATTTCCAACTTTAAAATAATTAAATATAAAATCCTTATGCTCATAAAAGCCAGGACAGTTTCACATTTGTTAAGCTTAACTGAATAAGTGATTAATTTTCATAGTGATAGTCTGTTGCTTACATAACACAGCATAGTGTATCCCAAGTTTTCCCATTCAGGTTGTTCAAACTGAGTATACCTATACATTACTATTGTTGCAAAACTATTTAGACCCCAATTCTAAAGATATGGAAAATGTATCCTTTAATCTTTAAAAGCCTTCCTCATCCTAGGAGAAATCACAGGTTTTCCCCTGCAAACCTCCTTTATCTTGACCCTCTTAAGTCTGAATTATTCTTAACCACGCAACTTTCATCTTAATAGGGTCCAGAACAGATGTGCTCATCCTTTCGGTAATATGTTGAATCTTTAGTTCCCCTGTGTATATTTTGGTGATGCCTCATATGGCTTCAATACACTCATCCAAGAACACATCTAAAAATACTGTTGTCCACTATCCAGACGTAGTCCATCGCTGGCAGTAGAGACCCAAGCTAATTTGAGGTCACTCATATTTTTATCTACTAATACACATTTCGTAGATTTTATCTTTCCCATTTCATGATATGTTAGTACTGCTCTAGTATAAAATTCACTCATATGTTTAACATGCACTTTACATTTTAAACATTCCTTGATAGATATTTCTTTGAATTGTAGTGGGAGGAGAAAGAAACCAAGCAGTATATTCCTTCATTTTCTTTCAGGAGCATCACAGTTGTCTTAGTACTTTCCACTAGCTTTCTGTTGAATGTATTTATTTACTAACCTGAAATGTCAAAACTGTCCCAACATGGCTTAATATGTAAATACATAATTGGGTTCCCCCAAGACCTTCACTATGCAGGAAGGTACCTCACACCTCTTATATCCTCCTTGTATTAGTATTTACAATTTGAGAGGTTTTCTTGATAGTAATTGGGAAGCCGTACACATTTGCCTGCTTGTACTCACTCTTAGAACACACACACACCTGTTTCCTAACTAAATATTTCCGCAGGCATTATGTTTCCTTCTGGCATGAGGCACAAGCAAACCATCCTTTGGCAAACACCACATTTCCAGCACATCACTGAAGACTATGCCCCAAAAGGCTCCCAAAATCTAAATTATACACCACCACAAGATCTAATACACCAGGTATCAAATCATCTTTCCTCACTGCCAGTCAAGCAACAAAACACCATGATAAAAAGCACTGTTAGAAGGAACCAAATTTGCGGTTCAGCTTGTGGAATGCAGTTTCAGTGTGGATGTTAAATTTTAAATGGGAATAATGGTGTAGGGTTGTCACCTATCTACTCTTTTTCTAAACTATCCAGAAATCAGAATGATATTCTTGTAGTTCAGAAATCTCGGTATAAACTTTTGTATCATTTTAGCAGCATAAACAGAAAGCTGGAGTGTATAAAAATACTACTTTGGACTAACTTTTTTTATGAGAAGGAATGCTAACGTTGGTGACGTCCGTGACTAGCTTAAACAAGAATAAAAGAAGACATTCCATCTCCTACTAACATGTTCATTGACACCATAAAATGGGTGTGAAAGTAGGTAGAGAGAGCTGGGAAATGGCTAGGGAGAGGTGGAACTATGTGTGGTGCATGTGAGTGATTTCATGTGTTTTTTGCTGTGGCAAAAGCTAGCAAACCTATCAAGGTGAACACAGAGGAATTTGAAGTATGGAAGTAGGTCAAATTTGTTGATACTGATATATATAATTGGAAAAGTATTGGAAGTGTTGAGGTTTTGATGACTAGGCAAACGTTTGCTGTTTTTTATGGTATTGTCTTTAGGCTATCATTACTTATCATACATAAAACAAGGGAAATGGCTTTTGTTACAGCCCGGTTAATTTATATCAGTATTGTTGGAAGAAGAATAGAGGTTTGTATCATTTGCATATTGTACAGTATTGGCAGGTTGATGGTATTTTGGCATGTCATTAATGAATATAGTGAATAATACTGAACCAAGGACAGAGCCTTGGGGGAGGGGGTGGTGTATACTAAGATGATCAAGGTTAAGAGGATGAGATTTATTTAGACCATCTAACTTCTTGTGAATTACTCTAGGGTTGAAGAAGTGACACTGGGTCTAGAAAGTTTAGATTATGATTTACCTTCTCTAAGGATTTCATAATTTATAGAAATAAGACATCAACTGTACCATTGTAATTAGATTGTAGCCTACGTTGATTTGTGAAATTAAGGAGTGCAATGCCAGTTCCATGTCCTGGATGAAAACTGAGCTATCAGACAGCAAATTATTTTTTTTTAAGTACTGTAGCAATTGGTGGTGAATATACTTTCTCAAGGACTTTTGATGGGGACAGTGTGATGAAAGGAGGCACAGCTAGCTGGAATTTTGTAAATAATTATATGTCATTTGAGACTATCAAACTGATTTATAAAGATGCTTGTATTACAAATGTATTAGAACTGTAGGTCCTACAAGATGCTGATGTTACAAATGTATTAGAATTCTGTGTCATGATTATATCAAACTAATTTGTGCAGACGTTTGTGTTGAAAAGGTATTTGTAAAGTGCTTGTGTTTGAAATGTATACACAGTGTGCCCTACTGGAGAGAACATCAATCTACATACACTATTGTAACTGCTTAAATGTATATGTTTTAACAGAGGAAACTGGATATCTGGCAGTTAACCTCAGTCCAGGAAACTTTACAGAATGTATATCTGAAATTAAATCACTTTATAGGCTAGGCCATGAAGATGCTATCTCACATGTTTCAATGCAGCCAGAGACACAAAATCTGTACTAGGAAGTTTTGTCTTTGGGGTGAACTAATTACTACTCTGGAAGTGTGGAGGTATGCATTTGTTTTATGACTTCCAGCACCTGCCACAGATCTGAGCAAAAGCCCTGTTTTGTGTATTTTTACAGGTAGGTGCAAGTCCTACCAGCTTCGAGCAGTGGGGGTTTGCATTGGAACTAGGAGTTAGATGACCAGAAGTGATGTCATTCTGCAAGCTATCTCAGAAGTAATATTTTAGATATTATTTTGAGAAGTCTCTTAGTGAGACAGATCATTTTGTATTCTGTCTTAAACTGACAACAAGGAGGACTATTTAGCACATCATCTCATCATCTACTTCACCTTATTAAGTAAGTAGTGAATAGTGATTCTCTTAGATTCAGTCAGGGATATAGTGAAGCTTAGTTTAGATATTGTTTTTCTTTATTTGTCTGAGCCTGTCCTTCAGTGTTGTTTTAAACATTTCCTGTGTTTTGAACTCTGATGTCACTGTGAATATATACTTAGCATTTGCTTGTTCTTTTATTATTTATTTTTAAATATATTTAAACCTTTTATTTTGGCTGATCTTTGTAGAGATATTTAAGTTTTGAGAGTACTTGCATATTTATTTGGTGACACTGTGTGGACCACTCCTGATAGCCTTGCCCTTGGTCATACTACCATTTGTATTAATAGTAATTTCACTCAATATATTGGGTACCCTTGTAAGGGCCTTAAAGTAGCTTGTCTGGGGTTCTGGTGGCAGTGATAACTACGATATAGATGGGCAAGAGGGGGCATAGCTAGTAAACATGTGCCAGCCTTTCCCAGGTGTGTGTGTGTGTGTGTGTGTGTGTGTGTGTGTGTTTGTGTGTGCAAATCAAATCTCAAAGAGTGTGCGTGTTATTTGCTTGAGCATGGACATGAAGCACTGGTTGGACATAGAAAGAGTGTTGGAGGACTTGGCTTGGAACCCTGGCTAAGGACTCAACTCTATAGCTGTGCCATTGGGTAGTCTTATTGGGGATCTGGGAAAAGAGAGAGGAAGCAGCCCTCAGACTGACTGCACTCCCTGTGTGCTCTTAAGGGAATTTGTGCTTGATTGTGCTTGATGCAGAGAGCTGCATGTGGAGATACTGTGTGTGTATCTTATCCTTCCATTGAACGTCCCCCAGTAGTGAGGATTGAGGCTCCTTGATTACTGGCCCAACGGTGGAGGGTTGTCACAGACAGTATGCTTTTGAATCTTTGTTCTGCCAAGGCCCACTTTTATGAAGGGGTATACATAATTGAGCTATATGGCTGTCTTTGCTAGACCTCTTTATTAAATGGGGACTGTAAAGATTTCTGCTCTAATTTAAGGTAGTACAGAAGTATATTATTTGAGGTGGATGAGGATGATTTAAGTTTCTATAAAATTTTCCATATTGCTATAGCAAGTACTTCCTTTAGATTACTTGGAGAGGTAGCTGAGTTATTGAGATTAATGTTTTGCAGGGAATAGTCAGCTTGTTTTTGATTTGTTTCTGTAGGTTTGAGAATATTGACATAATATTTTGAATGATTCCTAGAAGAGAATAGTCAGGGAAAGGGCTTGGGGGTATAAACTGTGCCAGGGAAATTAAGTTAGATTGTGATGGTGTGTTTTGTTGGTTCTGTTGGATTCTTTTTTCACTTGACTGTACAGCTGGGATTGAAAGATCTGACAACATACATTAGTGCCACACAATGTCATGTTGTTTCTTTGTTTTAAGTGAACATCAAGGGTTTGACATAATGATTAATATTTTCACTTCAAAAATATAAAGTACAGGTTTTGATTCTAACCTTGAGTTATTAACAAAGTTAAAATGACCCTTCAGGGCAGTTAGTCTAATATGAACCTTTGAACCTATGATGCAATCAGTAATTAAGTTTTTAATGATAAATGCAGCCTGCAACCTGTAGTTTATCATTTATGCTGTATTTATTAAGACTTATTGCCTTTGGAGTCTTCCTTCACTTGTAAGGGAGGAGGAGGAGTTTAATGCACTCTCCTAACCAACTGAGCTTCAAGATGTCCATAGCAAAATGAAGAATCCCATGACAAAGTTGTGCCTGGGGCAGGCCAGCAGGGCTTGGCTTTCCATGTTTACTGTTTTGTTCAGTGTGTTGTTCTTTTACAGTCCTTTCTAAATGCATAAATGTGAAGGTACATGATGTCTTTTGGTCTGGCCTTTATTTGCTGTTCAGCGTTGATGCTACTGCCTAGCCTTCAATAAGAGAGAGACAAGTGGACTGCCTCTGTCTGTCTGTCTGTCACTCAGTTTCTCTTCTGTGTAGCATTAAGTGCTCCATACATTTGCAACATCAGCACAGTTCAATATGTTAGAACTTTATTTTGTTATAACTTAGCAGTGTAACATACATTCACTGAGTACTTAATATGAGATGCTGTTGCTAGCAGGACTTTGTAAATCACTTTTAATTGCATCTGCTCTCATTCTGTACTGGTTTATTTGTTGTGCTTCAGTATTGTTTTGTGTGTCACATCCATGGAATCTGTTTCTTTCTTTTGATAGATGGCATCTAGGTGCTTTTCTTACTTCCTACCAAGTCATTTGCTTCAAGTTAAGAATGTGACATATCATAAAAGGACGTAGAAATGGGTATGATTCAGAAGATTTTGTGCAGGTTTCCTTAGCAATAAAGAGGTGGAGCAGTTAGGCATTGATGACTTATGAATAAAATAATTTTTTCTATAAATTATGCTTTCTTACAAGTTCTAAAGATGTCAGCTTTGTAAGGGTGATGTCTATCTTTTCTTTTCAGATTGTTCATATTAGTGATTCTGTTTCTGCGTTCTGTATTGCTAAGCATTGCAGTGTGTAGTATGACACTGTACGTGTTTAGCATCAATCTGCATTGCTGGCATACCTGTCCAGTGTTCTCGATTTTCAGAAATGTCCCCATTTTTTTCCTTCATAGCTTTCTGCTCTTCTTCTTGAGATATTTGTATCCTTATCTGGAAACGAAAGACAGTGAGGGTTGTGCTGTGCATATGTAAACAAAATAATTTAATGCACAAATCTCAAGTGCAGTTATAATTGTATGTAAGAAATTTTGTACTGAATTTTGTCCTGATTTTATACTAATGATAAGGTATTGTGAAAATAATAGACCTTAGCCCAATTTAACATTTCAGCAAAAAATTGCATTAGCGATTTCTGAGTGATGATGTTTAAATGTGTGGGCTGAGCCAGATGTTAAAGGTGCATGCTTCATTGGAGGTGAATTTCCAGCTCTTTTCCTTATCTTGTCAGCTAGTGAAAGTTCACGGGTTTGATCCTTCATGATATTTCTTTTTTGTGCCAAGTATTTGAAGGAAAGAGCTGTTAGTTCAAATAACATACTAGAAAATAATTGGGAATGCAAAAGACAATATTGCTTATAATGTTTGCTGTCTGTGGACAGCTGTACCTGTCACTCCTGCAGGGTTGCACACAACAAGCTGAATAGATTGGTCTTTTGCCCTTTGGCACCTACATTGATGAGGCACAGACTGGGTTTCATTTCAGATCAAGTTTAAAGCTAATACACAGAGAAGCTGTGCTGGATAATGTGTGCCACCCTCAAGTAAAACAGTCTTATTTTAAAGTCAAACTGTCAACATTTTCCAGAATGTGTTAAAGGCAATCAATAGGTCAACTGCTTGAGCTTTGCAGGCCAAATGTAATAACCTACACGACTAACTATCCATTAAACGTGAAGCTGTAATGATTTCTTGTACTTTTTACCCAAGGAACAGTAAATAAAATATTGAAAGCAGTAACAGACAAGATATTATCAAAGACAACACATCACCTTCAACTAGTGGTTACAGCAATGTTTATTTTGGCATTGGGGGTAGGGTCATATCATAACCTGTTTGCTCAGTTGGAATCAGCAGTTCATGCTGAAACAAAACTTTTTTTGTATATACGTATGCAGTATCATTTAATCCTCTTCATTATTATTATTATATTTGTTTTACAATTTCATTACTTGTTATAAAATTTTTCACATGAAGGTACCCAAACTTATGTGTGCTGACAGATCTCTGCCAGTGACACATATGGTGAATAAACACAATTTCATTAATACAGCAAATATGGATTTACCTTCTCCATGTGCTGTCTGCACAGTAGGTGTCCTGTACTGATCTTTGTCACCTTTGGTACTTTGACAGTATTGATTTACCACTCCCAATGCCATTTGTGCAGCAGGTGTACTGTACTGATCTTTGTCACCTTTGGTACTCTGACAATATTGATTTACCTCTCCCAATGCCATCTGCTCAGCAGGTGTCCTGTGCTGATCTTTGTCACCTTTGGTACGTTGGCTTGCCAGTAGTACATCTTATTGCTGATTGTCTTTGTGCTGCCCTTGTTCATCATGGGCTGTTTCTGTATCTGTAATCAAGTATCTATAGAAATTGCTTAGCCAAACCCCTTCTCAGACCACTTTGGTCATGTGGCCTGGATTTGTGTTCTATTTTTGGTGGATTTTTTTTGAAGTCATTCATGCAACTGACTTCACTGAATGCCACTTCATTCACACAACTATGAGGGTCTCCTACATCAAAAGTAGCAACTGCATTCTCTAATTTCAGTACAAAAAAAATTGGTTGGGGGAACAGTCCTCCCAGAGACCTATTAACTCCTTTGGACTTGGGTACAGTCAGAGACTACACATTCTTGGAGAAGACTAATTATTTTCTTCTCTAATAGTCTGCAAATCCAGAGTTGTTATAAAATCCAAATGTTGCATGCAGAATGCAACATTGTTATGGAAGTTCAGTTTTTATTTCTTTCATTGTTTTTGTATTACAATGGAATATTTAACATTCACTGGCTATTATAGTTGCCAGTTTTACCAGGATTTTATTATACAGTGGTTGGCAAACTGCTCCTCAGTGAAATCAGATTTGGTAATTTCTTGTAGACCCTCTTTGACTGGTGACCCTGATTACTCACTGTATATGACCTTGCTTCTGTCTTATGTCCATGCTGTCCAATGAGTGCAGTCTGGCTTTTTTATGTTTTCACCCAGATGACCTTCTTGCCTGTCCATGTGAAGGTGGCTTTGCTTCCAGCATTTGCCATTAGGAGCAGAAGCTTCCATTCTGCTACTGCTTGTTTTGTGCCAGTAACATGGCTGTCAGTCTCTTCTTTCTCAAGTAGCCCCTTTAATTTGAACAAGCGAAAAGCTGCACGTGCACCTGTTAAATATGGTTTCTGTGCTGTGCCAGCCTGCCATTTTTTTCTTTTTTATGCCATATGGTTATTAGAAAAGAAATGCTCATACTCACTGTAAGCTGTTGATTCTCTGGGAAATAATTCAGAATGAAAATCTGCTTACTTGCATGGGTATGCTTTATTAGTAGGACTTTGAACATACATATAGATGCAGTGATTTTTTTCCCGTTTTTATCTCTTTCATCATTTGAACTTTTTATTGTTTTGTTTGCTGCATTATTAAAAGTTGCAGCTGGATTTTACACTTCAGCCCTCTAACCTTTTTGTCTTATTGTGAGAATGCTTGCTAAGTTTGCTGCATGAATCACTTCTTTGAGCAGTAATGCTATTAGATTTTGTCTCACTCCTGCTTGTCCAGATATTAAAGCTTTGTGGTAGTAATGCTGTTATTTTACCTCCTAGCCACCTTTTACACAGTCTCTGCTAGGAAAATGTACACCAAGCAAAGCTACTGAAATTAGTAAAATAACGTTTTGCTTGGACTGCTGTAGTAATGCTGTTGTGCACCTAAGGCTGTTACCATTTGTTGCAGACAGGGAACATACCTCCTTGTATCGGCTGTGACATTGCATCTGCTCTAAAACCAAATATTTTGAATCGTTATCCTTGTGGAGCTTTCTTTTTAGTATTGTATGTGCAACTATGCCCATTTGCATTTAATTAGACACATGCCAGTAAATTAGCTAATCAGTGTATCAGCCTTTCTGTAAGTAAAATAATGTTGTGTCAGGTATTAACTGTTAAAAATCTGTAAGTTGACTGATATTTTATAGGTAAAAAATGATTACTAATAGCTAATAAATTAATAAAGAATAATAAAAAAAATATTGTCATGCACTCAGCTATGTCTCAGCTATCCTAGATTAATTCCTGTTACATCAGAAGGGATGTTTATATTCTGCCAATTTCCTGGAGCATAATAGTATTGAATACTCCTCACAAGACCCCTTAGTAAACCTTCTTAGGAGTGCTCGTTGTCCTTTCCTGTCTATTATAGAACCTCTTCTGAAGTCCAGCTGTACTTCTCGTACTGCATTATTGCTTTTTCACCTGCTTATTTAATACTCCGTGGGCATCTTCATTTCTTAAATTGTTTTTCCTTTTACTCAGAGTTTTGATCTGCTTGCTTCTAGTGGTTTACACTTCAGTATGTCTGCTTAACAAAAAGTGGTAATTGGCCATTAGAAGTGGCCTAAGCTGTACCTTAGTACACTGGTAACAGTTAAGTCCATCAGTGTGCTTCAAGGACAACTCAAGATATCAGACCCAGTCCTTTAGTTTTGGTGATACAGCCTTTGAAGTCCTCATCCTTCCATCAGAGTTTGTATCACTTTATTGTGTATAATTTCATCTATGGGAGGTCAGTTGCGCTCCTTTAGCTGGATGTAATTCAGTTCAACAGCAGTGACCACTACTGGCTGGCTGTACAGTTATCAGTGCATCAATGTTCAAGCCCAGAGATGTGTCAGGCCTGGCTAGATGCCTAACAATCTGTACCAGTTTTAGTGCCTTTGTAAAACCAGCTAGAAAATACTTGTTTCTGTGGGACTCTGTCATTTGTAGGAACATTTAGCTCTCCGCATTTATTGATTCCTAATTCATCATTAACTATTGCATGGGAAACTGCATACATTCCTAGGCCAAATAAGCTAATTTAAGTATTACTACCTGTGTACAATGATCCTTTATATATGTAATTTATCTGACACACATTAATACTATGCGAAGCAAATAACAGCAAACATTCATCTATTGTTGTAATTTGCCAGTTCCTCACAATATCTACATAGCAGTAATCTGTATCTGAATCAAGACACTACATTTTGTCATAACTACAGCATGAAAGCTCCAGTATTTACCTTATTCTTTTTCATCCCACTACTCTATCAGGTTTTTCACATTTGTAAGAAAGATGGACACATCCCTATTAATCTTATTTATTCTTTAAACTTGTGGTACTGTTATAGCTTATAATATAATTTACTTGGTCAAGAATCAATGACATAGCCACAAGCAGTGAGGAACAAAGGCCCCAAATCACATACAATATTCATGTATCTTTCTCTAATTTACTTAGGAAGTTAATGTAACAACATGTTTTGTATCATTGTTCACCTTCTGAATAACTATTAAACACTAATGCCTGTCATCATTGACTGTAATCCTCAGTAATTTGTCAGAATATCCTAACTTTTATGGAAGACAAAGGAAAATGTGAGACACAATCAGAGATATTCTGCAAAGTCAGGGACAGTTGAGAGGACCCCCCCCCCCCAACAAAGGAGTGAAATATTTATTCCGGATATGCAGCTTAAATAACCTGATATCAGATGTTTTCTGATACATTTTCTCCTTGGCAAACCCTTCTGTCCACTATAAAATTTAAACCAACCCTCCAAAATTCTATATGATGTCCTTTCTGCTTCCGGTTACTAAATGCTACAAAATGAGCTGGATGGTGGTTACAACTTTGCCAGATCCTTGCCAGCAAATTACTGCCATCCATGTCCACACGTCTAGAGCATTTCCTATCCCATTTGGTCATCTTGGGTTGTAGCATTGTTTCTTCCTCCCATTGCTCTATGTTCTGCAAACAGGAGCCTATCAGAATTACAACCTCCCAACCTGAATGAATGACAAGACATGGTTGCTGTGTGTTACCTGTACTCTGCCGCATGCCCCAAAGTAAATTGTATTTGCTCTGAGACCGCTACTTTTAATATAGTGACACCATTCCTGAAATCAAGCAGTAAGGAGGCAATACATCAAATCTCAAACTATCAAAATTAAATGAGTCTGACAAAGTAATGGCACACATGTCCAAGTACTCCCCATTAGCACTGGCAGTACAGCATTATTACATGGAGTAACAGTACTACAGTAAGCCTAACCCAAAACATCTGCCACCAGAATATCTGGCTGAAAACCAGGTGGGCCAGCAGTTGCTGAAGCAGCATAATCTGTGCATCTGAGAAAAAGAACCGGACTGCTACACTTGTTTATACAGGTCAGGGCACTCAACAAAACGACATGCCAGCCACAGAAGACTGAACAATCACTCTATTCTGTCAGAGTTAATTTGCTATGGTATGGAAGAAGCATACGCACCTCATTGGTCTAAATCAACCTGCTGTCATATGTCATGAAATATACACCCCTTAGTGCACTGAAGTTACCAGCTACTGCATTTTAACATGCTTGAACTTGTTTACATCTCTTGTGTATTTGTAAATGATCATAAAAGTCTTTGCGCTTCTCTCTGTCCTTGTACATGAAGGCACTCATGAGCAAAACTCTACCTTTTTTCACAAATCAGCAGTTAGTGATGGATGTCTCTAACATGGCTAGAATACTAGAAAGGGCTGCTACACTCCTGCTTTTTGCCTTGTGTGTGTGTATATATATATATATATATATATATATATATATATATATATATATATATATATATATATATATATATATAAAATTATTTGCAGTTTGTTAACCGGGAAAGTCCATTGGGCCAGAATGTGCCCTTTTTCAGTGGAGGCTCTGGGAGAAAAGCTGCAAGTACAAATATAAGGAAATAATAACAGCATAAATCACATCAAATAATAGTAGCATTAATCACATATGTATAAAATCCATGTGGCCAGATTTCAGTCATATTGAATTGAATCTTACAGGATCATTCATCACCATGAGTAGAGACACTGAACTGTATTTTTCCGTTTCATTTACTTCATATTTCATTATGTTCATGTGGTAAATTATTCTTTATCATGTAGTCCTAGGTTTGATTCCCCCAGTCTCCGTTTGCCACTTCTTTGTGAACTTGAATCAGCCAATTAACCCAACAATGCTCCCATATTGTCCCTGGAAGAGGTGATTGGTAGTGCGTTTATCTGGTGAACAAAAGAGATCCCACTGATATGAATGGCCTTTTATGTGGTAAAACCAAGTGAGTAAGTTATTGATGTGAACTAAGATGTGAACTAAGATGCAGTTTTGAGCAGGCATTCAGCTTATGCAATATGTATGGAACAGCAAAAAATTAGAATACTTGGGTGATACTCATTTGGGCATACAAATCCCAAACAGGAAGTAGCCAAACACCGGTCTCAAACCTCAGCCCATGGACTTTGAGTAAGTAGTGCTAACCACGTCACTCTGAGTCTAATTACTTGTCTGACATCCACCTAAAAACTGTAAAAGCATTACTTATATACACTAGTGGTTTGTAGTGTGCGTGTTTGACAGAGAGAGAGAGTGTATGTGTGTTTATATACTCACGCTTCCATTAAAATTACATCTGTACCCATCCTCTAATATTATAATGAATAATCTGTTCAGAAAAATGTAGTTTATAGTGCCAGTCTACATGATTCGGGGTATTTCACTGCCTAAAGTTTTGCTGCTCTGGATCTACTAGTGTGGGAAGAGGGTATAAGTGTACCAGAACAAAGAGTCTTCCAGTGGTATCAGTGTATCAGTTTACTTACAGCAGCTTTTGAAGAAGGATACCACTGGAAGACATTTTGTTCTGTCACCCGCAGATACCCAGTAAGATTTTTCTGTGTGGGTCCGTTGCTTCTTTTGTGACATATTTCCTGCTTCTTTTCTCTGTGGCTGTATGTGGAATGGATTCCTAGATGTGAGTAATCATCTTCAGAAGTAATATCTGCTGGTATACAATGCTAGCCTGTGTACTCTACCTCTGTTTCTTTCAAGCATTTTAAACAGCTGCTTGCCTAATCAAATCACCAGCTTATTTGTATTATTCCTAATGACATGTTATTTAATATTGATCTTGTATTTAATTTCCGAGTCTGTAAATCTCAAGTCCTTGTTAACTAGCCCTTTGTTGTACTGTTGTAGCTCTGCTGTCAGCCTAGAGCTCTCTTCAATAAAGATATTATATCCATTAGCCATGTATATTGCAAAAATGAGCCAAAGAGACTGCCCTGGAGACCTGCTGCCTAGTCACATACAATTAAAATTAAAATAACTCACTATGCTTTAATTAGTCCTTAATTGGCATGTCCAGTTGCATTTCCTATATAAGAATATTCTTTTTGTCTGAAGATACGTGCAAGCGTGAAGTTTTGGCCAAAGTGACTCCCTCATGCTTGAAACTGTTTGTCTCTGTTAGATGTACAGTATCTGTTCACTGCTCTGACCTCATCAACGTATCTGGACAGAATACAGAGATTTTGTGGTACTGCATAAAAAGTATTCCCATCGCAAATGAATCTAAAATATTTTTAGTAGCACTTTCCTATCTTGTTTATTTTACTGTTTTCAAAATTGGTTTGCTATATTTTTTTATAAACTCTGGCATGACACTATTTTGTAATAAGAAGCATTGGGATGCTAAAATAAAAGCAAGAATAATGCAGTTAAGGTAGTCAAGATATTATGAAGCTGCTTTCTCCAGCAGGGAATACATATCTGCCACTATCTCCCAGAACAGAAAGCTAATATGTGATGAAACCTGCATTTTATAGCAGAGACCTCAGGTGACTGTAAATGCTCTGTGTTCTGATGCTATTCGCCCAAGCAGACACTGCAGTCACGTAGTAACCCAGTGAGCTAAGCAGACCTTCTGACGCATGTAGTAGTATATTGATAGGCATGACGTAGTGGTGATGTGAAGCTGCTCTTCTTGTTTTCCCTTTCACTTCTCGTTATTTTGCATTTCTTTGATTATCTGTGTTATTACTCACTCTGTCCTTGCTGCCAAACAGAAAGTGTAAAGATCATACTACACACACAGCATCTACACTGCCAAAGGTAATACTTCTGTTTTGTTCTGCATAGCACTCTTTCCTTTTCTGCAGTCCTTCTCCAGTAATATCTTTCACGCTGTGTGTCACCTCCTTGCAAATGGGTTACAGTACTTAAAACGAAATAAATCTTAAAATGGGACCACTAGCCTAAACATGTCTGGAGTGTTCCCACAAGGGAAACGGACAGCTTCACACCTTAGTGTACATCTCTGTTTTCATTGTTTCTGGGCTTTAGCGCACATATTCATTCAAGGTTTTGTTACACCTGCAATAAGAAGCTTTCCTGCACCTCTTTTTTTCATGATGTAAATCCATCTGTCTTTATTTTGCCCATTACAGCTTGTCTGCACAGAGTGTATGCTGTTGCAGTATTTAATGATATCTCCATTTGCAGGGGCTAAGATTTGCAATATGACAGCTACAATAATTAATGAGATGAATTTTGCAAAGCTGGTAATTACTGCTTATAACCATACAGAGCAATAATATACAGTCATACTGGCACTCTAGGTATTGGGCAGCTTCTGCCCTCTACGGGTTCATACGAAGTATTTACATCCTAGCCAGTGCCATGATATTAGGGGTGAAACCCTATCTACCACCCAGGTGACCTGGGTTTTGATTAGCAGCTGCAGCCTCTGAACAGATGGGGCGGAATAGACAGTCATCTAGGCCATACATGATCCGTAAAGGGGAGTAGCCCTTGGATGTAAACAGGCAAATACAGGAGAGGGAAAAAACAATGCATAGGTCAGAAATGAAAAAAAAAATACCCCTGTGGAAGCATTAAATGTGATGAATGCCCCCTCCTCTCCACCAGGATGTGGTTAGGTTCCTCTCCGGCCCCAGCCATAGAGAGGAGATAGGCCAGGGGCTTTACAAGAGGCTGGTAGACCAAGCAGCAGATGAGGGCACTGGTGTAAGCTAGAAAGAATGAAGCAGAATAGGAAACAAAATATCAGTGTTTGGTACTTGAGAAACCTTTGCATGTGAAACATGTTTCTATGCTGCTCTTTATTCCTCCTTCATAAGAAAAGTATATATCTTACCTGTTATCTGCCATATTCTTTCCCTTCTTTCTAAAGCCACTCCCTGTGCAACTTTTTAATGTAACATGGTAACCGTCATAGCTGCTCTGTTTTGTGCTACTGTAGTCTTACTGTGTCTTGTATTGTGCAAAAGCTGAGACTGCTCACAGCAGTTTGGCTGTGCCACCTACTTTGTGAGTCACATAAAGATTTTGACATTCATTTTTCATTTATTTATTTACCTTTGATTACAGGGAGAGTCCAAATAGCAAAACTCTTTTACAGTGAGTGAGTGGGGAGAACAGCTCCACATCACATACACTTGTATATGCAGTTAGCATGTGTTAACTGTAAATATATATAGTTTAGTATTGCTCTGCATATATTTGCTTGTAATAATGCATCCATTCCCTGACACTAAGATTTTGTGCGTCTTGCATACCTCACTGTGGGACGGCCGAGGTGGTGTAGTGGTTAGCATTGTCGCCTCACAGCAAGAGGTTCTCTGCTTTGATTCTCGGATGAAGCACCTTCTGTGCGGAGTCTGCATGTCCTCCCTGCAGTTGAGTGAGTTTTAAAGACATGCATGTAGATGGATGTGTGTATGTGTGTGCCTTCTGTGAAGGCTGGGTGCCGGGCTGGCAACTCAACACTGTAAAAACACCACTGCCAATCAATCTGCGGACTGGTGATCCACTGTGGTGACCCCTAACCGAGAAAAGCCGAAAGACATTGCTTTTGCATGCCTTTGAACTATAAAGGTTTTTGACTCATATTTTGTCTGTTCCTCATAAAATTTGTGATTTTTCTGACAAATTACCGAGGACAGAAGTTCCTAAATAATAACATACATTTGAGTTCTAGACTTCATATCTTTCAGAAAATGCATTCCAAGATAAATTCTGTTACTCCAGCAACTTTCTAAGTTTATAAGAATTATATTTAAAATCTGTGCCTATTTTGGGGGCCTTTCCCTTGTTATTTTAGGCTTTGCCCAGATTTATTGTGCTAACTGGTTGAGAGGTATGATGTCATGAAAGAAATTCAGCTGCTGTGAGGTTTACTGCAGTGTGATGATGGAATGCATATTTTATTCAGGGAAACTCAGTGAGGTTACAAGTGGGTTAGAGCTGTGAAGAGACGCATAAAAGTTAGTGTAAACTGATGTAGTCTGTGCCGTACACTTCAGTTTTTATCATTTTATTGTACTTTCCCATGAACTTTATTAGTATGTAAAGTAATACCTTGTGTTTTGTCATTAACTCATTCTCCGATGATTGAGTCTTACTGCACTTGTGGTGTAGGTGACATCTAAGACTATAAATTGTATATATATATATATATATATATATATATATATATGTGTGTGTGTGTATATGTATATTTTATATATACATATATATATATATATATATATATATATATATATATATATATATATATACATATATACAGACACACTTTAGAGGATTGTTGAGACACCTGTGACATGTCTTTGGGATGACGGAGGAAACTGGAACACCCAAAAAAAAAAGCTTACATGGACACAGGAGGGACACATACAACAGTGAAGGACTGAAATAGAAAATGAAGTACTGTGAGGCAAAACTTCTAACCACTGTGCCACTTTTCCACTGCACTTACATTTCCATTTTTATAAACACTTGTTGTATACAGGAGCTTCTCTTCCCAAATCCCGTCTGCAAGTGGTTAAGTAGGGCTATTCAGTAAGCAAGGTGTGTGTGTGCATGTGCGTGTGTGTGTCTACATCTGTATATACATATACGGGTTACAGACATTTCAGGGAAATTTCATTTTATCAAAATAAGAAAAAGCCGGTACAGCTGTTTGGTCAGATTTGATCAGCTGATTTTCAAACTGTACCAGCTTTACATGTGCAAGGATATGGTACAGTGGGGAGTGGGAAATTTGTCATTTCCCCACTATAGTGCGATTTTGTAGTTGGTGTGTGTACATATTTAGGATTGGGGGGGTGCATGGGGACTTGATCCCTGCAAAAAAAGCAGTTTTTCTTTTTTTATTGTTGCTTTCACTATCTTGGTGATTGAAAATTTGCTTTTGATGCTTTGTGGGTCAGTGTTATGACATTTTGATGAAATGTCATATCTATATCTATCTATCTATATATATATATATATATATATATATATATATATATATATATATATATATACACCTATAAATTGCATGGAGGCATTCTTGAAAGATGCATTCTGGGAGTAGATGTGTAGTATTCCCCTGGAGAGATGCAGTCCGACTGCTGCTTACTAGAAACCTCATAATGCCTCCTGTTTGGCATATACTTCTCAGAAGTACAGGCAAGCATGGAAGGGCTGTGGCCGACTAAGTTTGCAGACGACTGCAAACTGGGTGCTATAATAGAGCCGACATGGAGATCCTCCAGAAGGGCCTAAATGAGACTGATGCATGGTGTCAAAACCATGCTCTCAAGCTAAATGCAAAAAAATGTGTAGTAACCCCCTTTGGAAAAAACAGAATACCCACGAACTACAACATAGGAGGTAATCCCCTGAAATCTGAAGAAGAAATAAGGGATCTAGGACCCAAGTAGATAGACAGCTTTCCTTTGATAACCATGTTGCCAAAGTGGTTAGAAAATCCTTCTATGTGACCCATCTGATCACGAAAGGGTTCGCATCAAGATCTAAGGATGTAGTGGTGCCCCTCTTCTCTTCCCTCATCAGACCCATTATTGAGTACAATGCACCAATTGGAATGTACCTGGCTAGACATCTCCAGCAGCTGGAGAGACCCCAGAGGTACCTAACCAAGAGGATTACTGGCCTCAAATAGTTGCCCTATGCAGCACGATTGAAAAAGCTAAAACTGTTCTCTGTTGCATACCGCCTTCTTAGAGGCGATCTCTGTCTAACGTACAGAGCCATGTCCAACCCAGAATTGTTGAACATGCTCCATCGTAGCAAAACCAAATCTACCCGAGCTACATGCTCTAGGGATATAAACCTCAACACAACAATGAATAGAACATGCTGGAGGGATAGATTCCTTTCGCATGGACTTCCCTTACTATGGAACAGGGTCCCGATCTACATAAGACAGAGCCCCTCACTATCACTCTTCAAGAGGAACCTTGATGAGTGGATGGGTAACAGAAAGTTCACACCGGGGATCACAATAACAGCCCTACTAGATAGGGGCCAAGGGTACTAGCTGCTAGTACAAGGGTCTAGAGAACTACTAAAGGGGAGGTGAATACCGCACAACGTGGCTGGGCTAATATATGCCTTTGGGCAGATATCCCAGTACCAACCTATGAACCTATAATGAGTTAGTATGCAAGTCTGTGTCAGTACTGCTTATATGGAATTCTGGGAATGCCCTGACTGTGTTTTTCAAGTTGCTTTCATTCAGTAATAAACTTTTGTTTTCTTGTTTTGAGCCAAACTTAACATGTCTAGCATTTGAAAAAGCTGTAGATTAGTATGACTTGAGTGTTTGGATTTGTATCTGCTCCAGATATATGTGTCTGATAGCATGGAGATGAAAAAAGAAGCTTGTGGGATTCAAAATGAAATGAAAATATTTAGAGCAGAATTTACAAAATGGATTATTGTGGTAGGCAACACCCACATCCCTCCTTCATGCAAGAAGTTTTGATCCGTGTACCTCCTTTGCTGTTATAAACAACTTCAGAGGTTACATGCTCTAGAGTGTCTTGCCCTACTTCAGGACATTAAAAAGGGTCTTTTACAATGTTGTACTAATTGCTAACATGTGACACTGCACCTGCATAGATATACAGTTCACTCGTATCACTTGCACACTATTCTAGAAAAGAATTTGCCCAAAAACGTGATACTTTTCCATGCTATATAGTACCATCTCCTGGGATTCATTCCTTTTTTCTATTCTCTTTGTTTTTATTTACTTATTAATTTTTTATGCATTAGAATGTAGAATTATTTTAGGTTTGGGACATTAGTCATAAATCTTTCACTTCACAAATTTTTGTGAAAATGTATGTCAATCAAATCATTTGGCACAGAGCTGGAGCTTTCGTTTATGCTCTTTAACAGATGGGCTAGCACAGAGAAATCTGGTTATTAATCCAGGATACATATAAATGTAGCAACACGTGAGGCTTTGTGAAATGGTGAAAGCTTTGTCAGAATTACTGTGGGAGCTGAAAGGGGGAGGATCTGTCAAGACGTTGGGCTTAATGTGACAGAAAACAAGGGTTTAGGATAATGACAGGAGGAAAGTGATGGCAGTATGGTAAAGATAGTAAGCAGTGGCTTGAAAGTAGTAAATCCAAGTGCAAAAACACTCAAGAAGGGGAATATTTATTTTTTCCTAGTTCTTGTTTTTATTTCATTTTTACTAAATAATATTGTCTGGCATTTCCTTTAAAATCTTTCTTGGTTCAGTGATTTCTAATTATATTTCACATTTACTAAAGCATTTTGAAGCTTTTTAGAGACTGGGAATTGTGAGTGCTTTCCAAGATCATCTTGTGCCAAACTATTTATTGCAGCAGGTGTTTTCAGTGCTGTGTGTAGTACTGACAAAAAAAACAATGCCTTTTTCTGACATGCTTTGGACCCTGCTGATAAACCTTAGCACCATGAGGCCTGTCAGACGATGCAGCTGGTATATGTATGTGCCATCAAGCCTGCATGTCGGGGAATTCCAACTCGGGCCTAGTCTTGCCTACAGTGTACTGAACAGCATTGTGAGGAACACTGATTTACTCTGACTGAAGCAGGGCAAACTACATGTTTGCCACACCGTGAAGCCTCTTTGCCACTGCTTTTTGTGGAGCCCAGCCTTTCCTTTGTGAGTGTTTGTTGAAAATTGTTTCACAGAATTTTATCAAGTAATTTAATGGGCATTCGCGAGACTTCTGTGTAGCATTGCCTCACTTTTCCTGTAGTGATGAGACACCAAAAGCTCTGTGCCAAGTGCTTTGTTTCAGTTTTGTTTTTGTCTTACAGTCGTATTTATTAATACTTTCTGCTCACCATAGCTTGACGTGAAACAGAGAGTTTTGTGTGCATTTTTGTGACACACCAAATAGAACCAAGACGCTGTCCTCTAAAAAAAGGAAGCTAGTTTGGTGGTCCCCTGCTATAAACAAGCTGTACAACAGAAGGAAGAAACTGTTGTAGAAAAGAGGAAGAACCCAGGATTCAAAAAACTCCCTCACTAGCCTCAGTAGAAAGCTGAAATTCCTCATAAAATTTTCCAAAGCTAGTTATGAAAACAAAATTGCCAGAGATTCCAAAGACAATCACAAGGCATTCTATAGCTATGTCAAGAATCTAAATGGCAATACTCTCTTTTCTGAGCTAAAGCAGAATGGCACTAGATATACTGATCCCAAGGATATTGCCAATAGCCTGGCAGATAGATTCAGTGCCAACTTCACCCCCCCACCCCCTAAAGGGCCCATCTCAGTACAGAAAGAATGCCAAATTCCAGTGCTCACAGCCACTCAGATAAAAAAAAACACTCTCCAAAGCCAAGAATATAGCATCCATGAGACCAGATGACATCCCAGGCTGTGCACTGCATGAACTACAGAATGAACTGGCACCTCACCTGTGTGTCATGTTTAATCATAGCCTTACCTCAGGTTTTGTGCCCACAGAGTGGCGCACAGCTAAAGTCATCCCATTCCACAAGGGGAAACCACTTTGGATCCCGGGAACTGCTGTCCCATCAATCTGGCGAGCCTGATCTGCAAGGCCATGGAACGTATTATCATGGAACTTATAAACAAAGACATTGGAAACCTTGAAACATTGCACCCCACCCAGTTTGGACACTTGAAGGGCCGATCTTGCCTCCTGAACTGGATCGACTTCTTTGAATCAGTCCCCAGAGCTGTGGACAAGGATGAGGTGGTTCACACAGCCTACAAGCACCTCGCCAAGGCTTTCAACACTATCCCCCACTCTGGAATCATAGATAAACTTACTGAGCTGGGCATTAATCCCTACATCACTCGATGGGTTGCAAACTGGCTTACTGACAGAACACACACTGTAAAAGTAGCCGACTCCAAATCCAGCTCCAGACAAGTGGTGTACCGCAGGGTTCTCTCCTGGGACTACTCTTGTTTGACATCTACTTCTCTGACGTACAGGACAAAACTAAGGGTCTCTGGCTTACAAAGTTCACAGGCGACTGCAAGCTGGGAGCAATTATTGAATCCCCAAATTATGTGGATATACTACAAAAGGGCCTTACCGAAACAGATGCCTGGTGCCAGAGCCATGGGCTCAAGCTAAATGCCAAAAACTGTATAGTTGTCCCCTTTGGGAAAAATCACATACCTGTTAACTACCACATAGGTGGCAGTACACTAAACACTGAAAGTGTGATAAGAGACCTAGGGACACAAGTGGACAGTGGTCTCGCCTTTGATAACCACATAGCCACAGCAGTTAGAAAATCCTTCTATGTGGCACACCTCATCAGTAAGGGCTTCTTATCCAGAAAAAAGGAGGTCATTGTTCATTGTCCCTCTGTACTCATCCCTCATTAGACACATTATAGAATAGAACTTCCCATTTGGTATGTACCTCAGAAGACATCTGCAGCAACTAAAAAGGCCGCAGAAATACCTCACAAAAAGAATCACAGGCCTAAAGCAGATGCCTTATGCTGACCATTTAAAGAAACTCCAGCTATACTCTGTTCCATATCACCTACTCAGAGGTGATCGCAGCCTAACATAGAAGGCCATGCCAAACCTAAAGTTGTTGGACATGCTACACTTAAAGAAATCCCAATCCCTCTGAGCCACATGCTCTAGGGATCTTACCCTTGTCATCACGATAAATAGAACATGCTGGAGGGATAGGTTTTCGTGAACTGGAGACTCCCCATACTCTGGAATAGGCTGCCCATACATGTCAGGCAGAGCGTCTCAATGGTCCTCTTCAAGAGGAACCTTGACGATTGGATGGGAGATAGGAAATTCATCCTGGGGAAACATCAGTAGCCCTGCTGGACAGGGATCCAGGAAAGTAAATATTTGTGGGAAGGAATAGCCAGGGAATTGTTATGGCTAGGCTTGTATAGGCCCTAGGGCCGATATCTAGTACCTACCTATGAACCAAATGTTTCATATTGATGCTGCAAATTGGGTAAAGTGCATGCTAAAGCAGAACATTTATTCTTTCTGCATTGAGCCCTTGATCTTAAAGTACTGTTACTGTTATAACATAGGGTGAAGTCAGCATTAAATCATTCATTAGGGTAGCAGTCACATTTTCCCATCAGATAACACTGTTTTATTATGTTAATCCCTTAATGTAACATCGACAATACTACCACCTTCTGGTAGTGCTATTTATGTCTTCCCATATGGAAGCAGTAGCTCTATGTTCTGTACCTGACTTCTTCCCTTAGTGTAAAAGCATTGTTATACCCTATATTTCATCGTCCCATTCCCTTTATCCTCAGGGTAATTGCAGCATTATACCCTGCATTTCACAGGAGTTTTACTTTCACCCTGGGGAGAAGAACCCATTCACATCTGGCATTTGTCATCCGTATTACATTCAGTTCATTTCAGGGTACAGCAACAATATACCCCTATGTAGGCTGCGACTTGATTAATTTATTAGATAGGATACCAGCAGCCATAATCTTCTTTTTAA